>NC_057416.1:41867981-42236004 GCF_019320065.1 Cervus canadensis | reverse complement strand
ACCAGGGGATCGAACCCCCAACTCCTGCATCTCCTGCATTGCAGGTAGATTCTTTACCACTGAGCTGCCAGGGAAGCCCACACATTACCATACGAAAAATAAATAATCAACAAAGAATACTGTATAGCACAGGGAATTCCGTCCATTATTCTGTAATAACCTAAATGGAAAAGGAATTTGAAAAATAATAGACATGTGTATGTAAAGCTGAATCACTTTGCTGTACATCTGAAACTAATACAACATTATGAATCAACTATGCTCCAATATAAAATATTAAAAAGAAAGCTAAATCCAAGGGAGAAATGCAGGAGCCAGGATCAGGAAAGCCAGTTGTCAATAATCTCAAGAACATTCTTTTAACAGCAATTATTATGAATACACCATTTGTACTTAACTTGAAACTGTTGATTTCCATAGGTTTTCAACAGGGGAAAAGTTGAAAGCAAATGAACTGTTTAAATCTTCTAAGCAGCAACATATTCAACTTTTAATTAAAAAATCAAACATGCTACCTTGAGTGAAATAAAAAAATAATTGAAGAGGGGCAAGTATGCAATCTTTCATTGGTTGAAATTGAGAAAACTGATGTTTAAGAATTGGCTAAAACATTTTGATGAATCCATTAAAAAAAGACAAAATATACTCTCTAATTAAAGATGTTATGCTTCACTCAGAATACAACTTTGAAAATATTAAAAACAAAAATTGTAAATAAATGTTAACATAAACACACATGCAGAGAAAGGAAATTATTTGCATCTGGTTTATTCAGATCATCGTTGCCACTGGGACACTTGGAAATCACTATCATGACTCATATTTACTAAGTAGGAAGTTGAGAGGTTACAAATACCATGATGAAATTTCACCAAATCCTTAGGGGTTTGGTATCTGAAGTATGACTTTTGAATACATGCATTTTATTTGAAAGATACTAACCTGTTTGTAGGATAAGAAATTTTTGTTTGTTTTTATTATCATCATTGACTGTTAGTTAAATAGCATTTCTGTTTATGATCTTCAAAAGGCTCTTGAATCTTTATAAACGAATTCTCTTTTAACCCATTTCAGATAAATGCTTCCTTAGCAGCTAGTATTTGCAAACAGCTTTGAGAGATGTGGGTAATTAGAGAATATTTCTTAGCATTGACTTCCTTTACATTTGCTTTGCCAAAATGATTCTTCTACTCTTCAGGGGAACTCCTAACCTGTATGTGTCATAACAGTTTTGAGAGTGACTTTTCTAAAACCATTTCTGGAGCAACTCATGCCTTTTTGCATTTGCATACTTTGCATTGTTTATCTGGAATGTTGAAACCTTTCTCATTTGCTGGCAAAGTTCTGCCTGAATTTCAAAACTCAACTAAAACATCGCCTTTTCTGTGAGGCTCTGCAGGGAGGGTGTTCACCCTTGCTCTGATGCCTACACCTTAAATGAACACCCACCCTGCCTTGCTAGGAGGCAAGTTTCCTGGAAACTTGAAATTGGGTCATAATCCCTGTTGGGATTGAGCAGTGGCATGAAACCAGAGCACAGAAGGCCGTGCTTGCTCAACTGCAGACGCATCGAGAAAAGTGACCCGCAGGGAAAGAGAACAAAGCCAGCCTGGAGGAGCAGAAAGCTGAAGCTAGGTGAGCAGAGGAACCACGGGGGAAGAGTCCAGGAGAGGGAGAGATCTGCTGCTTTCATTCTTGGTGACCTTTCAGAGCACAGCCCCATGCCTCTGCAGTTTTGCTTCTAGTTTCATAAAATGTAGCTCTAGGCTCTCAAGAATGTCTCTGTTTTGTTCAGGCTGTGTGCTGTGCTTAGTCATTCAGTCGTGTCCTACTCTTTGTGACCCCATGGACTGTAACCCACCAAGCTCCTGTGTCCATGGGATTCTCCAGGCAAGAATACTGGAGTGGGTTGCCATGCCCTCCTCCAGGGGCATCTTCCCAACAAAGGGATGGAACCCAGGTCTCCCGCATTGCAGATGGATTCCTTACCATCTGAGCCACCAGGGAAGCCCGAGAGTACTGGAGTGGGCAGCCTGTCCCTTCTCCAGGAGAACCTCCCAATCCAGGAATTGAACCGGGGTCTCCTGCATTGCAGGCGGATTCTTTACCAGCTGAGCTATCCAGCAAATGAGCTAGCCTGAGTGATTTTTGTCATGAAAGCAAATAATCCCCCATCACCTGTTAGACAACCTCATAGAGGAGGCTCTTCTGCATTTCTGCTATTTTAATTATCTGCTTTTTCTACAATATACTGTATTATACTATGACTCTCCACTAGTCTGTGCTCTCATTAATCTATAGCACCCTAAAAAAATCAGAAACAACAACTCCTTCGTATGCTGTCAGCCTCTAACATAGCACTTGACCTTTAGGTGTTCAATCAATATGTACTGAATACATGAATAAATGCACTATTCATTCTACAGAAATTTTGTCTGGGGGAAAAACCACAAGAGAGGCCGATGATTAATCAGAATGAAGTCTAGTAATTCAGGTGGTGGCAGAAAGCTCTGAAAATGTCCGGCTTTCCTCCCCGGGTTTTCTCAGGCGTTGAGGGCTTGCAGTGGTGCAGCGGTGTTCCTGCCATCTCTTCCTGGTGCTGCCGTGACTGTGAAGGAAGCTTGGCTTGCCACCGTTGTCTCTGAACTCCCTGGTAGCAGCCCGCTTATCTGTGCAATCTGCAGCTTCAAGTCGTAAGGCCGAAGTATTTATGGTAAAGAGCCTGAGATGACAAAGAAAATGAATGGAATTAGACATGCTTGGAAGTCTCCTTCCACCTCCCTTTTAAAACACATAGTTTATGAGATGAGATTGGACGGTTTACTAAAGGGAACAAGAGCTGGCTGAGCTCTTCTCTCCGTTGGTGTGGACAGGGCCGCTTCTGGAGTCTTTGGGCAGTATGCAGGAGTCTCTGAGATGGAAACTTTGTTGCTCCCATCCTCCCCTTCCTCTTTCTGCTGTTCCTTCTTCTTTGCTTATTGTAGTGTAACATGCAGGCAAAAAGTTGTATATATTGTAAGTGTGGGCTTCCCAGGTGGTGCTAGTGGTAAAAATCTCACCTGCCAATGTAGGAGACATAAGAGATGCGGGTTCGATCCCTGGGTCAGGAAGATCCTCTGGAGGAGGACATGGCAACCCACTCCAGTGTTCTTGCCAGGAGAATCCCACGGACAGAGGAGCCTGGCGGGCTATGATCCAGGGGGCCACATAGAGTCGGACATGACTGAAGTGACTTAGCAAGCACGCATGCATCGTAAGTGCAGAGCGCGGGGACTATTCATAGACAACATATGTGTCCAAGCAGCAGCCAGGAAGTCCTCCTTACACTTCTTTTGTCACTATTACCCCATCCTCAAGGGTAATCACCATCCTTCCAACATTTTGCCTGGTTTGGTACTTTGTTAAGTAGGAGCACACAGTAATACTCTGTCTTTTGTTCAGTGTTATGAGGTTCATCCTTGGTTTTGTGTGATTGTTTGTGTTCACGGCTATGTATTACTCCTGGTTTGAATACACCATAATTCATTTATCCATTCTACTATTGATGGACATCACAGGGCTATTTATTACAAATAATATTGATATCCACAGCTTTAGTACATGTTTTTGACACCTGACTTTCTTTTCCTTGATCTGAAGTCCCCCCAAATACCTAATCACTTTGAGTCACCATCACAATCACTGTAAAGAAGACATGCAATAGTTTTCTAGAATATTCTGAGTGAGATTCATTGCTTGAGGAAAACTTATATCCAATATCTGCTTCAGCCGGGGGGTGGGGGGGGGGTGGAGAATGTGCTGACCTCAGATTCCAATAGGTCCCTGGAAGATTCTGCTACTCGAATATCACGCTTACAGAAGATGTACAAACTGCTAAGAGACAAAGGAGGTGCTTCGCAGAAGGCCGGGTTACCTGTGGTTGAAAAAGCAGGAGAATGTGACAGTTTAGAAGGCATGGAGCTTTAGGTAAGGGCATGATCTGTGACCATTATTTTTGCTGCTCCAACATGTGTATCAAGTGGGCTTCTGGGAAAACTAAGCAAAAACAAAGAACTGTTTGATGATATCACACTTTGCTTATCATGACTCCCTTACTCAGCCCTTAACTGGGCAGGATAAAACCCCACTCTTTTAGAATTAGCTTATGGGAGGAGGGTGACTTAAGAGAAAAAAAAAGCACAAAAATAGAATTTGAAAATAGACTCCTGAAATACCATTTATTTTTTAAATTAAATTTTATTTTATACCAGAGTATAGGTCATTAACGTTTTGTTTGTTTCAGGTGTACAATAAAGTGATTCAGTTTTGTGTGTGTGTGTGTGTGTGTGTGTATGTGTCTATTCTTTTTCAAATTCTTTTCTCATACAGGTTGTTACAAAATGCTGAGCAGAGTTGCCTCTGCTATACAGTAACCTTCAGTATAATTTAAAGTGAGGTATGATTAAAAAGAGGTGATGGAGTTAAGTCTTACTAGAATCCTCTGGGAAGCTTCTTTAATTTGAAGATTCTGGGTGCCTCCCAGTTGACAGGAGCTGTGTACTTCCTCAGGCCCTCATGTTTCCAGAGCTGTCCTCTGTCTGACTCTGGGTCCCTACTTCTTCAGCTGAGACACCCGGGGTTAGGGACTTAGCCAGGTAAGATGCTACAAGCATCTAAAACCCACTATAGAACACTAAGAAACACAATATGAGTCACAAATGCAAGCTTTATATTTGGTTTCACATTTTCTAGTAGCCAAACTGTTGTTTTTGTTTAGTTGCTAAATCATGTCTAACTCTTTGCGACCCCATGGACTGTAGCATTCCAGGCTCCTCTGTCCATGCAATTTCCCAGGCAAAAATCTGGAGTGGGTTGCCATTGCTTCTCCAGGGGATCTTCTTGACCCAGGGATGGAATCCACATCTCCTGCATGGCAGGCAGATTCTTTACCACTGAGCCACCAGGGAAGTCCCATAGAATAAAAAGAAACAAGTATGTAGAATATGTAGTATGTAAAACAGTTATGCAGAATAAAAAGAAACAAGTAAAATTAATTTTAATAGTGTATTTCATGTAATTCAACATATCCAAATTATTGTCATTCACTATATAATCAGTATAAAAATTACTAACGAGGTCACTAACAGTCATTCATTTGTAATAAGTGTTTGAAAACTGGGGTGTATTTTATAGTTATGGAACATCTCGATTCTAGTTACATTTCAAGTGCTCAGTGGCCTCCTGTGGCTAGAGGCCACCGTATTGGACAGCACAGATGATCATCTAATAAATAGTCTAGAGAGTCAGATCAAATTATCAGCTAAATTGCTTACTAAATAAATGAGTAAAATCCTGAAAGTCACTCCTCTCAGCTGCTCACGGTCCCTCCTCGTCCCTGATGCTTGGAGGTGGAGAGGTCATAAGGATGCGCTCGAAAGAAACACTGACCAAAGGACGCATGCAGCGGATTCTCATTTTCAAAGCTTCTGTCTGTCGCCATTTTTATGTGTTTCTTGAATTTTTCCTTAATGAATGGAGAAGGGAAGAAGGAAGAAAAGGAAGGGGGAAGAAGGAAGGGAGTTGCATCAGAACTGAAGGATTAAATATAAACTTTTAAATTTTAATCAATTTCATTACAGCAGTGACTTTTCAATTATCACGTAACCCCTAGTCACCTAGAGAACATTCTTAAAATGCAGTATTATGAGCCTTGGCCCCCAAAACAAATTAAAAGTAGTAGGATTTGGATGAGCCTTTTAACAAACACCCCAGGCAGCTTTGATGCAGTATATGCAGGCGACAATTTTAGGAGTATTAGGTTAAATACAAGGTCTAGGACAGGTCCATTAGAAACCATAACTTTTCCATTATAATGAGTTATTCTATGGCGAGAAGAGAATGGCAGTTATTTTTCAGTGCACCAGAAAGCCACAATTAGAGGGAGCACTAACTGGACATAGTATTTCTTGAGTAGGACAAACCTTGAAGAACCATATTATGCTGTTGCTGCCTTGGAAATGTCATCATGAAAGAAAGTTTTTTAGTGGGCAATGAATGATGCAGAGACGTTCCTCTTAGAGCAAAAACACTCATTCTGAAATCTGATAGAAGTATCAGGGACCATTGACATTCATTGTCCCTTATCTTTGGAATTTAATGGATATAAGTATGCTTTGGCTCTTGCAGTGCAATCAGAGTTAGCAAAAGAAGGAAGCTCTTCACAATGAGACCTGGAGAAGCATGGACTTCTGGATGTCCGCCAAGCAGCAGCAGCTTCACACAGCAGGTGCCTCATTAACGCACACGCCCCTGGACAAACTCTAACACCAGGCAGTGTACAAGATGCTCAGTCCTGGTGGTGACCGATGTGGAGCTACAGAGGCATAGAGGAAAGGAAGAGACTCGGGAAGACTTCCTGTAGGAGGCATCGTGGGAACTGTCCTGGAGGGTAGGAAGGATGTCTTCAGGCACAGACAGGAGGGATGTTTGGCAGTGGAGAAACCTAGGGCCATTCTGGGGAAAGTGGTTACAGTGACAGAGAAAGAGTGTGGGAGTTAAACAGTAATTCACCATTGGTGAGTCCTTGTTTTCTGTCCTGAGCCCATATTTGGGTAAAGGTATTACATATCTAGGGGTCATTTTGTCTCAATTTGCATCAGACAGACCTTCCCTGGGCTCCTCATCCTGGTCAAATTGTTACTGTGGTGACTTCATTCTCGTAAGAGTCCTAATTCAGATATAAACTGCACAGTCGCTCTTCGGTGATGGAAGGGCTTTCTCACTGGTGGTGCCTCAGGGAGAAGTGGGTGACTTAGCACAGACACCTGAACTGCGTTTACAGGTCACATGATTTTGCATACATGCCCGGCTTTCACCCAGCAAGGGTGCTTGCACCTGTATAAACAGTTGCTGAAGAATAGACTATTTAACCTCTATGAGTCAATTTCCTTATCATTAAAGTTCAGATAATAGTGTTACACGGCCACAATCTCTTATCCAAAAACCTTGGAGAAAGACAGATTTTGAAATTCAGTATTTTCCAGATTTTAGAAAGGTATTTTTATTTTCAGATTTTGAACAATTAATTATGTACCTCCCTTCCCAGGATATATGGCACCTTATAATCATCACAATTCTATTTCTGCAGCAAATGTATGAATATTCACACAAAGTAGAATAAATAAGCCTGTTGTTGAAATGACTGACAAGGATTAATCTCCAAAATATACAAAGAGCTCATGCAGCTTTATGTCAAAAAAATAAACAACTCAATCAAAGAATGGGCAGAAGACCTAAATAGACATCTCCCTCTAAGTGAGACATACAGATGGCCAAAAATGTACATGAAAGGATGCTCAACATTGGTAATTATTAGATAAACGATAATCAAAACTACAGTGAGGTATCACCTCACACTGGTCAGAATAACTATCATCAAAAAATCCATAAAGATTAAATACTTGAGGATGTGGAGGAAAGGGCGCCCTCCTACACTTCTGGTGGGAATGCAAAGTGGTTCGACCACAATGGAGAACAATATGGAAGTTCCTTAAACACTAAAAATAGAACTACCAAATGATCCTGCAGTCACCCCCTTGGGCATATATCTGGAGAAAACTAATTCAAAAAGATAACATGCACCCAAATGTTCACTGAAGCATTATCTACAAAAGCCAAGACACAGAAGCAGCCTAAATGACTATCAATAGAGGAATGGATAAGGACTTGTGGCGTGTGTATACACACACACACATACACACCCCGGACACACACCCCGGACACACACACACGGACACACACACACGCACACAGACACACACACACACACCCCAGACACACACACACACACACACAGACACACACACCCCGGACACACACACACACACACACCCCGGACACACACACACACACACACAGACACACACACACACACCCCGGACACACACACACAGACACACACACACACACCCCGGACACACACACACACACAGACACACACACACACACCCCGGACATACACACACGGACACACACACACGCACACAGACACACACACACACCCCCCAGACACACACACACACACACACCCCGGACACACACACACACACACACACACACACACACACACCCCAGAATACTGCTCAGCCACAGAAGAATGAAACAGTGCCATTTGCAATATCGATGGCCCTAGAGACTGTCCTACTAAGTGAAGGAAGTCAGAGAATGACAACTATCATACGACATATCATACATACATGTCACTCATACATGGAATCTGATTTTTTAAAATGATACAAATGGACTTATTTACAAAACAGAAGCAGGCTGACAGGCATGGAAAGCAAACCTGTGGTGACCAAAGGGAAGCATAGTGGGGAGGGATAAAGCAGGAGCTTGGGATTAACTTACACACACTACTATACATAAAACAGAGCACCAACAAAGGCCTATGCACTTAATATTCATGATAATTCTCATATCGGTGAGAAAATGAATTGAAAAATAATATATGTGTGTGCATAACTGAGTCACTTTGCTATATACCTGAAACTAACACAACATTGTAAACCAACTATGCTCCAGTATTTCTTTTAAGTGGAAAAAAAAATAAGTAAGTCTGGTATAGCTTCAGATCAGTTCTGCTCATGTTCTGCCATGAATAGGTTTGCCAAAAATTTGTGGGAAAAAGTTATTTTGTTTAGTTTTTACAGCTCATGAGATGTCAGAATTTCTGACAAGGGGTTGGTTGTAGAATTGTATTACACACATAGAGTGATAAATATATTAAATTAGATTTTCCATGTAGAGTGTTAGTAGAATATTCCAGGACTATGGGCTACTAACAATTATTTTAGTAGGAATATTTCCTAGAGAAAAAGTTGTGAAACTTAACCTGCACCTGTTTCCTGCTTTAGAATATCCCTGTCTGCTCAGAATCAGAATTCCTCAGATGACCCCAGTCTCACAGCTCCATCGTCCATCAACCAGAACAAACGCTGACCCTCAGTTGGATTCCTGAGTCCAGACTCCTTAATTGGATAGTGAAAATAAATAAGGTCCTATGCAAATTCGATTAAAATCCAATCAAGGAAAATAAATTGCAGACATCTGCTCTCATCTGCCAGTTCAGTGTCATTTGAACACTGTCTTCTGGTCTTAAAAACAAGAACAAAGCAAAATAAAAATTAAAAAAAGAGACCGCTAATTTTTTTTGAGTGCCTGCCAGGTTGGCATTTGAACATTTGATTCACTAAATAACTATTTGAACAAGAGCAAGGTGAAGGACACATGGCTATATATTATTTGAATCCTGTTTCTCACTCAGAAGTGTATTGTTTGGTAAGCTTACTTTTCTTTCAGATAATAGTAAATCAGTGTTCTTGAGTTTTCTTTTTTTTTGAAATGTTCACCCAGCTCTGTAAATCTACCAGCCTCGATAAAAAAAAAAGTCATTATGGATATTTAAAAAAAAAGAAAAAAGAATACGTCTTTATTGGGTCTGTCTGGGTGAAGTAGGTATCTACTCAGCTGACCTCTGGTGGATCCCATCTGGGAAAAGCGTTCCTCTTTCTCTGCAGTTCAGCTCAGAATAGTCTCAATGTGATTTCCACGCCAATAACTAAGAAGGTACTCAGTGATGTGTGAACATCACAGCCAGCCACCGTGCTGGGACAGCAGAGCTCGGCAGAAACAGCCTGCCTTCGTCAGTTCATGCTGCCGTAACAGAACAGCACAGACGGTAGTTAAACAACATGCATTTACTTCTCACGGTTCTGGAGGCTGAGGTCCAAGGTCAGGTGCCAGCCCGGTTAGATTCTCGGGGAAGGCTTCTCCTGGCTCCCAGGTCAGAGAGTAGAGACTGATGGGGGTGGGGGTGGGGTCTCTCTTTTTATGAGGGCGCTAATCTCGTCACAGGGACACCCCCTCATGACCTAATCACCTCCCAAGGCCCCATCTGCAAATGTCATCATATTAGGGCTTCAGCAGATGAATTTCAGGGGAGACAAACATGCAGTCCAGAACACATCCCCAGGACCTTGGACCCAAAGAGTTTAGACATAACGATGGTTCAGCCCAACTGGAAACCCTCAGCTGACGGTCCAGTCCAGACAGGTAGCCTCTGAGAGGCCACACACTCCCGCCACGCTGTGACCCAGTCACATTCTCCACTGTGGCCTGAGTATCTGCTCAGGACCAACTGACCACTCGCTCGTACTGACAGGGCCCAATATGGAAGACCAAAGGCCAGTCTACACCCTAGCTAGGTGGTCTTACCCCAGCATTCCAAAGCCGTGGACGGCAGCCCTGATACCCTCACCGCTCGGGGTGACTGAGACACACCGTCCAGACTCCGGGTGACGCCGGCCCACTCCCGCCTCCCACGGTGAGCCGGGGGAGGGCGCTCACCTCTCAGACCACAGAGCGGCTTCCGTCCGTTCTCACGGCCTCTCAGGGTCCCAGGGGACTCTGCCAGTCCAGCCGAAGGTGTTCCCTGCAGGGGAAAGGACTAAGATACGTTTCTCTTGTCCTTACAATCCCTAAGACTCAACTGGGAGAGCTAAACAAAATACTTTCATTTATTCTAAGACTTGCACGAGCTTCTTGGTCTCTCACAGGGACAGATGTGAACCACTTTGTATTTTATTTTAAGGGATTGATCACTGAACACAGACTATTGTGTCTGGGAAGAATGAGATTATTAATTATGCTTATAATACAGTACACATTAATGATACAGCATTTTTAATAACTGTTAAGAACTCCTCAGATGGCTTATGTTGTGCCGAGTAGTTGAATTTAATAGCAGAATACAGATAAATCGACAAAATAGAAAGACAAACATAAAGCACCAGTGTTTGTTTGCTAGTTGGCTTCTGTTCTACCCAATTATTAAATTACTTGCCCCAGTTCACCAACTGGCTTCTTCTGTGTAAATATATTCTTTGTCAAAGCAAATGGTCTGCCAAAATGTGAATCGTTATAAATCCATTTAGCAAAAATCCTCTGTGAGGGTTTAATAACTAGTTTCCCTGATGATTTGTGCAACTGGGTAGAATAACCCTCTTCTTATTCAATTCTCCTCAGACCAACTTCTGATTTGTGACTGTGGGGTGGGAAGGATTGGATTTGCACTCAGGAGATTGGCCAGGTCTGGAGACATTTTTTAGTTGGCAAAATCAGAGGATGGGAATTGGTTGCTCCTGGCATCCTGCAATACACAAAATACCCCATATAACAATCATCTGTCCCCAAATGTCAATAGTGCAAAGGTTGAGAAACTCTGTAGTACATAATAAAACAAAATGCAAAATTTTCATGGCTGGTTCCGTAAACAAATATTCTGACAATGCAATGACCTCCATCTTCTCAGAGATGGGAAGGAGGCACAAAAGAAAATACAACAGCAAGAAGGAAGCTAAGGATTATGTATTTTAAATATAGCAATGTGTACATGTCACAACAATAACAAAGACCTACGGCAAAACACAGGGGACTCTCTTCAATATTCTCTAATAGCCTAAATGGGAAAAGAATTTGAAAAAAAATGGAAAAAAATAAAAAACATAAACTTTTTTTTTTTTTTTTTTTTTACAAAAGGGAGTAATTCACATCACAAGCCTTTGAGGCAGAAGATGTTAATGTCCCCATTTATACAAATGAAAACCCGAGACTCGGAAAGTTGAAAGACTTTTCCAAAATTCACTCTGAGTGATTGGTGAATCCTGCTTTTGAAGGCCGTGCCTTCTCCCACTCCGCAGCCTCACTGCCTGCAGCAGGGGGGGCAGAAGTGCTGGGCTCTGCACGATGCCTCGCTGGATGCTCCAGACTCCAGCGCACAGGGGCGTCTGTCTGATAGCCGTGAGGTCATGAGAACTCACTCTTGGCACTTTGGTGAGTGAGGAGGAGGCAGCGGTGACATATCACCCTTTGCAAAAAATCTGTCCGGTGGCCAACGTGGTGGGAAATCTCCCGTTTGCCCGTCTTATCTTCAGATATGTGTACAGAATGGTCAGCATAAGGCGCCATAAAAACAATTTGAGCTCTAATTTTACTACCATGGAACCCTGGAATCATAATACTTATCATGGTTTAAGTTTTTGTTTTTGTTTTTTTTTTTCATCTATAACCTGGAGATGAAGACCACAATTTCTGGTGCTATAGGTCTGGGTTGGGGGCCGAGAGTTTGCAGTTATAACACGTGCCCAGGTGATCATGGTGCCACTGATTGGGGATTCCACTCTGAAAGCCACACTGACTTAGGACATGGGGATTAATTCTACTAAGGAACCTCAGGAGAACTCACTGTTGTTCAGCCGCTAAGTCATGTCTGACCCTTTGCAACCCCGTAGGCTGTAACCTGCCCAGCTCCTCTGTCCATGGGATTCTCCAGGCAAGAAGACTGGAGTTGGTTGCCATTTCCTTTCCCAGGGGATCTTCCCAACCCAGGGATTGAACCCAGGTGTCCCACATTGCAGGCAGATTCTTTACTGTCTGAGTCACTAGGGAAGCCGGAAGAGTTTCCTCAAACTCATGCCCATTGACTCCGTGATGCCATCCAACTCTATACATGCTGGCTGCTTTTCCCTCCTAACTGTCTGCCAGCCTCATTCTCCACTTATGTGCTCATTTCCTGCCCCCTCGATGAAACCTGGCAGGATGCATTATCCTGCACAGCTTCTTTGGTCTGGATGGGTAAGGTGGCTTTGAATCTCGGGGCTGCCACTGTTATTTGTCTGCATGCTGCTGCATATTTTAGCTCCAGGGTATTTCTCTCTCCTGTTGCTCATTACCAATATGGAGTGTCTGTGGCTCGTTTGCCAGGCCACCTGCATCTTTTCCACAGATTGAGGCTCTGACTGTAGAGTATCCTGGTATCACTTA
Source organism: Cervus canadensis (assembly GCF_019320065.1). Taxonomy (NCBI): domain Eukaryota; kingdom Metazoa; phylum Chordata; class Mammalia; order Artiodactyla; family Cervidae; genus Cervus; species Cervus canadensis. The sequence goes on along the minus strand of NC_057416.1, from coordinate 42,223,143 downwards.
TCCAATTTGCCTTCAACACATGGTGCTCAGAAGCCAAAAAGTAGGAAATGCGGAAGGCTCAGTCACACTCCAGTGCCACATACATCTTTAGCACCACTCACCGCCTGCTTTTAAAAAGGAAACAAACTCCTCTTCTGTGTGCACTAATAATCCTTGAGCAGGGAGAGAGAGCCTTGCCAAGACCCCTTCCTCTTAGCAGCCTCTCTGAAAAGGGTCTAACTCAGAGTGTCCCTTCCTCATAAGAATTCCCTACTTACATGACAGTCATGAGTGTAAGAAAGAGAAGGCAAGGCTAAGACCTACTGCTGAGACTTCTCAACTTCTAACTTTCCATGTCATCTACCCAGTCCTTTCAGGTTCAGCAGAAATTCCATGATACCTGTATCAATGAAGGTCTAGCCAGAAAAGTAAAATCACCACGTCAAGTCAGCCAATAGAAGAAATGCAGTATGGAAAATTAGTGACAAAGGGTTCAAAGAGCTGAAAAAGCACACAGGGAAAGGAAGAACAGCCTAGAAGACGGCATTACCAGAGGCTGTCATCAGCTGGAGAGACGGAGGGGGGATAACCACGGGTTACAGCCTCCTGGCCGAAGCTGCAGCCACAGTGGGCCAGTCTGCTGGGAGCTGGAGCAATGGTGAAGTCACAGGCGCTGCTGCTTGGAGAACGAGGACACCACTCAGAGAAGAGAGAGGAAGAGAGAGATCCTGGCTTCTCTCCTTATGCCACATTCCCTCCCATCATCCACCAGCAGATACTTCCGTTTAGCCCAACCTAGGCAGAAAGAGAGTCTGGGAAGTGTAGTTTGCAGGGTCAGCCTTGTTTGATGCAAAGCAAGAGAAGGACCACAGTGGATCTGAAGGCAAACAGGCAGATAAACGTTACAATACCCAACCCCTTCAGCTTCAAATATACCCCAAGTTAAAAACAGCATTTAGTAAGTCAGCTTTCATCCTGCCTTGTGATCAAGTTACCTGGTAATTTATCTCTTTTCTACTAGATTTCATGAAAGGTAGCCATTGTAACTGGGAGTGAATCCTATCTCAGCATTTATGGGTTTTGGGAATTTGGCCAGAAGGCATCCTTGACTCCCAATGTCACCATGTGTATAATTGAGGTAAGAAGTTGCTTTACGTCATAGGGTTTTTGCAAGGATCAAATGAGACTGTTTATAAAGCACAAAGTCTAGCACAGAAACGGCACTCATTATTAAAAGTGAGTGGACCTTGTCACGTGTATTTTATGTCTCTCAGCATCTTGCATAGACTCTCAAATATTTGTTGAAGACACAAGTCAATATAGTGATACCTGCCTTTCTGTTTTACTGTCTAACTATATTTGTTTTCAAGCAGATAATTCTTTATTCAAGAGGGGCTGTGATGCAGAAAGTACCAAGGACACGGGGATGTTCCAGTGCTTCAGAAATGTTTTACACAGAGCCACCCTAGACCAAATCTAGTGCTGACTTGAATATTTCCTGATGAGCTGGTCTTTAAGGTAGAGACTCACAGCAGTTTCTGTGAAAAGTGTCATTTGAATATCAATTATATTGTCCTTGCTGCTATTATTTAAGACAGAAGAGTCAATTTTGCCTTTGTTTGCCCAAAGAAACAGAGCCAGTCAGGAGGAGTGGGTCACCACTTGTGTTGTTTTGTTTGAGAAATGCACAATGAGCCTGCTTGTGAGGCAAAACAATAAGCACCTCTAATTGCAGCCTCTCCTTGTCCTTGGGCGTCAATTCCTGCCTTGGGTCATTCACTTAAGCATTTAAGGCTGACTTTCAGCTTTAGAAAGGGAGGGACAACCTGTTTTATTTATACAAAGATAAATTAAAAGCAAGAACTATCAAGGGGCCACCTATCCTTTCTTTGGGTTCCGACAGATCCCAGAGTCATTTATTTTGGAGCAACTTGGGTAAAAGCCAACACAATTTTGCTGTTTTATGGCCAGTCATTGGCAGGATGATGGTAAATGAATGGGAAAATGTCACTGCAAAAACCAGAGTAAAAGTGGAATTTTAGGTTGTTGAATTATAGTTGTTTTAAGATGAATGCTACAGCTAAAACATTTTACTCTCATTTATATTAGCATATTCATCTAGGTCAAAGGCTCACTTTTTATTCTTAATGTAACATTTTTAAGAGATCATATTTGACAGATTTAGAGAAAGGTCATTCAAAGTTGAGATAACCTGCAATTTGGTGAATGCATGGCTATAATTGAAAAAAAAAAAAAAAAAGACACATTAAAGGTCCTGAAGTTAAGTACAAACTATTGATGCCTCAAATTTAGAATCCAGCTTTGCATTTTACATGCTATGCAGAGGGAGCAAGTTCCTATATTTGAACTGGGTTCCACAAAGATGCAGGAGGCATTATGCTGTTGCACTTCTGGGTCTTTTGTTTTCTTACCTGCAACAGACAGTCGGACTCAGCAGGAATTGAATCCAAGGCTTCGTGCGGCTCCAAGCAGGCTGAGCACGGTGGGTCTCGGACTCGGGCTCCGATGCCGGCACCCCGTTTGCTCTCCTGGATCCTGAGACGCCACCGCAGGGCTGCCCTGCGAGGTCTTTTGGAGAAAGCTGTTCTCTGTCGCCACCTGCAATTGAAATCAATGGTATCATCATTATTAATGTCACATATTCTTATTTTTACTAGTAATGATCATTCAAGGCATCAAATGTTACACTCTGGAAAAATCATTAACTGGTTTATAGGAAAGTGCAAGTTAAAAGCTTCATTTCATACAAAAACTCAATTCAGCAATTAGTTCTTGATATGTTTTAGTCAGAGTGACTGTCCTGCCTTAAATATCTCTAGTTGCCTAAGATCTAGTTGGCTCTGATTTAGCTAGTATCATACCTAATCCAGAGCTTGGTTACACTGAGCATTAAGGCTGATATTTACCCTAAGTCTATTTAACGTTTACTATAAGGCATTCATTAATCGGAGAACTGACCCTCTGGTAGCTCAGACAGTAAAGAATATGCAATGCTCAGGAGATGCAGGTTTGATCCCTGGGTTGGGAAGATTCCCTGGAGGAGGAAATGGCTACCCACTCCAGTATTCTTGGCTGGAAAATTCCATGGACAGAAAAGTCTGATTGGTTACAGTCCATGGAATTGCAAAGAGTAGGAAATGACTGAACAAGTAATACTTTAAAATGCATTCATTAATCTAAGCATTAATCCCTTTATTTGCGCACTAATTCATTCAACAAGTATTTATTGACCCTCATTAAGTGCTCAGTTCTCTAAGAGACACTGAGGATAGACTCTCAATATACTTTGCTTTTCAAGTAAATCTCAACACTGTACCTGCCTTCATGAAGCTTATAGTGCAAATTGCATTTTTAAAACATGATCACACATGTGAATTTAAAACTATAGCTGTGGTAAGTTCACAAAGAGATCTTTGTTGTGCTATGGAAAACTAGAATGTGAGAATGTGGCCAATCCAAGGGAGTGAGAGATTTATTTAAATGCATTAGATAAAAAATAAGTAGGAGTCAGAGCAGGATGTTTTAAGCATAGTGCAAGGTCTTGCACTGGAAAGTGACATGCATATGTCAAAGAGCTAAAAGAGAACCAGTGACTAGATCATCAGGGATGAGAGAGAAAGACTGCCGGTGATTTTGCAGTGAAAATCACAGGTGTGGCTGAAAGGGCCTTGTAGGCCACTGTGGGGATTTGGGCTTTTACTCTAAGACCCTAAGACTCTAAGACCAATGCGAAGTTGTGTGATTTAACCCAGGGTCATGGAGGGATGAGCAGTTAGTGTGAGGATTAGAACCTAGGTGGATATCATATTCAGATGTATATTTCAGAAGGATCATTCTGATTGTTTTGTAGCCTGGGTCCACCAAGGTGAACACTAGAGCCCTAGTGGAAGATAATAACTCGATCACTCGCAGTGAATTTTAAGAGATGAAATCATGGATTAAATATGGTGAAGAGGGGAGAGAACAAAGATAAGGATGCCTTTGGGGGCATGGCCTGTATCCCTGAGTTCATGATGGTGCCATTCACGGGGACACGTAGCACTGGAAAAGGGCTGGGGCCATCTTGCTTGTCCACCACCCTCTGTTCACACCAGACCATCTCCACATACACCTGTTAGTTTAAATCACCAAACATGAAGAAGGCAAACACAGTGACCACTGATGTACCGTACAAGTGAGACTGATTTTTATCAGAGCACTGATACTGATGCCGCTGATGGAAAAGAGTTCAGTTGTTCAACCAGAGTCGCATGGGCTTCCCTGTGGCTCAGCTGGTACGGAAGCCGCCTGCAGTGAGGGAGACCTGGCTTCCATCCCTGGGTTGGGAAAGTCCCCAGGAGGAGGGAATGGCTTCCCACTTCAGAGTCACACAGAGGAAACAGCATGAGCTTTGTAGTTTGTAATTTGCTTGGTTCTAGATATGCCTGGTTCTAGATCCTGGTTTACCACCTCTTAGTTTTGAAAGAGTGGACACTTTATTTAAAGTCTCTCAGGCTGGGCTCCATTGGCATTTTTGGTTGGGATAATTTTTGGATATGGGAGGCTGTTCTCTGCATTTTAGGATGGTATGCAGCTTCCTTGGCTTCTACCCACAAGATGCTGGTAGCCACACCCCTTTGTAATAAAACCCAAAAATATCTCAGTGAAGTGAAATTTGCTCAGCTGTGTCCGACTCTTCACGACCCCATAGATTATACATTGAATTCTCCAGGCCAGAATACTGGAGTTGGTAGCCTTTCCCTTCTCCAGGGGATCTTCCTAACCTAGGGATCGAACCCAGGTCTCCTGCATCACAGACAGATTCTTTACCAGCTGAGCCACAAGGGAAGCCCAAGAATTCTTGAGTGGGTAGCCTATCCCTTCTCCAGTGGATCTTCCCAACCCAGGAATGGAACTGAGGTCTCCTGCATTGCAGACGGATCCTTTACCAACTGAGCTATCAAAGAAGTGCAAAATGTCTCACGGAATTGCCAGATATTGGGCAGGAAGCAAAACCTCCTCAGCTTGAGACCTTCTTTACCTTCTCTGAGTCATAAGTATATCATTTGTGAAATAGCTGTGATCTACAGAGCTCCTTGTCTGATACTTACTTGGCACATACAAAATTAGAAATGCACAATTAGATACAAATGTGAATACTTTGAATAATCAAGCAATCATAGCAAATCATGATTTTTGAAAGCCAACTATCATTAACAACAAAAAAATATCAAACTTTTTTCCTTTTGCTAGGGTTCCTTGGAAAGAAGGGCCTGTGCAGGTGAAGAGCCCTGAACCTCAGCGATCTCACAGAAGGCTGATCTCTGAGCAGAAACTACCAGGTTTGGAAGATGAGAATGGATAGAACCAAAGTCATTGACGACAAGCCCTGCCTGGGGTCTTGCCGGCAGGACCCACGCTGACTTTTCTCGGAGGTGAGCCCGTTCCTTTGTTCTAGTTCCCCTGACCGCGGGTGGCCTCAGTGACGACGCAGAGTGGGCTTGGGCTCCCGCCCAGAGACTGAGGCCCGTTTGCAGCGGTGAGGGCACCAGACCCTGGCCGCTAGACCGGTGCTCAGTGACAAGGGCCCTGGCCTCTGGATCTGTGGGAGAGAATTTCCGCAAAGAACGTAAGGAAGCAAGTAATATACTAAGAGGAAAAGGAGTGTAGTATGTGCGGATGAACACCGAGGCAGACAGAGGCCGAGTCGCACCCTCGAGGGGGTTTGAATTACTCTCATGGACACTCCTGGTTTTCCTTGAGTCGATCGTTTTGCTTTGCTGGTTCGCAGCCGGTGTTTGGTGTATCTCAGGATCCTCCGCTGTGTGCACGATCTCTTAGCCAAGAGGGAATCTACTGCAGAGGCTTGTGGGTAGCTTAACATCACTCATCACTCCCCTTTGACCTCCAAGGAGCCTTTCTGGCATGCGTATTGGAGAGGTCTCCTGACTTCAAGAATGAGGAATATGTGGTCGGGGCAGGGCCCAGCCTCCCTCTTAACTGCCCTGCGAACCTTGTCCTGGAGTTTCCGTCCCCAGGGAATGAATCTCCAACCGCTTTCCCCTGGTCGGGGCGGGGAATCTACCTCCTGCCTCATCCCTATACTGTGTGTTACAAACATCCATAGCAAACGTCCTTTAATTACTGCAAGTAGTTATTATATGCTACAAGAGGATATAATTTCTATCACCCAATCTGTCTTAGAAAATGAACCGTCAGTTATTTTAAGACACTATTTAATTATCAAGTTACAGGGCAGACCCTCCTTAAAAGCCTGTTGATTGGAAGATGAACGGTTCAGTGGCTGAGTAACCAGGGAGCAGGCTGTAAACATTAGGGGCTTCATTGTAAAGTTTAACATGATCCTATCACGTTAGAAACAACTTCCTCTATGGCCTTTTTGTGGGATTCGTTGAAGAAATAATTACCTGTTCTGAAATCTGTTGAAATTAGCACTGGCATCTAAAGATCTATTAAGAGATTAAGGTTTCAAGACTATGCAGCCCCTGACTACCAAACATGTCTACATGGTCAGAGACTTGGTTCCCATAGAAATGACCTCGCTCTCATTATACGTAAAAGAAACTGTGCTCATCAGGATTTCTCCTCTAGGAGAACTTTCTCCTTTTGGAACAATTAGATGTGTAACTAGTTGCATAAACATTTGTTTTGGCTTAATAGAGCTTGTGGGGCTTCTCTGGTGGCTCAGTGGTAAAAAAGTTAAAGTCGCTCAGTCATGTCCTGCTCTGTGTGACCCCATGGACTATACAGTCCACGGAATTCTCCAGGCCAGAATACTGGAGTGGGTAGCCTTTCCCTTCTCCAGGGGATCTTCCCAAACCAGGGATCGAACCCAGGTCTCCCGCCTTGCAGGAGAATTCTTTACCAGCTGAGCCACCAGGGAAGTTCTTGTGGTGAAAATCTGCCTGTAGTATAAGGATGTGGATTCGATCCCTGAGTGGGGAAGATCCCCTAGAGAAGGAAATGGCAACCGACTTCAGTGCCCTTGCCTGGAAAATCCATCCCATGGACAGAGGGGCCCACATGAGAGTCAGCTCGCATCTGAGCGAGTGAAAACAGCAGCAACAGGGCTTCTATTGACTCTAACCTCCAGCTGTTCTTTTAATTTCAAGTAATAATAGTAACTGTATTTGTTTACTAAGGCTGCCATACGAATGTCTCAGACTGGGTCACTTAAACAATAGAAGTTTCCTTCCTCTCCATTCTGGAGCTTAGGCCAGGGTGCCGGCAGCACTGGGTTTCTCTTAGGTCTCTCCCTGGATGTTGTCTATTCATGGGCTGGTCTCTGCACGCACACCCTCGGTGTCTCCCTGTAGATTCACGGGCTGGTCTCTGCACGCACACCCTCGGCGTCTCCCTGTAGATTCACGGGCTGGTCTCTGCACGCACACCCTCGGCGTCTCCCTGTAGATTCACGGGCTGGTCTCTGCACGCACGCCCTCGGCATCTCCTTGTTGGTCCTCATCTGTTCTTCTTTTAAGGACACCAATCAGATTGAATTAGGGCCTACCCTGGTGGTCTCATTTTAACTTAATGACCCTTTTAAATGGCCTATCGACAAATACATTCACATTCTGAGGTCCTAGCGGTTAGGGAGAGATACAATTCAGCCCATAACAGCAACTCTGTGTATTTAGATGGAAATCACTGTTTAAAAGATATGTTTTCATATATTATTTCAACAGCCTAAATATCCTTAAACTTGTAGTGATTATGACAAAGAGTAATTCCATTGTCCCAACATTGCTTGGGAAAATTAAATCCTTCAAATTCATAGTTTAATATGATATAGGCTCAAAGCATGTGTCATGGACCCATATCTAGTGTGTGTAGTAGTCACTGGTTAGTTTATTGCTATGAACACATTATAGTTGCCTACTGCTTTGAATCTGAGTTTTTCATGATAAAAGCAGCCAGTCGATTTTTTGGTTTATGTTGCTTTGTGGGAGAGATGGATTTTGGCAGTGACATATGAGCAACTATTATGATCTCCTAAACTAAAATCAAGGCCTGATTCTGAGCTGTTCAGGGTAACTTAAAGGGCTCATCGTGTGCCTGACTTAGTGAAGGACAGATACTCCCTTGCACTCTGAATTCTCCCTCTTTGAAAATTTGATATAAACATTATGGAAAAGTTTTCTGGACATTTATTCACCACTCACAAGAATCTGTTTTAACAAATAGGCATGTGCATATGACTACAAACATTTAGGTTACACCTGAGGTCTAGATAAGACCATATAGAGTGCACTGAAATTAATTTAGTTGTTTTTCTCAAAGAATTCAATGTCTTGTTGTTGTTGTTCAAATGTAGTGTACATCATCGCTATTATTCTCCTATATTCATGTGATTCTATCTTATGAGCAGGTGGAGATGCTTTTAAAGAAAGTAGATGAGCATAAGAGACCTAGAAAAGCCCATAGATTAAAAGGAAAATTGGAAATGATAAGAGCTACTGAGAAAAGTGTGAATGGAAATTGGACAAGAACCAAACTAACTGAGACTTTGTTAAGGAGTCTGATATAGTGAGGTGGACAGTGAAAATACTGAAAAACCATTAACATCCAATAGTGAAGGAATCATTATTGAATTGATCAGTCAGTTTGATGCCCAGCATTGCTCCAAGGAAGAGGAAGATGAAGAGCAACTCTTATGTAACTAGAAGACATATATATATATATATATATATATATATATATATATATATATATATATGGAAGGGTATACAAAAGAGTCTTTGTGAATGAGTGTGATTCTGCTCTGAGTAAAAACATCACATCCAGAAGTTGCAGTTGTAAGTGTAGCCGTGTGTTATCAGTAGCACATGGAACCCAAATGTTGCTCTTTGGAAGGTCTGCTGGTTTCTTTGGTCCATTGCTTCACAAGTTGCTTTATTCAAAGATTCATGGTCATTCCCTGACAGCTCAGCTGGTAAAGAATCTGCCTGCAATGCAGGAGACCCTGGTTTGATTCCTGGGTCGGGAAGATCCCCTGGAGAAGGGACAGGCCACCCACTCCAGTGTTCTTGGGCTTCCCTGCGGCTTGGCTGGTAAAGAATCTGCCTGCAGTGTGGGAGACCTGGGTTTGATCCCTGGGTTGAGAAAATCCTCTAGAGAAGAGAAAGGCTACCCACTCCAGTATTCTGGCCTGGAGAATTTCATGGACTGTATGGTCCATGGAATCACAAAGAGTCGGGGACGACTGAGTGACTCACTTTTATGGCTATTCATTTCCAGAGTCTTGAGAACCAAGAAGAAAAAATTACCTCTTTCTTCCTAGATTCAGGAAGTTGACACTTTCTAGTTTTACTTTGCCCTTCCATGGCTCATTCTGCTGATCCTCAGCCCAGCCAAACAGCACGTGTGACCACAGACTCCAAGCCTCTCTTTCTGCCACCAAACCCTTTTCCACTTACAGAGAGCCATGCAGAAGTACTTCACTAAGGGTGGTTTTCCAACCTAGTCAACAGTAGCATTATTTCACTGTATGTATGTATGTTCATTTTCACTGAAGTATGGATGGAAGGTATAATTACACCTGATACTGGGCAATACCTAGATGTCTTACTATTGCATAATTAGGAATTGATATTTGGTGGCTCAGTGGGTAAAGAATCTGCCAGCCCATGCAACTGACCCAGGATTGATCCCTGGGTCAGGAAGATCCCCTGGAGAAGGAAATGGCAACCCACTCCAGTATTCTTGTCTGGAGAATCCCATGGACAGAGGAGCCTGGTGGGCTACAGTCAATGGGAGGCAGAGAGTCGGACACGACTGAAGTGACTGAGCATGAACGTACGTCAGTATTTAGACATAGTAGGGAATCCTACTTTTGATGAGAGAGAGAAAAAAAGGGGGAAAGGGGAAGAAAGGAAGGAAAGGAGGAAGAAAGAGAGAGAGAGGGAGAGGAGGAAAGAAAAGCACGTTTCTCTAACGTTGCAACTTCTGGGCTACCTGAAAACATCATCTTTGTAAGAAACTTTCTTTCTACGATGAAATGTATTCAGAGTTACAGGCATTTGTTCACAGAAACCCTGCAGCACAAACTTGGCGTGCTGTCCCATTCTTCATCAGAGTTAGCCTCGCAGAGTTTTCTGGGATTCCTCTGTTGAGACCTGTGCTGTTTCTTTCGTCCCCGTCTGTGATTGTTCATTTCAGTGCCTGGTGCTTCCTGTCGGAACTGACTGTGACGCCCAGCTGAAACTGCTCCTGCCCCGGTGTCCCTGACACGCTGCCCTCCAGCCAGAAGGGCACGCGGGCGCAGTCTAAGGAGTCGTGCACAGTTCCGGGCTGCAGGCCCGGCTTGCAGGATGACCCAGCCTGCCTTCTTCAGACCCATGCTCGGGCTGCCGGCGGCCCCGCGCCTCCCAGGCAGACGGCTCGCTCCCCGTGAGGAGGAGAGCTTGTCACGAGCTTCTCCGGTGCCCCGGTGCCAGCCTTCTGCTGGGGTGTTACTTCATCTCTGTGCGCTCTGTCCTCTGGGGCGTCTGACAGGAGGATGTCTTCCCCTCAACGCCACAGCTATCTGTGGTAAATTTCGTCCTTCCTGTTAGTGTTGAAGGTAGAAATGGTCACTCAGATTTGCAATACAATAAAAAAAAAATTCTCAAGGCTTTTTGGAAAGGCTAGTAGACGGAATTTCTCAGGAAATTATGCAGGAATTGACTTATTTCTACTTATTTATTTATTTGGGGGGGTGTTTTACAGGAATGGAAAGTCATCAGATAAGTGTGCTTACCAAAACCATAATGAAACAAGTACTTTTAGTGTGTTCTAGAGCTTTATTTTCTTCCCTACCTTTCTCGCCATCTCATGGGCTGGGAAATTATTTCTCATTTTAAATCTTTCATGCAAAGTCTTGTATTTCTATTTATTTCATTTTTTCTTTGTCACTTTTATTGACTAAGAGTTGTGAAAAGTTAATAGGAACTTACAGTTTTTATTTAATAGAAGAGAAAATTATATAAAGTTAAACACAAATAGCTTCTTACAGTGTCAACATATATTTTGAAACTCTTCATCATAAACTAACTCAGAAATATCTATAGAAATTATGAACTTGGCATTATTTATCAATTGCTAATATCCCAAAAAGGAAAGCAGTCATTTATCATGTGGCTGCAAAGAGAAGATCATAATACTGCCTCCAAAATATTCTTGCCAAAAAATTAAGTCTGCATTTAATCAAATCTACATCTATCATTTGCCAGGAGATACAAAGACAGACGCAAGTATTAACACTACAGGAATGTGATCAGCAAAACTTAGAGCTTGTTTATTTAACAAATAAATTGCGAGGAGGAACAAAAAAGGAGTTGGAGGGAAATCTATAGATTTTAAGAGATTCAGGAAATGCATCAACCCACTTTTGACTAGATTGCACAAGAGAAAGATTTGGAATTATTGCCCAAATTCTTAGTTCAACTGATGAGGGACTGCAGTCTTAGAAAGGCCAAATCTCTTGGCCAAGGTCACATAGCTACAAGAAACTCGACTGTCAATGCTGTTGTTCCCCGGTGCCATATGTCTTAACTGCATGGAGTATCTTACAATGTACATGTAGGTCATGATTTCCAGCTTACACAGAGCTCAGAGAGAAAGTAATAGAATAAAATTCTACTTGGTCATAGAAGTAAATGGCAATATTTCTTTTCCTCAATCCATTTGACTTTTATTATTGGTCATATGTAACAACTGTAATAGCCTATCATGTTTCATGTTTGAAAAAAGAAATTAAAATAAAATGGAAGCACAAAACACTTTGCACTTCTTTCCCTCAGAGATTAGGTGTGCTCTTTGCAGTGCATGACATTAGCTAGGGACGAGGTGCCAGTAATGCTGGCCAAATGTCTTTGAACCACATGTGTGTCAAGCACACATCACCCAGCCGAAACCAAAACCACTTCATTTGACTATCACTTTTGTTCAAGAACTAAAGTGACAGAAACCAGAAGTTTCCTAACTCCTTTTCATAAGTATATTTGAAAGTTGGGTCATAGTGTGCCATGTAAGGAGACAAATTTTCTCTTCATTTAACTGAATTAGCATTGAAACAAATCTCTTATGTTAGTTTTCATTGCTTATACTTTCCATGAGATGAGCAACTGGAGAAACTTAACTCTGGGAAAGTGAATATTCTTCAGAAAAGATGTGGTGTGACAATCTGTTTTTTTTTTTTTTAATGTGTTTCTGCATTGACACCTATACCGCATTTGTAAGATGTGGAAGATTTCAACATGAGCCGATGCAAAGTATGGATGGGGGAAAGATTTTGAATGTTTTATCATGTCGGCAGAAGAGAACAAGTATCTTGCAAATATGTAAAAGAGCACATGTTTGTTCTTACCACTCTTCTCCCATTATTTCCACTCTGTCGTTACAGTTTGAACTTGGTGAAGTGTCTGTGACTGCGTTTTAGTCACATACAGGAGATATAATGGTGTCCTCAGTGGGGCAGTCCAAACTTAAGGCACATCTCTCTATCAGTCATGTTGTGGAAGGGGTGGCCACTGATACGTAACACAACCTCTTGAATGTAAAGATGCGATTCATTTGTTGAATAATTTGGCTGGTTTATCTTAATTGTGATTTTGTGGTACTGAAATCAGGAAATACTCAATATTTAATATCAGACAATCTAGAATTACTTTGAGGTAAATAAATTAACAAACTTAAACTGAGCACCTACTATGTGCCAGATGCAGAGTTATGTATGCCCCTTTGAGAGAGCGAAACGGGTAAGACAGCATTTCTAGTTAACACTTTCCCCCCAGTTTTTTTAAGATATAAATGACATAGAGCATTGTATAAGCATAAGGTGTATGGCATAATGATTTGACTTATGTGCATCATGAAATGGTGACCACAATGGGTTTAATGAATATCCATCATCTCATATCAATACAACATTAGAGAAATAAAAAAATCATTTTTTTCCTCTTGATGAAAACTCAAGGTTTACTCTTTTAACTTTCATTTATAATGCATAGCAGTTTTAATTATCTTTATCATGTTGTACATTACATTCCTAGTATTAATACTTATTTATCTTATAACTGGAATTTGTACGTTATGACTGCCCCAAACAATTTGCACTCTGCCCACCGCACTTCTAGTAACCACAGTTCTGATCTCTTTTCCTGTAAGTTTGTTTATTTTCAAAGTATCATTGACCTACTAAACAATGTTAGTTCCTGGTACCCAGCATAATGTTTCAATACTTTTGTACATTTCAAAATGATCACCATAAGACTAGTTGTCATCTGTCTCTGTGCAAAGATATTACATAAATATTGACTATATTCTCCACTCTGTACACTTCGTATCTGTGGTTCATTTATTTTGTAATAAAAAATTTGTGCCTGTGAATCTCCTTCATCTATTTCTGTCCTTCCCTGACTTCTTTCTCCTCTGGCACTACCTGTTTGTTCTCTGTATCTATGACTCTTGCTTTTGTTTGTTCATTTTTTGATTTGTGTTTTAGATCCCACATATAAGTGAAATTATATGGTATTTGTCTTTCTCTGTCTTATTTCACTTAGCATAACACCCTCTGGGTCCATCCATGTTGTCATAAATGGCAATATTTCATTTCTTTTTCACGACTAAAGAATAGCTCATTATATATATATATATATATATATATATATATATATATACACACACACATATATATACACACACATATACACACATGTATATATAATAGGCATACATATAATACATACATGTACACATATGTATTATATGTATTACATATATATATGTTTGCATCCATATCATGGCTTAGTTTGCTTCCATCCATATCTTGGCTATTGTAAATAATGTTGCAGTGAATATAGGTGTGCATATATATTTTTGAGTTAATGTTTTCATTTTCTTCAGAAAAATACCCAGAAGTGGGATTGTGGGATCATATGATAGTTCTGTTTTTAGTTTTTTGAGAAATACCCATACTATTTTCCATGGTGGCTGCACTAATTTACATTCCCACCAATAATACGTAAGTGTCTCTTTTTCCCACTAACACTTCTTATTTTTTGTCTTTTTGATGATAGTCATTCTGACATTTGTGTGACATTTATCATCATCCCAGTGATATTTCATTGGGGTTTTGATTTGCATTTCCCTTATAATTACTGATACTGAGTATCTTTTCATGTGCTTGCTGGCCATCTGTATATGTTCTTTGGAAAAATGTCTCTCCAGGACCTCTGCCCATTTTTTAAGAGGGTTGTTTTGTTGTTGGTGATGTTTTGGAGCTGAATTGCCTAAGTTCTTTGTATATTTTGGATATTAACCCCTGGTCAGGCAAATTGTTTGCAAATATCTTCTTCAATTCAGTAAGTAGCCTTTTTATTTTGCTGATATCTTCCTTCACTGTGCAAAACTTTTGTAGTTTGATGTAGTTCCACATGTTTATTTTTGCTTTTGTTTCCCTTGCTGGAGGAGACATATCTATAAACCATTGCTAAGACTGATGTCAGAGAGCATACTTCTTGTTTTCTTCTAAGGAGTTTTATGGGCTCAGGTCTTACATTTAAGTATTTAACCATTTTGAGTTTATTCTTCTTTATGGTGCAAGAAATCAGTCCAGTTTGATTCTTTTGCAGATTGCTGTAAAGTTTTCTCAAAACCATTTATTGTAGAGACTTTCTTTTTCCTGCTGTTTATTCTTGCCTCCATCATTGTAGATTAATTGTTCACAAACATGTGTGGGTTTATTTCTTGGCTTTCTATTCTGTTCCATTGATCTGTATGTCAGTTTCTGTGTCAGAACCATGCTTTTTGATTGTCGTAGCTTTGTAGTATAGTTTGAAATCAGAGAGAGTGAATATTTACTGTTTTGCCTTTCTTTCTTAAGATTGTTTTGGCTATTTGGTGTCTTTTGTGTTTCCTTTCATGTTTGGAATGATTTGTATGGTGAAAAATGCCATACAAGTTTACATTACATAAGAAGCTGAGAGAATAATTTTTCAAACTTGAAAAATTATTCTCTCAGCTTCTTATGTAATGCTCGACATTTTACCAGAAACAGAATAGAGTGAAATTAGGAGTCATGTGACTTAATGTATTCTCATTCTACATTACATGTATGGTGACCATAATTTCAGATTCATAATAGAATAAAGTATCTGACAATAGAATCTGATATTGAAAGTTCAGCAGTGACCACAGGACTGGAAAAGGTCAGTTTTCATTCCAATCTCCAAAAAAGGCAATGCCAAAGAATGTTCAAACTACTGCACATTTGCACTCATCTCACACGCAAATAAAGTAATGCTCAAATATCTCCAAGCCAGGCTTCAACAGTACGTGAACCAAGAACTTCCAGATGTTCAAGCTGGATTTAGAAAAGGCAGAGGAACCAGAGATCAAATTGCCAACATCTGTTGGATAATCAAAAAGGCAAGAGAGTTCCAGAAAAACATCTTCTGCTTTATTGACTATGCCAAAGCCTTTGACTGTGCGGATCGCCACAAACTGTGGAAAATTCTTAAAGAGATGGGAGTTCCAGACCACCTTACCAGCCTCCTGAGAAATCTGTATCAGGTCAAGAAGCAGCAGTTAGAACTGGACGGGGACCAAAGGACTGGTTCCAAATCTGGAAAGGAGTACGTCAAAGCTGTATATTGTCACCCTGCTTATTTAACTTATATGCAGAGTACATCATGTGAAACGCCAGGCTGGATGAAGCACAAGCTGAAATCAATGCTGGGAGAAACATCAATAACCTCAGATATGCAGATGGCACCACCCTTATGGCAGAAAGCAAAGAAAAACTAAAGACCCTCTTGATGAAAGTGAAAGAGGAGAGTTTAAAAGTTGGCTTAAAACTCAACATTCAAAAAACAAAGATCATGGTATCTGGTCCCATCACTTCATGGCACATAGACGGGGAAAAAATGGAAACAGTGATGGATTTTATTTTCTTGGGCTCCAAAATCACTGCAGATGGTGACTGAAGCCGTAAAATTAAAAGACATATTCTCCTTGGAAGAAAAACTTTGACCAACCTAGACAGCATATTAGAAAGCAGAGACACTATTTTACCAACAAAGATCCATCCAGTCAAAGCTATGGTTTCACCAGTCATGTATGGATGTGAGAGTTGGACTATAAAGAAAGTTGAACACCAAAGAATTGATGCTTTTGAACTGTGGTGTTAGAGAAGACTCTTGAGAGTCCCTTGGACTCAAGGAGATCCAACCAGTCCATCCTAAAGGAATCAGCCCTGAATATTCATTGGAAAGATTGATGGTAAAGCTGAAACTCCAATACTTTGGCCACCTGATGCAAAGAACTGACTCATTGCAAAAGACACTGATGATGGGAAAGATTGAAGGTGGGAGGAGAAGGCAAGGACAGCAGATGAGATGGTTGGATGGCATCACCAATGCGATGGACATGAGTTTGAGCAAGTTCTGGGAGTTGGTGATGGACAGGGAGGCCTGGCGTGCTGTGGTCCATGGAGTCCCAAAGAGTCAGACACTATTGAGTAAATAAACTGAATTGAACTGATTTGAAGTCAAGATTTATACAATTTACTTATTTATCAGATAAGTCCACTTATTTATTATAAGTTTTCTACTTTCGTCACTCTGGGACCGTTTAAACAAAGAAACATTTCAGAAAAACACTAGAAGCATGAGATGAGGAGACTGAGGTCTGCAGAGCTCAATACTGTGTACAAGAATCAATTGTGAATATTTTCTAATGGGGC
Source organism: Cervus canadensis (assembly GCF_019320065.1). Taxonomy (NCBI): domain Eukaryota; kingdom Metazoa; phylum Chordata; class Mammalia; order Artiodactyla; family Cervidae; genus Cervus; species Cervus canadensis. The sequence continues at coordinate 42,206,420 of NC_057416.1, read as the reverse complement.
TGTCATGTCTGTCTTAACCCTGGAGAAAGAAATGGCAACCCACTCCAGTATTCTTGCCTAGAAAACCCCATGGATGGAGAAGCCTGGTGGGCTACAGTCCATAGAGTCACATAGAGTCAGAAATGACTGAGTGACTTCACTTTCACTTTCACTATCTGTCTTAAGTCAATCAAACTATGTGTCTTAACTTGCCCTACTCTTGACACATACTATATTTTAAAAAGTATAATTATCTGCTGCCCAAGCTAGTAAAGGTTTATGGTGAAACGAATCATCTCCAACGTAGACAGTCATGAATTTTTCTCTAGCAATTCCCTCATTAGCTGTATGTTTGAATGACTCTCTTATGCAAAGTAATAATGACCCGTCTCTTTTCTTGTCGCTTCCTAATTTCCTGTCTGCTAAATTCCTTACTTTTTAGCATAAAAATAACTAAACTTGCATCTGATCCACCTAAAAGATTTATTGTTTTTTGCCTTCGCTTCTGTGTCCCTATTTCTCATTCTTTTTACAGACTTAAAAAATAAATCCATATTTCAGTATTCTTATTTTCTGCTTATGTCAATTCATAACAGATTGTAAATTTTCTGGATTTTACTATGAAATTGAGGTTGCTAAGGGAAACAATAATCTAATTATTATTCAATTAAAAAGAACAACATATGGCACTATTAAATTGCCTCCTTTGTTGATACTACCTTCCATTGACCTATGCAGTGGAAAAGAAAAATTAAAGCATTTTACCTGTGTTCCATCCTTTCTCCATTACCAGGAAGGCAGGTGGGATACTCAGGAAGGAAATAAGGTGGATGAACTTGTCGAGTCATGAAAACATGATAAGCCGACTGCTTGTCAAACAGATTAATGATATTTACTAAGAAGAGAATCCTTACTTATAAAATGTTTTTAACAGGATGTTCCTGGTTTGCAGTTGCTATGGATCAAGTTTAAAATCTAGATAGATGGCTAGCTGGAAAATATCACACAACTAGTGGGCCATTTGAGATTAAAAAAAATGGAAATGTTTATAATCTAAACTTTTCACACTGTGTGAGATAACCTTCATAAATCATTTGGAGTTCTTACCTACTTTGAACTGGGAGCTGATGTCCGTCATGGGAAGAGTGTAACCACGGAGTTACCTCCAATATTCCAGGTGTCTCCCTGCTTTCCCTGTGACTCCTCTTTGACTGAACCTTCAGATTATGTAAAGGCTGATCTTGGGGAGAATCACTGATTGGTGTCAGCCAGATTTGATGATCCAGCTTGTGTGTTAGCACATGCATGTATGTGTTTGTTAGTTTCCCTCCAAAATCCTTACAAACTCTTTCTCTTCTCCTCATAAATGTCTGTTTCCCCCAAGCTTTCCCCTCTGCCATTTAATACACAATTGATGAGCTGCCACATTGCCCCAAATGGCATCCAATTGCCACCATGACTCCCCTGATTTTTCCCAACCCTGTGAATGCCCCTGCCGTCTCCCCAACGGTGGATGAAACCAGATTCTTCCATCTCAGTTACTTTTCACATTCATGAAATCACAACATCGTACAAATCCAACTCTCATGTCTCTTTTACTGTTCCTATCAATGCCATTCCCAGTGCCACTAGTTTAATTCAGATGTGGTCATTCTTGTCATGTATTAATGGACTTTTCTTATACCTAATTGTTTTTTCTGTGTGTGTTTTTTTCCCTTTAGTTGGTTTCTCTGTGGTCTGTCTCTTGCACTGCTGCTGGAGTCAGCTTGATAAATATCAGTCTAATCAGATTATACCTGTGCTTAACGTTCTTCCCCGGTACTCTCTGGATATCAAGATTTTGTTAATACAAAACCCTTCGTGATGTTTCCTGTTACCTCTCTACTCTCATCTTCCAAAAGTAACTTGTATTCCTATTGTCACTCATTATGCTGCAGTTCCACAAATAGATAAAGCTATTTTCCATGGTTTCCGTGAAAGTTTACAGGATGTCTTTTTACCCTCTGTTGAGATAATTGTTTTATATTCCCTACACTGCCTATTCTCTTATGTATTGTATTCTCTTAGTAAATTTCTTAATAATACAATGCCCTTCCTTTTTAAAAATAAATCTTGCTTGGTCAGGATGAATAATTATTTTAAAGTATTTTTGAATTCTATTAATGTTCCCTGTTGAATGTTTTTCTGCACCTGTGTTTATAAGGGAGCTGGACAAAGGGTTAGTTCTCTATTATTTTGCTGTTATTTCTGGATTTTGGTATCAAAATAATGCCGTCACATTAAATGAATTAATATTTTTTATCTTTATCTTTTAAAATATGCTGATATACTTTATATTAGATTAAATTGGCTTTTCCTTTAAAATACAAAAGAACTCAACACAAAATGATCTGATACCTAAGGCTTATTTGGAGATAATTATTTTACAACTTTTCAATTTCTATGTATATTACTAATAATTTTTCAGAGCACTACTTCTTTTAGAATAATTTTAGAATGATATATTTTCCAAGGATATTGTCTACTTCATGGAAATCCTTTTAACTTTATTTGAGAGTATTATTCCTTTGTACTTTTAAATTCCTTCTGTATTTATTGTTACAATCCTTTTGTGAATTCTCTTTTTCCTTGATGAGTTTTATCAGAGATATGTTCAACCGTCTATCCCCTTAAAAGTCAGCCCTTGAATCTAATTATAATTGCCAATATTTTGTTTAGTTTTTAATAGTTAATTGTATCTTTACATTTATTATTTTATCACCTTATTTTCCTTTTCTTAAATTTTTAAATTAAGTATTAAGATAATGAGCAAAAATATAAACAGTGGAAAGAAAAAGAGTAATAAAAATAATAAAAATAAAATAATTTGAAAAATAAATATTAATAGTAACACATTAATATATCTATACTATATAGTATTATATGTAATAACATATATATATAAAGTGACATAAATAGACATACTACTTAAAAGATAAATGGGATTAGAATGCATAAAACATAAGGAAGTTTACAGAAAAAAAAAAAAGAATGGACTAAAATTAGGCAAATGTTAACCAGAAGGAAACTGGTTTAAGTATCTAATTATCAGGCAAAATAGATTTTAAAGTAATTATTGATGACAAAGAAAGTAATTATCTACTGATAAAAGCTTCAATTCACCAAGAAAAATATAATAATTTATAATTTGTATACCTCTGATATAAATTCAGAGTGGAAAACTGCAACACACCTTTCTTGTAATCAATAGATCAAATAGATAAAAGATCAGTGAGAATATGGAGCCTGTGAACAGCACAATTAATAATTTTGGTAGAATAAACATACACAGACTACTAAAACATGAAATGGAGAACACTCTTTTATTTGAAGCACACCCTTGAAATATTTATGCAAATCAACTACAAATTATATGAAAACTTTAAAATTTCAAAGAATCTAGTTTTATCTCAAAATCTCTCTTCTCCAAAGGGTGTATGTCCTTCACTTTTCAGGAGTCTGCATCCAAGAGCTTAATTGCACTGTCCTTCCACCACTGGAGACCTTTTCTTTTTGAAGAATGTTGCAGATGTCGTTGAGGGTGTAACCCACCACTGGGGTATCCTGCCTTGGATTCACTATCCAGGATCGAATTTGATCAGAGCCGTCACTGAAAGGCTGGCAGAACCAGAAACTGAAATCTTCTGAGTTAATTCCCTGTCATAAGCCTGTCACAAGCCTGTCATGGCCAAGACAACTTCCAGGAGTCAGGGAAAGGACAGTTCACAATCGCTCCTTGAATTGGAGTCATCATGCAGATCTCCTTCCACAAAGTGAGGCTGAAGCGCTCACTGCACTCAAGTGGACGTGTCTGCAGGCTTTGCATCACAGCTGGATGGAATTCCAGCCCTCTGTCCCTGCCTTCATCACATAGCCAAGTTCTTGAACAGTAGCCTGCTGAGTCACTCAGGTCATACATACAGTAGAGCCCATTTCATAGCTATGCCATCCAAGATGAGCACTTTTATTCCAGCCTACCCTATGCACTGGCATCTGATATCTGTTTATACCTCAGGTCCATCTCAGCAAAGGGACCACACTCTTGAATTTCTGATTCTGTATAAGTCAAGTCTCAGTGAAACTGCAATTTCTCTAAACCATTCAACCCTAAATATGGCATACAGTCAGGAGATGAAGGTCAACATAGTTTTTTAAAGGAAATAAAATATTCAGTTATGATTCAAGAAAGCTACAAAATGCCACTGGATTCACTCTTTTTGTTACAAAGGGCATTATAACTTCCATGACATTTCCACTAACTAGGGGTCTCCAAGCATTTTCTGCCCTTCAACAAAAAGCATGTGCAGTGGGAGCGACTGGGTTTCTCGCATCCTAATGCACACCTTGGGAGTTTATTGAGGTTGAGCCAAGTGTTCACAATTCCATGCCTTCTGCAAGAGAAATACACACGATATTTGCATGCATTTTAAAACCACATAACCAGCAGAGAGGGCATAGGAAAAACTAGAATGTACTGAATCAGATAAGTGTTAGTAATACTCCGATGAATTCTGATGCCATTTCAATACAACTTGTAATTAACCCCCTGTTCTTTGCTTTGTTAGATGTCTGTTAGGATGAAAACCTGGAGTTCTTATGCCAGGAAAGTCATAGGAACAGGTCATGAAAACTGGATTATATTAAGTTATCCATTCCTGAACGGAAGTGCGCCTGAGATGCTCGGAGAATGCAGATACACATGGAAAACGGCCCCCTGAGACCGACCCGAGGCGCGGGGCCGGTGCTGCAGTGCTTGCTCCTGGACGCACCTCTTCTTGAGCAACAAAATGCAAAGAACTCATGTGAGACTAAAAGTAACTGTGTGAGCAACTAGGACAAGTTCTGGACGAACGATAGAGACAGAAAACCAACAGCCACTTCTGATGGGCACCGAGCAAAAGCAGGGGGCAGCGCACGCCCTCTGCACACGGCACCGCCGAGGGGCGGGCGGACCACCTGCCGCCTCCACCCGGACGCCTGCACACGCCTCCCTCTCCCCAGGAGGACCCGGCTTGCCCTGCTCCACCTGTTACCGGCCGTTGCCGTCCACTGCTGCGGCAGGGGCTCCGGGAAAACCTTGCCTGAATTTCTTAGCTGGCATCTGATCAATCTCTATTGATCTAGGAGGGCAAGAAGGGCTTGCCTGGCGGCTCCATGGTAAACAATCTGCCTGCCCTGCAGGAACCACAAGAGATGGGGGTTCCATCCCTGAGTCGGGAAGTTCCCTGGAGGAGGAAATGGCCACCTACGCCAGCATTCTTGCCCAGAAAATCCTACGGACAGAGGAGCCTGGAGGGCTACAGTCCATGGGGTCGCAAAGAGTTGACATGACTGAGCAGCTGAGCACGCGGGAGGCCGAGAACCCCGGATGGTGGCACTTCCGCAGAGAGGAGGGGCGCTCGTTAAAACAGGGGGAGGAAGTGGTGTTTGAACTAGACGCCTAAGATGAGTAAGATTAGGAAGCAACAGGAATGTTAGCATGAAGTTGTGTTCCCATAAAAAAAAAAAACTGATGTCAATACGTTGTAAAGAGCCCTGTGTATGTTTATTCCTTGTGTTAATTTTGGGTCCCTACAGCCTATTTGCCTTTCAAAAGGCTTCCACATGGGCTCATTTGTTCCTGTGTGCAACTCTGGGTGAATGACCTTGTGACATCATTATTCCTATTTTATAAATGAAGCGCAGAGAGATTTTGTGATTTCTCACAAAGCTCTTAGTAAACAAGTCAGAGAACTGACTGGGAACTCTGTGTGTGTGTGTTTTGCCATCTTGAGGTTGGGTGCTTTGCTCAGTACTCCGATCATTTTGTACCGTTCGTATTTTCCCCCGGAAACTATGAGCCATGATTAATAAGTTGGTATTGATCCCATTTAGTGCTAAAAAGGAAGTGGAAAAGCAGAGGCTGCTGCTGTCCTGTAGTCCGTTGTGTCCGACTGTCTGCGACCCCCTGGATTGTAGCCCGCCAGACTCCTCCGTCCATGGATTGTCCAGACAAGAATACTGGGTGGGTGGCCATTTCCTTCTCCGGGGAAAGCTGTGGTAGCCCTGTAGTCAAGTTAGACGTGTGTTTTGTAACTATTGAGAGTATCAGAAGAATCTGATGGTCATAAACATAAACATAAACAGCCCTTGTTAGGTGTCCATTTTTCTAGAAGTAACATTAGATGTAATATCAATTTGTGTGTCTCTCTGTGTGTGTCTTTATGAATTCAAACATATATGGAGAAACATAGATCCGTGTTCAGCTTCGTGAATTTCACTGAACGTACCTGTGGGGTAAACAGGCAGACAGAGACGCTGACCTTAGGGGTCACACACAGCGTCTCTGCGCTCTCCTCTCTAGGCAGCCAGTGCCCGCCGTTCTGACTTCTGACCTCACAGGCTGGTTCGCCTGTTTATGAGCTTTAGGTGAAGGGCCTGCTCTCTGTGTCTTTCTCTGCATCTGGTTCCTTTGCTCATCGTGATTGTGAGCTTTATCCGTGTTGTTGCATGTGGCTGTGGTTCACTGTCTCTCACTGCTGTTTCATGTACTATTGATATTTTTCTCCTACAGTGACGAGTGTTTGCTTTGGACTATGGGAAATAAATGGCATTGTGGACACTATTAGGCTGTCTTTTGTTTTGCCTAATTTAAAAGTCTTATGAAAAGAGCTTTATGAAGTAAGTTTAAAAAAAAAGCATGTCAACTTTGTTACAATGTTTGCAAGTAGTTCTGAAGTAGGAATGGAAATGGAAATGTTTTTTAAAAAGTGAGAAGGAGAGAGAAAGGAGGAAAAGGGAGCAATGGTCTCCCTGATTTCGATAATTATGAAAATTATGATAGTAATCTAGATGAACTATTTGCAGCAATATGGATGGACTTAGAGATCATCACACTAAGCAGGTAAGTCAGACAGAGAAAGACAAATATCATGTGATACCGCTTACATGTGCAATCTAAAATATGACACAAATAAAACCTATCTATGAAATAGAAATAGACTCATAGACAGAGAACAGACTTGTGATTACCAAAGGGGAGAGGGGGCTGGGAGGCAAGGACTGGGCGTTTGGGATGAACGGATGCAAAGTGTCATATAGGGCGGTTAGACAGCAAAGTCCTGCTGAAAAGCACAGTGAACTATATTCAACACCCTTGAGAAAACTTAATAGAAAGAATATATATATGTATGTATATATATGTAACTCAGTCACTCTGCTGTATAGCGGAAATTAGCATAGCATTGTAAATCAACTACACTTCACTAAAAGAAATTAAAAAGAAAATTCGATGGCCATGACAATACTACTTAGTATTTGATACATACCAGACACTCTATTGGGGCTTCCCTGATAACTCAGCTGGTAAAGAATCCGCCTACAATGCAGGAGACCCTTGTTTGATTCCTGGGTCAGGAAGATCTGCTGGAGAAGGGATGGGCTACCCACTCCAGTATTCTTGGGCTTCCCTATGGCTCAGCTGGTAAAGAATCCGCCGGCAATGCAGGAGACCTGGGTTTGATCCCTGGGTTGGGAAGATCCCCTGGAGAAGGGAAATGGAAAGGCTACCCACTCCAGTATTCTGGCCTGGAGAATTCCATGGAATGTATAGTACATGGGGTTGCAAAGAGTCAGACATGACTGAGCGACTTTCACTTACTTACTTACTTACTTAGACACTCTATTAAATGTTTTGAATTTTTCTCTTTTAGTCATCAAAACAACCTTATGACAATTTAAGAATAATTAGTCATGTTTTATGCAGGAAACTGAAGCTCACACATATCTTGCTTAAGTCACATGGCTAGAAAGGGATGGGACTGGGATTTGCACTCTGCACTGTGTCTCTAAATTTAGTGAGCTAAACTACTGTACTCATATGTCTTAAGATGTAGAGAACGTTATTCCTATTTTACACTTGAAGAAACTGGCTCAGAAAGAAACAAGCTCTCACAGATAGGAAGTGGTAGTCAGGATTGAAAAAGATCCACATGGAAGTGCAGCATTTTAAAAATTCTTAAACAGAAGAGCAGACAAGAAAAGATGAAAAAGAATAGAAAAAAACCACTAAGCACATTATCCACTGGTATACAACTGGAAGAAGAAAAATCTCCCCAATTATTTACAAACGGCAGAATTTAAGACAGAATGAGAGTCACGGGTGACAGCAGAGCCCAGCCAAATGGGGGGTGATGCGGGAACCCAGAGGCCAGCGCTGGCAGGGAGCCACCACTGTGTGCCCATCAGTGGGATTGCTGGGTCGCATGGTAGTTCTAGTCTTGGTTTTTATGGAACCTCCACACTGTTCTCCATAGTGGCTGCTCCCGTTTACATTCCCATCAACAGGGCAAGACGGTTCCCTTTCCTGTATGCCCTCTCTAGCATTTATTGTTTGTAGATTTTTTGGTGATGGCCATTCTGACCAGTGTGAAGTGATAACGTTACTGTAGTTTTGATCTGCATTTCTCTAATAATCAGTGCACAGCAGATATCGAGTGGGAAGCTGCTGTATCGCAGGGCCCTCAGGGCAGTGTGGCGACCGTGACGGGGGGTGGGGAGGAGTGGGAGGTACCCCCGGGGACGGGATCCATGTGTTCACGCAGCTGACTCACCTCACCGTACAGCGGAACCAACACAACTCTGTAAGCAACTATACCCTATTTAAAAACAACAAGTTGTACATATGCATAACTGAATATTACTCAGCCATTAAGAAGAATGAATAATGCCATCTGCAGCAGCGTGGATAGGCCTGGAAACCATCAGATTAAGTGAAATAAGTCAGAGAAAGACAAGCATCAAAGGATATCCCATACATGTGGAATCTTAAAAAGGGGGTACAAATGAACTTATTTATGAAAAAGAAACAGGGTCACAGACTTAGAAAGCAAATTTATGCTTACCAAATAGGAAAGGTCAAGGTGAGGGATAAATTGAGAATTTTACATGACATGTACACAGTGCTATATATAAAACAGATAACCAACAAGGCCCTACTGTATAGCACAGGTAAGTACTCAGTATTCTCTAATAACCTGAATAAAAAAAGAGTTTGAAAAAGAAGAGATGCATGTGCACATATAACTGAATCACTTTGCTGTGTACCTGAAATGGACACAACACTGCAAATCAAGAGTCCAATGTAAAATAACTTTTTTTCCCATTTATTTTTATTAATTGGAGGCTAATTACTTTACAATATTGTAGTGGTTTTTGTCATACATTGACATGAATCAGCCATGGATTTACATGTATTCCCCATCCCGATCCCCCCTCCCACCTCCCTCTCCACCGGATTCCTCTGGGTCTTCCCAGTGCACCAGCCCCGAGCACTTGTCTCATGTATCCAACTTGGGCTGATGATCTGTTTCACCCTAGATAATATACATGTTTCGATGCTGTTCTCTCTAAACATCCCACCCTCGCCTTCTCCCACAGAGTCCAAAATTCTGTTCTGTACATCTGTGTCTCTTTTTCTGTTTTGCATATAGGGTTATCATTACCATCTTTCTAAATTCCATATATATGCGTTAGTATACTGTATTGGTCTTTATCTTTCTGGCTTACTTCACTCTGTATAATAGGCCCCAGTTTCATCCATCTCATTAGAACTGATTCAAATGAATTCTTTTTAATGGTTGAGTAATATTCCATGGTGTATATGTACCACAGCTTCCTTAGGGTTAGGGCTAACCGTAACTTTTAAAAAAATAAATAAAAAGAAACTTAAAGAACTTACCCTGATTGCACATGGTAAGAGAAGCAGTGAATGCCAGCACTGAATCCTGGGCTCTGCCCTAGAAATTCTCGTTCACCAAGTCTCAGATGGGACCCAAGAGCTGCATTTCTGATGAGCTTCAGGTGTTGCTGAATGCAGTGGGCCCGCAGGAGGTACTTGGGGCAGGGCTGTTCTAGAATTTCTAGACATTCAGTTATTGAGTGGGATATTATGAGCACCTATTATGATAGCCACTGTATGTAATATCACCACCATCACCATAGCCCAGTCCTACACACACACACACACACACACACACACACAGCAGGGTTGGTATATGGTAGAAGCTCATTGATTAATTCAGTGACAAGTAACTATCTCTGCTAGTCAAAACTTTATTTTTATAACATTTTCCACTTGAAACTGGAAGTAAAACTCATCCAACCATTATCTTAAAGTCTTTTTGTGAATGTCTTAAGTCATTGTTGTGGTTCAATTACTAAGTTGTCTCTGACTCTTTGTGACCCCTTGGATTAAAGTATGCCAGGCTTCACCATCCTCAGCATCTTTATTTTTCAGACTATGATATTGTGAACTCCGATATATGATTATTTTAAATTGACCTAATTTCTTAATTTAGAGTTTGATGCTGGGATAGGCAAATGTTGATTTTCAGAGTTAGGTCCATGAAGGTTCTGCTTTATTGACTATGCCAAAGTCTTTGACTGTGTGGCTCACCACCAACTGTTCAAAATTCTTAAAGAGATGGGAATACCAGACCACCTGACCTGCCTCCTGAGAAATCTGTGTGCAGGTCAAGAAGCAGCAGTTAAAACTGGACGTGGAACAGCAGACTGGTTCCAAATTGGGAAAGGAGTACATCTAGGCTCCATACTGTCACCCTGCTTATTTCACTTATATGCAGAGTTTATCATGCGAAACACTGGGCTGGATGAAACACAAACTGGAATCAAGAATCCTGGGAGAAATATCAATAAGCTCAAATACACAGATGACACTACCATTATGGCAGATGGTGAAGAAGAACTAAGAGCCTCTTGATGAAAGTGAAAGTGGAGAGTGAAAAAGTTGGATTAAAACTCAACATTCAGAAAACTATGATCATGGCATCCGGTCCCATCACTTCATGTCAAATAGATGGGGAAACAATGGAAACAGTGAGAGACTTTATTTTCTTCTGCTCCAAAATCACTGCAGATGGTGACTGCAGCCATGAAATTAAAACAAACAAACAAACAAACAAAAAAACACTTGCTCCTTGGAAGAAAAGCTATGACCAACCTAGACAGCACATTAAAAAGCAGAGACATTAGTTTACCAGCAAAGGTCTGTCTAGTCAAGGCTATGGTTTTCCAAAAGTCATTTATGCATGTGAGAGTTGGACAGTAAAGAAAGCTGAGCACCAAAGAATGATGCTTTTGAACTGTGGCATTGGAGAAGACTCTTGAGAGTCCCTTGGACCACAAGGAGATCCAACCAGTTAATCCTAAGGGAAATCAGTCCTGAATATTCATTGGAAAGACTGATGTTGAAGCTAAAAATCCAATTCTTTGGCCACCTGATGTGAAGAGCTGACTCCTTTGAAAAGACCTTGAGGCTGGGAAAGATTGAGGGCAGGAGGAGAAGGGGATGACAGAGGATGAGATGGTTGGATGGTATCACCGACTTAATGGACATGAGTTTGAGTGACCTCCAGGAGTTGGTGATGGACAGGGAGGCCTGGCGTACTGCAGTTCGTGGGGTCGCAAAGAATCAGACAGGACTGACAACTGAACTGACTATGCGTAAGGCACTGTTCCACATACTTTATGTGTGTAGTGAATGCTCTTAATACTCACCACTTCCTACCAAATGCTGCTTTCAGAAAAAAACACCTCTGCTATCTATACTTGAGAGACTTCTTTCTGTGTGCAGGACCCCACTAATGCTACAAATAGGAAAAGATAGAAGGTCTGTAAAACGAATACCCCTGGAAACAGCCCTCAACTAATGTCAGATTAAGAACTGGTAGATAAGACTCCAGCATCCTTGCCCTCAGTCAGAATAACTCAGCTGTGTTCTGTACTTTCTCCCCGAGTTCCCCAGTGGAATCAAGTTCTAATTTATCACAGTAGCAACTCGCTTGACGTCACACCCTTAATACCCCTCCTCTCTTTCGCTGGCTTACTATCCTAATATCCTGCAATATTTCCTAAAGTCACTTTCCAACTAAAGTGTTCTCCTTTGAATTTATTTCTTAGAGTTGACATCAGGAAGAATGCGTCCTAGAAAATATGTTTTCTCTTCTATTACTTAAAATAATCCTCAAAGTGTCCTCATTTTACTGATGAGGAAACTAAGGTATAAACAAGTTTGTTTCTTTGTACAGGTCACAAAATTAGAAAACAACACAGGCAGAATTCAAATGCAGGCAGTCTTTTCAGTTCAGTTCAGCTTAGTCTATCAGTCGTGTCTGACTCTCTGCAACCCCTTGGACTGCAGCACGCCAGGCTTCCCTGTCCATCACCAACTCCCGGAGCTTACTCAGACACATGCCCATCAAGTCAGTGATGCCATCCAACCATCTCATCCTCTGTCATCCCCTTCTCCTCCCACCTTCAATCTTTCCCAGCATCAGGGTCTTTTCCAATGAGTCAGCTCTTCCCATCAGGTGGCCAAAGTATTGGAACTTCAGCTTCAGCATCATTCCTTCCAATGAATATTCAAGACTGATTTCCTTCAGGATGGACTGGTTGGATCTCCTTGCAGTCCAAGGGACTCTCAAGAGTCTTCTCCAACACCACAATTCGAACCCATCAGTTCTTTGGTGCTCAACTTTCTTTAATCAGTCTCTTAATCAGTCTCTATCTATTGAAAGCTATGATTTCTTCCTCCATGGTATATTGATTCATTTGTTGCATCTTTAATACTTTGCAGCGGCTCCGGTATCAACTGGCTGAGAAAGAGTAGTCAGGAGTGTGTGTGTGCGTGTGTGCGCATGTGTGCATGTCTGTGTTCAGCAGTGCAATAAACAGAACCAAGTGCACAAGCTCAGTGAGAAGCCATGTTTCTGCAGACACGCCTGCTTCCGAGCAGGCCTCTGGGGCAAGGTCTATCATCAACCAGTCTTGCTCCTCCTCAATAAGGTTGAACCCAAAGATGTTCAAGTTTCACCAGATGAATTGATCTCAGTTTCAAAATTGTGTACCCACTACTGGTCTTTCCTGTAGCTGTGCTTTCTGACCTAAGGAACTTGCAGGTATTTAGGAGCCTTTGGTTCATGGTGGTATGAAATTAAAAGGGGTGGTGGTAGCTATAAATTACTGAAGGTACTAAGTTTTGGGAGACTTAATGTGTCTAGAGTCAGTATGTTTTATTGTACTTGGAACCCATTTTAGTCTAGTGTATTGAGGGCAAACATCTCAAATCTCACAAGAAGGCTTGAAAACTTAGTGCTCCTTGTAAGCTGAAGAATATGATTGTTATCTTGGCCAAGTTACTTGATATATCTATGTTATAGATTCCTTATATGTGAGAAGGAAAATTAAGTGTTAGCTATTGTTGCTGAAAGATATGAATGTGTGATGTGATTTTGTTGAAGCATGATAAGAAATGGAAGGTAGCACTTTTTTTTCCCTTTAGCAGTGTTTCTAAGAAAGGGTTCCTCTCAATATCATTTCCAGAAGATAGTAAGAGAAAAGGTTTCTGGGGTCAAAGAAATTAGGGAAGTGTTGCACACACAGTGGCCTTTTCTAGGATATTCACAATGTATTTTTTTCTCATCCTTGAAAGTGAAAATGAAAGTCACTAAGTAGTGTCTGACTCTTTGTGACCCCACAGACTATGCAATCCATGGAATTCTCCAGGCCAGAATACTGGAGTGGGTAGCCTTTCCCTCCTCCAGGGGATCTTCCCAACCCAGGGATCAAACCCAGGTCTCCCGCATTGCAGGCAGATTCTGTACCAGCTGAGCCACAAGGGAAGCCCAAGAATACTGGAGTGGGTAGCCTTTCCCTTCTCCAGTGGATCTTTCTGACCCACGAATCAAACTGGTGTCCCCTGCATTGCAGGCAGATTCTGTACCAGCTGAGCTATCAGGTATATATATATATATATATATATTTTTTTTTTTTTTTTAAGTAACATGAAAAAGCTAGCATTAGGAGATTTTTTTTTCATTTACTTTTATTAGTTGGAGGCTAATTACTTCACAATATTGTAGTGGTTTTTGCCATACATTGACATGAATTAGCCATGGATTTACATGTGTTCCCCATCCCGATCCCCCCTCCCACCTCCCTCCCCATAAGTTTCAGGAATTTTATGATGTTACTCTCCGCTCATCACTATCTTGGACAGCAAGGAGATCAACCAGTCAATCTTAAAGGAAATCAACCCTGATATTCATTGAAAGGACTGATGCTGAAGTTGAAGCTCCTATCTTTGGCTACCTGATGTGAAGAACTGACCCACAGGAAAAGACCTTGAAGAAAGATTGAAGATTCAAAGCAAGAGGAGAAGAGAGCAGTGAAGGCTGAGATGGTTGGATGGCATCACAGACTCACTGGGCTTGAGTTTGAGCAAACTCCGGGAGATGGTGAAGGACAGGGGAGCCTGGCGTGCTGTAGTCCACAGAGTCTCAAAGAGACAGCTACAACTTAGTGACTGAAAACAGCAACGTCACTGTCTTCAACAACATTTGACCCTTGAGTAACATGGTGGATAGAGGCACCTACCATCTGCACAACAGAAAATTGATGTATAATTTTTACATTTGTTTTTAACTGGAGGATAATTGCTTTACAATGTTTTGGCTTCTGCTGTACAATGACGTGAATCAGCTCTAAGTATGCACATGTCCCTACCCACCCACCCCATCACACCCCCAGGTCACCAGCAGCCCCGAGCTATGCGGCAGGTTCCCACCAGCTGTTCCACACGTGGTGGTGTACGCATGTCAGTGCTACTCTCCCAGCCGTCCCACCCTCTCCTGCCACATTTTAACCTAAAAGAGGTTCTGGAAAGTTTTATAGTGAAGAGACTACTTAACCTAATATCTCCCAAATTTTTTTTTCATTTATTTTTATTAGTTGGAGGCTAATTACTTTACAATATTGTAGTGGTTTTTGTCATACATTGACATGAATCAGCCATGGATTTACACGTATTCCCCATCTCGATCCCCCCTCCCACCTCCCTCTCCACCCGATTCCTCAGGGTCTTCCCAGTGCACCAGGCCCGAGCACTTGTCTCATGCATCCAGCCTGGGCTGGTGATAAGATCTCCCAAATTTTTTCGACCACAGGATAGAATATTTTGTTCATCTAAGAGCCATTCATGTTCCACAGGGCTCATTTTCTGTGAATGCATCTTAGGAAACTTTATTCTGGAGCAAAGAATGGATTAGGAATGTTCTTTTAAAAATGTGTTTAAAGTTCATGTGCTATGAAGCATGTAGACTCAATTTGGTGACTGCAAATGATGAGGAAAATGCCTTAATGAGAAACAGCAGAGCAGAAGACATGAGAGACGACAATGAACTCATCTCCTGCAGTCTCGTCTTGCTTTGTTTCTGTAACCAGACACCAGGCCTGCCCGCATCGCGTAACGTAAGAGTATTAGGAAGGAATGCACTGTCTACTCAAGAGTTTGTGGAGCAGACAGAGGGCGGGTTTCCACCTTACACGCCAGCAAACATTCTTAGCATTTCAAGGCTTTCAGCTTGTGTCCTCAGAGGGGTCTTTACCCTCCCCTTCCAGACTCCATTTCGTCTTTCCCCAGATCCTGCTAGAAAAGTCTAGGTGTCTCTCCCATCTCCCCTGTTGATAACTCTGCTGTCTCCCCCCTACCGCTCCAGATTTGTATCCTCTTGTCCTTCTAGAAACACCCCTAGTTACTAGTTACTAAGATGCTTCCTGATGCAGGTAGCACTTGCTCTTTGTTTGAGCAAGCACTTTAGGCTCTCAGCCCCAGTCAGCTTGTCACAGTAACATTTTCCCAAATACATACAGAGTGTCTCCATTTAGCAGTCTAGTGAATGAAAACCTCTCTATTTCACCTTAAAATTTAGGAGCTAACCATCTTTTCTTGGGCTCCAAAATCACTGCAGATGGTGACTGCAGCCATGAAATTAAAAGATGCTTGCTCCTTGGAAGAAGTTCTATGACTAACCTAGACAGCATATTTAAAAGCAGAGACATCACTTTGCTGACAAAGGTCCATATAGTCAAAGCTATATTTTTTCTAGTAGTCATGTATGGATGTGAAAATTTGGACCACAAAGAAGGCTAAGCACTGAAGAATTGATACTTTCAAACTGTTGTGTTGGAGAAGACTCCTGAGATCCCTTGGACTGCAAGGAGATCCAACCAGTCCATCCTAAAGGATCATCCTTGAATATTCATTGGAAGGACTGATGCTGAAGCTGAAACTCCAATACTTTGGCCATCTGATGCAAGGAGACAACTCATTGGAAAAGACCCTGATGCTGGGAAAGATTAAGGGCAGGCAGAAAAGGGGTGACAGAGAATGAGGTGATTGGGTGGCATCACCAACTCAATGGACGTGAGTTTGAGCAAACTCCAGGAGATAGTGAAGGACAAGGAAGCCTGGTGTGCTGCAGTCCATGGGGTCACAAAGAGTTGGACGTGACAGAGCGACTGAGCAACAACAATCTTCCACAAGTTTCTCTTTTTGCCCTCCTCAATTATTTGAAGAAACGGGTGTTTGCATTACTTTTTAATAAAATAAAATGGAAAGAAAACTTTAACTAAAACTTTGGCCTCTGAGATAGTCTGTACTTAGAATTTGGTAAATTGAAGTCTCCCTTGGTAATGTCTTATAGGATTCTACTGAGATAAGACACCTAACAAGTTTCTCTAAAGTTATCCTGGGCAAGGTCACTGTAGCAACATTTGAATTTTGACAGTTTCGTTTCTCTCTCTTGGTAGAAAGTAGTCATTTAGCATGTCAAGTACAAGCAAACTAGAACATAATCCTTTCAAAAATCGGGAACTTCATCCAAATGCTCCTTAGAATATGTCTCTAGGTTTGTTCTGCCACTAACACTGCCGCTGTTAAAACACTAAAGAGTGCCTGTGTGAACTAGAAGTGATACCATGTCCCCTTAGACATACGGCATCAGTGAATGAGATTCTTACAATTGTATCTTTCTCTGCATAGCATATGTTCATTTAAAATATCATCTATTCCATTGATCTGTCCTTACTAAATAATCTTCCTCAACCATAACTAGCCAACATTTCTGGCATAAAAACAGGGCCACATGTGGACTTATGTATTTATCATTTATCAGAAATTTTATCAGTGCCCTTTTGATTAAGACATTAGAATAATAACATAATCAAAAAAAAATTTTTTTTGTACTCAAGTAAAACCTAGTTTATCATTTCATCTATAGATAGTGGGGTCAGCTGGACCAGAAGCTAGTTGGATTACCACGACTTGTGAAACATAGGAGCTGGGCTGCGATGACAGCAGATTCAGCCAAGATGCCTTTAAAATGGAAAATGACTTTAAAAATGGCATTTAAAAAGGCATGACACAAATACAAGTTGAGACACATCTTCACTAGAGACTTGCATAAGTATTTAGATTTCTGATTTCCAGATGTCAAACTGGTAATATATTCCCTTCAAAATCACATTATAATTACCAAATGTGTCAGTCACTCTTGACAGCTGGTGGGTAGGTACATTGCATTTGGATCTAACTTCTGATAAATATATGGTGTGAATAATCATTCATTACATGGGGACTGAATTTTTCTAGAATCTGCTCAGTTTTCTTTTCCACAAAAGTCACTGGGGCTGGATTAAAGCACAGCGTCACATTGATAACCTGGATAATGTTTTAGTTGCATAGGTGCCATGCAGAAGTCCTCTGTAATTGTATGTACTTGATACAGTGCCGTATATTCAAATGCTAGATGAATGTTAGATAAACCCTTTGTTTTAAAAAAATGAAGATATCTTTCTCTTAATATTCTTAGTCTTTTTTAAGACAATGTTAATCCCATAATTTTTGTTCCTCCTGAGATTCCCTACATGTCCATTCACACTTTTCCTTGTACAAAAAAGAAATTGGATGTCAGAAGACTTGGAAGAAAGATATTTTAATGTACTTCTCAATGTGAAAATGGAAACATAGGGGTGCTTTTTCCCTGTCAGTCCTACTTCATCGAGGAGGTGAAAATCGAAGGTTCCTGTCTTTGCATTAGGGAGAGGAAATACTCTTCACAGAGCCTGAGAGTTATGTTGCCACTGCTGCAAACTGGGCAGGATGGGATTTAACTATTTTTGTTGTTCAGTCAATAAGTCATGTCTGATGGCTTGTGACCCCGTGGACTATAGCATGCCAGGCTCCTCTGTCCTCCACCAGCTCTCAGATTAGCTTTAAGTAATAGTTTTTCCAGTATTTCTACTTCCCAATTTATGAAATAGTTAAATAAACTAGCTTGTTGGGCTTTTTTCTTTCACAGAGATAATCTATGATGTTTATCTCCTCAATCACACTTTGCATTTTTCTCCTTTCTTATGTCCTTTATCAGGGCAATCCAGAAGCCATATGGCTGTTACACAAGAAGAGTTCTTCCCTGGCATCAGGCATGGTCTGTCTCTTGAAAGTTATCCCACCATGAATTTTGTTTCCTGATCTGTTTCTGGAATTCCTGGGTCCTGATCCTAGGATTATTTCTTGACCACAGCTTTCCACTTGGCCTCCTAAAACAAATAGCTGACTTTATTCTCTTAGTATTGGACCTTATCTTCTCTATATACTTATGCGTAAAGGCCGATTCTTCAAGTTGGAGCCATTTCCTGGGAGGAGCAGCAATTTTAAAAAGTGCAAATCCACGTCCTCACAATGGCTGTCAGAAATTCTAATCTAAATGGGTATGATACTGCTGTGGGCCAAGTAGATACTGCAGTTCCATAACCAAACACTCTGATTCTTTGATTCTTTCAGTTCAGTTCAGTCACTCAGTCGTGTCCAACTCTTTGCGACCCCGCAGAAGATTCGTCCCCCTCTCCTCCCACCTTCAGTCTTTCCTAGCATCAGGGTCTTTTCAAATGAATCAGCTCTTTGCATCAGGTGGCCAAACGACTGGAGCTTCAGCTTCAGCATCAGTCCTTCCAATGAGTATTCAGGACTGATTTCCTTTAGGATGGACTGGTTGGATCTCCTTGCAGTCCAAGGGGCTCTCAAGAGTCTTCTCCAACATCACAGTTCAAAAGCATCAATTCTTCGGTGCTCAGCTTTCTTTATAGTCCAACTCTCAAATCCATACATGACCACTGGAAAAATCATAGCTTTGACTAGATGGACCTTTGTTGGCAAAGTAATGTCTCTGCTTTTTAACATGCTGTTTAGGGTTGTCATAGCTTTTCTTCCAAGGAACAAGAGTGGTTTAATTTCGAGGCTGCAGTCACCGTGTGCAGTGATTTTGGAGCCCCCAAAACAATGTCTGTCACTGTTTCCATTGCTTCCCTGTTTATTTTCCGTGAAGTGGTGGGACCAGATGCCATGATCTTAGTTGTCTGAATTTTGAGTTTTAAGCCAGCCTTTTCACTCTCCTCTTTCACCCTCATCAAGAGGCTCTTTAGTTCCTCTTCACTTTCTGCCATAAGGGTGGTGTCATCTGCATATCTGAGGTTATTGATATTTCTCCCAGAAATCTTGGTTCCAGTTTGTGCTTAATTCAGCCCAGCATTTTACATAATGTGCTCTGCATATAAGTTAAATAAGCAGGGTGACAATATACAGCTTTGATGTACTCCTTTCCAGATTTGGAACAAGTCTTTTGTTCCAAGTCCAGTTCTAACTCTTTCTTCTTAACCTGCATGCACGTTTCTCAGGAGGCAGGTCAGGTGGTTTCTTTCAGAATTTTCCATTTTGTTGTGATCCACACAGTCAAAGGCTTTGGCGTAGTCAATAAATCAGAAGTAGATGTTTGTCTGGAACTCTCTTGCTTTTTCGATGATCCAGTGGATGTTGGCAATTTTATCTTTGGTTCCTCTGCCTTTTCTAAATCCAGCTTGAACATCTGGAATTTCTCAGTTCACATACTGTTGAAGCCTGGCTTGGAGAATTTTAAGTGTTAATTTGCTAGCCTGTGAGATGAGTGCAATTGTGCAGTAGTTTGAGCACTCTTTGCCATTGCCTTTCTTTGGGATTGGAATGAAAATCGACCTTTTCCAGCCCTTTGGCCACTGCTGAGTTTTCCAAATTTGCTGGCATATTGAGTGCAACACTTTCACAGCATCATCTTTTAGCATTTGAAATAGTTCAACTGGAATTCTATCACCTCCACTAGCTTTAGGGGGCATATGAAATGGTAATTCATCTAAGATCTTAGTATATGAAAAAGCTTTAATGTTCATTTTTAGAGGGTGTATGCACCTGCACTTTCTTCACCAAAGGAATGAAGAGAGCATCATTTAAGGTCTGGGGAACATACGTGGTGCAGGAATTTTACAGCAGAGGGTGTCCTACAGTCTTAACTTCTTACCTGAAAGAAGCCGAGATTTGAAGACAGAAAGTATGGACTTTGAATCTGAAACTATCTTATTGTTTACTGGTTTTATGATCTTGGGGAAATGTCTTAAATTTTCTGAACCTACGAAGGGAAACTACTACTTCTAATAATAATTACAATCATAATGACACTAGGAAAAATGTTCAACTCATAAAGTTTTTTCTGTGCAGATTAAAATAGCTATTTTTCTTTTTTTTGTTCTTTGCCTTTAATTTTTATTGGAGTTTAGTTGATTTACAATGTTGTGATACTGTCTGCTGTACAGCAGAGTGAATCCTTTATATATATATATGTACATATACTCACTCTTTTTTAGATTCTTTTCCCTTATAGGTCATTGCAGAATATTAAGCAGCATTCTCTAGTAAGGACTTATAAAGATCTGCCTAGTCAAAGCTGTGGTTTTTCCAGTAATCATGTATGGATGTGAGAGCTGGACTATAAAGAAATCTGAGAGCCGAAGAATTGATGCTTTTGAACTGTGGTGCTGGAGAAGACTCTTGAGAGTCCCTTGGACTGCAAGGAGATCCAACCAGTCCATCCTAAAGGAAATCAGTCCTGAATACTCATTGGAAGGACTGATGCTGAAGCTGAAACTCCAATTCTTTGGCTACCTGATGCAAAGAGCTGACTCATTTGAAAAGACCTTGATGCTGGGAGGGATTGAAGGCAGGAGGTGAAGGGGACGACAGAGGATGAGACGATTGGATGGCATCACTGATTCAATGGACATGAGTTTGAGCAAGCTCCGGGAGTAGGTGATGGACAGGGAGGGCTGGCGCAGTGCAGTCCATGGGGTTGCCACGAGTCAGACGACTGAACGACTGAACTAAATTGTATCTGTTTTATATCTGTGCTCAGTTGCTCGGTCGTGGCTGACTCGAGCCTGCCAGGCTCCTCTGTCCATGGAAGTTTCCGGGCAAGAATTCTGTAGTGCATTGCCATTTCCTTCTCCAATTTCACATATAATAGTGTGTATCTGTCAATCCTGGTCTCTCAGTTTATCCCTCCTCCTCTTTCCCTCCTGGTAACTATACAACTGTTTTCTATCTACGCCTGTAACTCTGTTTCTGCCTGTAGATAAATTCATTTTGACCATTGTTTTTAGATCCCCATGTAAGTAACATCATATGATATTTGTCGTGCTCTAACTTACTTCACTCAGCATGACAATTTCTGTGTGTACTGTGTGCTCGACCCTGTCTGACTCTCTGCGGCCCCGTGGGCTGTAGCCCGCCAGGCTCCTCTGTCCCTGGGATTTCCCTGGCGAGAATGCTGGAGCGGGTTGTCCTTTTCTTCTCCAGGAGTTCTTCCTGACCCAGGGATCAAACCCAGTGTCTCTTGCACCTTCTGAATCGGAAGGTGAATTCTTTACCACTGCACTGCATGGGAAGAACTGACGGTCTCTGAGTCCATCCATACTGCTACAAATGGCATTATTTCATTATTTTTTATTGCTGAATAATATCCAACTGTATGTATGTGCCACGTCTTGTTTATCCATGCCTATATTGATGGACATTTAGGGTGCTATCAGGTCCTGGCTGTTGTAAACAATGCTGGAATGAACATTGGGGTGCTTGTATCTTTTCGAATTATGGTTTTCTCTCCATGTATATACCCAGGATGGGATTGTTGGATCATATGATAACTCTATTTTCAGTTTTTTAAGGAACCTTCATACTGTTCTCCATACTGGCTGCTCGGATTTACATTCCCACCAACAGTACAGAAGGGTTTCCTTTTCTCCACACCCTTTCCAACATTTATTGTTTGTAAATTTTTTGATGACTGTCATTCTGACTGGATTGAGATGATACCTCATTGTAGTTTTGATTTGCATTTCTGTAGTAATTAGTGATGTTGAGCATCTTTTCATATGCTTGTTTTGGTCATCTGTATGTCTTCTTTAGAAAAGTGTTGATTTAGGTTTTATGCCCATTTTATGATGATTTGTGTCTTTTTTTATTATTGAGTTGCATGAGCTGTTTGTATATTTTGGAGGTTAATCCCTTGTCAGTCATTTCATTTACAAATACTTTCTTCCATTCTATGGGTTATCTTTTCATTTTGTTTACGGTTTCCTTTGCTGTGCAAAAGGTTTTAAGTTTAATTGGGTCCCATTTGTTATTTTTTGTTTTCATTTTCAATACTTAAAAGGTGGATTAAAAAAGATCTTGCAGCAATTTATGTCAGAGAGTGTTCTGCCTATGTTTCCCTCTAAGTTTCATAGTATCTATCCTAACATTTAGATTTTTAACCCATTTTAATCCATTGCTTTTGTGTATGTTATTAATAATGAGTTACCTTCTTTCATTATTTTACATGTAGCTGTCCAATTTTCCCAGCACCACTCATTGAAGAAATTGTCTTTTCTTCATTGTAGATTCTTGCCTCCTTTGACAAAGATAAGGTGCCCCGTGGGTGCATGGCTTTATCCCTGACATTCTACCCTGTTCCATGGATCTGTTTCTCTTCTCATGCCAGCACTGTGTTGTTTTGATTACTGCGGCTTTGTAGTATCATCTGAAGTCAAGGAACCTCATTCCTCCAGCTAAATTTTTCTTTCTCAAGATTGCTTTGGCTATTAGGGGGTCTTTCATGTTTCCACACAAATTGTAAGAATTTTTGTTCTAATTATGTGAAAAATGCCATTGGTATTTTGATAGGAATTGAACTGAATCTGTAAATTGCTTTGGATAGTATAGAATCATTTTTGTAATATTGATTCTTTCAATCCAAAAACATGGTATATCTCTCCATCTGTTGTGTTCCCCTTGATATCTTTCTTCAGTATCTTAGAGTTTTCTGAGTGCAGGTCTTTTGCCTCTTCAGGTGGGTTTATTCCTGGGTATTTTATTCTTCTTGATGTGATGATGAATAGGATTATTTCCTTGATTTTTCTTTCTGATGTTTTGTTGTTAGTGTATAGGAATGCAAGATATTTCTGTGTGTTAATTTTGTATTCAGCAACATTACCGAATTTGTTGATGAACTTTAGCGGTTTTGTGGTAGCATCTGTAGGATTTTCTATGTGTAATATCACATCATCTGCAAACAGTGACAGTTTTATTTTGTCTTTTGCAATTTGGATTTTTCTTTTATTTCTTTTTCTTCTCTGATTGCTGTGGCTAGGACTTCCAAAACTATGTTGAATAAAAGTGGTGAGAGTGAACATCCTTGTCTTATTCCTGATCATGGAGGAAATGCTTTCTCTTTTTCACTGTGAAAATGATGTTTGCTGTGGGTTTGTTGTAAATGATCTTTATTGCGTCGAGGTAAGTTACCTCTATGCCCACTTTCTGGAGACATTATCATAAATGGGTGCTGAAGTTTTTCAAAAGCTTTTTCTGGATCTATTGAGAGGATCATATGGTTTTTATTTTTCAGTTTTTAAATGTGGTATATCACATTGATTCATTTGCATATATTGAAGAATTCTTGCATCCCTGGGATAAATCCTCCTTGATCATGGTTTATGATCCTTTTTTTACAGTGTTAATGGATTCAGTTTGCTAGTATTTTATTGAGGATTAATATAGGTGACATTTTAAAAATTGCTATTTAATAGGCTGAAATGAATTATAGACAACAATAATATTGTATATTGGGAAGTCTTAATCTCTGTTCATTCCATTTCATTCCCTCTTTTGATAAAGAGCAAAACATTTCTTTGAGCTAATGTTTAAAATCCTCCTATTGTGAGTATTTGGCTATTATTTGCTATGAACATTATTGCACAGGCTTCCCAGAACTGACATGCTAAATTTTCTCTAGAGTATTGTTTTAGTCAGTATTCCATCAGGAAGTCAGAAGCCTCTCAAAGTAATAGAAATATGAGGATTTAATATGTGGGAGTAGAAACTTATAATCATTGGCAGGATAAGCACTAAAAGAGAGAGTGTATTAGAGAATGAGATCTTGCAAGAAATTTTCTTACTTCTTGACATTTGAGATTGTCAAGAGGGCTTACTTTATGTGGCCAATTTTTAAAAGCCCTGTTTGAAGGAACTTATCACTCTCATGGGCTGAGACTCTCTAAGAAAAATGATTCAAGATGGACAGAAGTATGCAAAAATAAAAAGCTGAATATATAAATGATCTAAGGGGCAAAGCAAATGAGGAGGTATCCATAAAAACCAGTTTATTTCCATAGACATATTTTCAATTAAAGCTACTTTTCCAAGGACACTTAGAGAGGTTGGAAAGAGCGAGTATTTAACCAGAGACAGTTACAAAAGAGTTGGAAAGGCAGCTAAAGGGCAGTGGAAAGTCAGTTGCCCATGACAGTAGTCATGGATTTGAGTTTTGATTCACAAATATGGCATCACTATATATATATATATATATGTATATATATATATACATATATATATAATTTCTCAATGTCTAAGTTTCATCATTATAAGATGAGTATCATATCAGTTGAAATATTTTTATTTTAATATGGACATTATTGGCAGAATTTATAAAGAAAAATAAGTTGTTATTATATGAAATAAAAATATTATGGCTAAAACTACAGCTCAAATATCACAAAATAATTGCAAGGACTAGTCAACTGGACCCAAAATATTTTAGCATCAAGAAGGGACAGACCATTAGCACAGAGCAGAAAATGAAAAAGGATTAAATGGAGAATATGAGACTATTTGATTTTTATTTTAACTATTTCTTCTGCCAAAGAGATTTAGTTTTAAGCTCAACATGACAGAGCATGTACAGTTAAAGATATACCTGAAGCCTAATATTGGTGAAGACATAATACCTTTTCTTTTGGCATAGATTTATTTGTGCCTATCTTTTGCTATACTCTGTTAGACTCGGGATATGAAGGGGAGAACAGAGCAGATGACATCACCCTAATGGCAGAAAGTGAAGAGGAACTAAAGAGCCTTTTGACGAAAGTGAAAGAAGAGAGGGGAAAAATTGGCTTAAAATATAGCATTCAAAAAATGAACATCATGGCATTTGGTCCCATCACTTCATGGCAAATAGATGGAAAAAATGGAAACAGTGACAAATTTTATTTTCCAGGGCTCCAAAATCACTGCAGATGGTGACTGCAGCCATGAAATCTAAAGACGCTTGCCCCTTGGAAGAAAAGCTATGACCAGCATATTAAAAAGCAGAGCCACCACTTTGCTGACAAAGGTCCATCTAGTCAAAGCTATGGTTTTTCCAGTAGTCATGTATGGATGTGAGAGTTGGACTACAAAGAAGGCTGAGCGTGGAAGAACTGATGCTTTTGAACTGTGGTGTTGGAGAAGACTCTTGAGAGTCCCTTGGACTGCAAGGAGACCCAACCAGCCCATCCTAAAGTAAATCAGTCCTGAATATTCATTGGAAGAACTGATGCTGAAGCTAAAACTCCAATACTTTGTCCACCTGATGTGAAGAACTGACTCATTAAAAAGGACTCTGATGCTGGGAAAGATTGAAGGCAGGAGGAGAAAGGGGCAACAGAGGGTGAGATGGTTGGATAGCATCACCACTTAATGGATATGAGTTTGAGCAAACTCCAGGAGTTGGTGAAGGACAGGGAGGCCTGGTGTGCTGCAGTCCATGGGTCACAAAGAGTTAGACATGACTGCGCAACTGAATAACAACAACAAAAGGCATCAGAGTGGTATGTGAAATTGAAGAAGCCCCTTGTCATAGTAACTAAACACTAGTGTCATGGATGAGCAAATAAGAATTAGATTACTGTTAATTAAGACATTTTTTGAGAACAGTAGAACTGTTGGAAGATAGGAGATGAGCAAGTATTATTTCTTAATTTCATTGAGTTTCAGTTCCTTAATTATAAACTGGGGATGAATCTTCAAAAACTCCCATATATTTAGTAAAATATCTCATTGCATCCTTGAATTACTATGAAATAGAAAACTGTGACATAGTTTTGTAACCTACAATTTATCAAGTTATGATGACTCCAAAGTGATAATTATTAGATTAGAAACACAAAGGAGAATTTTTGTGGGAAAAGACAGGCTTTGTCCTTGGTTACATTTAGCCCTAAATTTAACCAATAATTCAAATGGGTATAGAGAAAACACTATTATTATTTTTTAAATGACACAAGCTAAAACCTAAACTTTTATATTGTTTATGAAGAAAATCTTTGTGCAAGTATCTAAATAAGAAAGAATGATACACTGAATAAAACAAAATAAAATATATTATGAATAGCTGAAAATTTCTGGACTTGCAAAACCAACCTGCTCAAAAACTCACAGAAAGATACCTGACTCTATCTGGCTATAAAAAATGACTTAACCAATTAACGAATAACTACTATTTGCAGAAGTGTTAACATTTTGTACATTCAAAAGTTAACAGCCTGATGTAGCTCCTAGGAAACTTAATATTCTTTTATGCTGCATTAATAGTTGAGAAGTTATTCAGAACAAAGGCATAATTTAATATTCTGTTCTCAGGAGAAAGCAGAGTTCTACTCACTTGGAGGCATGCCATCTTCAGAAGAACAAAGTAAGTTGTTTTGCTTCCATATTAGACTGAAGAAATCACAGTTGGATAGAGCTTAGCTAATAAGTTAGACTGTGTTCATCTGTGGCAGTATGACAGCATGTCACTTTCCAGAGTCAAGAATCTACCAAAAGCTGGAACTTAAGGATTCCATGTGAGTGAGTGTGGATTTAGGGGAAGGCTTCAGCCCGTGGATGAGATTGGAGGGCTCACTCCAAAGACCACCACATACTAAGCTCCTGGCAGTCCAGCCAGTCTCAGACTTCACTTACTAATGAGGATGATCCCCTTAAGAAACTAGCTTTAATGGTTAGGACTGGATGGAGGACACTAGGTTTGTATACGTTTCACCTCGGGGATGCCATGTGAGTGGGCAGAGGACAAAGGGAGATGCGCAAATTCCTGACCAAGCATGACACAGCAAGAAGCGCTTTGGGGCCAAAGGAGCTTTCTGACCGCAGACTGTGGTTTCGGAGAAATAAATGATTGTTGAATTTATGAGCTTTTGAACTAGGTGAATATTAAGACACCATTCAACTTTATTCCCTGATTCCATTCTCAACATGTAGGTAAGCCTAACTCTGCTAAGACTCTTCACCTGTTTTCACAGTTTCTGTTTATCCTGAGGACCTTGCCCATACATTGAGACAAGTTAATTTCCTCAGTGTGCAGGCAGGAGAAGGAGTTCCTTCTCTTTATTTTGCTTTTGGAGAAAAGTGACCTACCGCTCTTGGCAAGTACAGGTTCCTGGCACAAAGTAAAGTGGGAGAGATTTTGACAGCAGCACAATTCAGTCATCTGGGAACATGAAGAACAATTATACTTCAGGGAATACCTAAAAGCCAGATAGGAAGGGAGGCAAAATGTTGATCTTTCTGGTACACATAGCTGTGCTCAGAACAGATATCATGAAGGCAATGGGTCTGGGGAGATAAGCCTGCTTTCCTTTTATTGAGCAGTTCTATTGTGAAGGCAAGGTCAGAAATGCTAATAAAACAGCAAAAACCTGAGTCAAATTGTATAGACTACAAGAGCTTCTTCCTGGATGCTAATAAATGTTATCATGGGATATGGCTACAATGAGAATATTCCCTACAAGTAAATTAGTAGGATATGCTGAAACATACCACAAGGGAGGAATTGCCTCTGCTAATATCAGATAAAAGATATTGCCACTGGCAAATGGTTCATGGTAAGGAGTTTTCTACATTATGTATAAACTCTGAGAGATATGACTTGAAGTACGCCATGAATCTTTAATTTAGAGAAAATCGTTTACACAGAGTGCAAATGATTAAACTGTGATGGCAAACCCATGTGTCCTTTTTTTATTATCTTAACCAAATGTTGATTGTGAACAATTTGAAAAGAATATGTTGCACTAAATTAAATAATCAAATTAACTCAGCAACATATGTGTCTATATTTGCTGCAGAAGTCAGCAGGTTTAAAAAAAAAAAAAAAAGAAGTCAGCAGGTTATCTCTCTCCTCGGAGGTGTCACCTTTGACTGCGGTTTTAATTGCCAACTGCAGCCACATGGAACTTAAACTGGGTTCATTCATGGATGTAATTCCCAGAAAAGCCAAGAAAAAGTCTATTTCGATGATTTTGGAAGGGAGACCTAACTTTTTGTTGTAAATCCAATTTTTGTTTGATTTTTCTAAGAAGTTGAGAGGAGGGAGAAGGTCTTGACAGGATGGTGGAGATGAAAAGAATATAAACAAAAGTAATACTGAATGAAACCATACATTGAGAAGATGATATAGCCATTCACCAATGGAGTCTCAGGCCCAAAACTCTAAAGTATAGTGGAGTATATAGACTCATATCTTTCAATTCTCATAACCTCTAGAACCCACTTATTAGCAATTTGATCAGTAGAAAGAAGGCAGTTAGCATATACCCTTCCATTGTCTTTTCATCTTATAAGAATCTAAATCTATGAGGTCACATCCTTCCTAATTTTTTGTTTGTTTGCTTCCCTAATATAATTAACCAGCCAACTGAGTTCTATAAAGGCTTTTGCTGTGTTGTTTAAATATCCTTTGGGCATCCCTTCTTTCATTATCCTTGACACTGTATTATAGTTTTTATTGATGTCATCAAGCCTCCTTTTTTGCCACTTCTGATCAGCAGCTCACATTCCTCATCTTACTCAACTTGTCTCTGACATTTAGCCCTGTTAGTCTTACAGATCCTATGGTTTCCATACCTACATGCTTTTGATTTGCCTCCCATTTTTTTTTCTCTCTGTTTTTGACTTCTAATTGGAAGACCTATTTTTTCCATACTTTAAAAATATTGGATCAGGGGAAAGACAGGAGGAGGGCGAGGCTGGGAGTATGGGATTGACATGTATGCACTGCTATGTTTAAAATGGATAAACAGCAAAGACCTACTGGATAGCACATCCAGGCTCCTCTGTCCAGGGGATTCTCCAGGCAAGAATACTGGAGTGGGTGCCATTTCCTTCTCCAGGGGGTCTTCCTGACCCAGGGATTGAACCTGGTCTCCTGCATTGCAGGTGGATTCTTTACCCTCTAAGCCACCAGGGAAGCCGGATGTTTAGCAGGGGAACTCTACTCAGTATTGTGTAATAGCTTAAAAGGGAAAATGATTTGAGAAAGAGTAGATACATGTGTATCTATAACAGATATAACAGGTCGTTTTGTTCTACATGTTAATCAACTATGAAGAAAGTGAGAGTGTTAGTTGCTCCGTCACATTTGACTCTGTGAGACCCCATGGACCAAAGCCCACCAGGCTCCTCTGTCCATGGGATTCTCCAGCCAAGAATACTGGAGTGGGTTCCCGTTTCCTTCTCCAGGGGGTCTTCCCGACTCAGGGATTGAAGCGGGTCTGTGGCACTACAGGCAGATTCTTTATAGTCTGAGATGATATGCTCCAATATAAAATACAAATTAAAAAAATATATATATTGGAGTCCTTTAGGAATTTCAGT
Source organism: Cervus canadensis (assembly GCF_019320065.1). Classification (NCBI taxonomy): domain Eukaryota; kingdom Metazoa; phylum Chordata; class Mammalia; order Artiodactyla; family Cervidae; genus Cervus; species Cervus canadensis. Next base: position 42,176,698 of record NC_057416.1, on the reverse strand, counting down.
CTTTCTCTTTTCGAACTAAGCATTTTCCCTGAGAAAGGCCTCAAAATCATGTCTTCAGTTTTCTGTAGGAAACCAATGTTCCCTAAATGTTTACCTCCAGGCAGACCCACTACCTCTCCTTCAGACTGGCATCAGGTCAGACGCCCTTGGCAGTGCTCAGACACCTCAAATTCAACTTTTCCAAAGCAAACACACCATTTCGTGCCCACGTGGCTTGTTTGCTCATTTCTGGAGCTGAGTGAGTGACTCCAGGCTCTGCCCAGTTTCCTGACTCAAATCAATGTCATCTGTGAGCCCTTCTTTGCTTTAACACCTAATTCCTTCCATTCTGTTGATTCTGTACCTCTTAAATATGTCTTAAGTCCATCCATCTCACCCCTTTGTCCTAGATTACCTAGATTTCTTCAACAGTCTTATACATATTGTTCCTTTAATCATTTTGAACTTAAAATATTTTCACAGCAGAGTGATTTTCTTATATACAAATCTAGAATATATTGCTTTTTTGTTTAAAACCCTTTAACAGATCATCATTACCCTCAGCTCAGCGTGTGCTCAGGCCTGTCCGACTCTTGGTGACCCCATGGACTGTAACCTGCCAGGCTCCTCTGTCCATGGAATTTTCCAGGCAAGAATACAGCAGTGGATTGCCATTCCTTTCTCCACATTACCCTTAGAGTGAGTAATTTCCAAGTCCAGAATGAAAAAAATAAACAAAAGAAAAATATCTGTAGGGAAGAAATGGAGATGTAGAGAATGAACTTGTGGATACACTGGGGGAGGAGAGGGTAGGGCAGATGGAGAGAGTGGTTGTTTGGTCTTTAGTTGCCAAGTTGTGTCTGACTCTTTAAGACCCTGTGAAATGTTGCCCACTAGGCTCCCCTGTCCATTTTATTTACCAACTAAGAATACTGAAGCAGGTTGCCAGTTTCTTCTCCAGGGATCTTCCTGACCCAGGGATGGAACCCGTGTCTCCTGCATTGGCAGGCGACTTCTTTATCACGGAGCCACCATAGATGTCCTCGCTTCTTTAATACTGAAGAGCAAAATGTTCTGCTGTCTCTATTGCTTTCTTCTGGCATTACAAACATTATCAACTGTTTGAAGATGTTTATTTTGCCAAATTATGGATTACCTTGCAAAACAAAAGCATCTTGTATTCTTTCCTATTTTCAATGTTATGTTTCTGGAATTCTATGCAGGTGCTATAGTTTATTTATTTTCATTGCTCAATAATTTCATCAAAAACATTATTTATATACAAAAATGAATTTATATACATATAAATATATTTACATGAATTTGTTTATTCTATCACTTGCCCTACAGTTTCCCTTTTTTGCAATGATCTTCTCTGTTTTAATATCTGTTAGTAATCTCATAAAGTGAGTTGGGCATGTTCCCTTTTCTTCTTTTTCTCTTTTCCCTGTCTCTGTAATTTCAGCTGGACATGTGATAGATAAGCCCACTCTACCTATCTTGTTTTTTCATCTTTCTTGGTTTCCATCATTTGCCTTCTGATACTTTCTTTCAACATGTTTATTTCTATATTCCAGTTCACTAAAAACCTCTTAATTTGCACCTAGTTTGCTATTATTCCCATTCATTGAGCTTTGACACTTGTCTCATTTTAAGAAATTCTGTTTCTTTTTCAAAGCAGCCTATTTGTTCTTGATTGCCTTTTCATCAATACATTATTTTTATAACCTCTTTTTTTAATGCTATCAACATACTTACTGTTTTGTATCTGATAATCTTGGGCTTATAGTCTGTGTGATCTGTTTCTTTGAGATTTCCATTGCATTATTTTCATATGACATCAGTATCAAATGCTATCAATATCATAATTTGGGGGCCTGGTTAATGGGTGTTCCTCCAGGGAAAATTATCCTTTCCTTCTCCCAGGTTCCTAGAAGCACTAATATTGAGAATTATTCCATTTATATTGGGACTTTCCTGGTGGCTCAGACCATAAACAATCTGCCTACAATGCCGGAGACCTACGTTCAATCCCTGGGTTGGGAAGATCCCCTGGAGAAGGAAATGGCAACCCACTCCAGTATTCTTGGCTGGAAAATCCCATTGACAGAGGATCCTGGTAGGCTACAGTCCATGGGTTCACAAAGAGTCGGACACGACTGAGCAACTTCACTTTCTTTCACTTTCCATTTAAATTAATTCTTCTCTGGGTACTTTGAGACTTCCAAGTAGTATGGACACCAGCCTCTTACCAGCATATAGCTAGAGATTTTCATGGAAGATTTTTCTTTTTTTTGACCAAGATATAGAGTGAGCAGGTAATCTCATTTCCTTCTTCCTATTCAAGCAATCAATTTGACCCTCAAGATGAAGAAGGTATCACTTTTTAGGAGTCTTGGTTTTATATCTTTGTATGGGTATAGTTGCCTGGAGAATCCCAGGGACAGGGGAGCCTGGTGGGCAGCCGTCTATGGGGTCGCACAGAGTCAGACATGACTGAAGTGACTTAGCAGCAGCATGGGTATAGTTGATTCAAACTTTCATGCTATTCAGGACCCCAGATTTCAACTTTTGTCCTCACAAGTCCTTTCAATCCCAATGTATAAGCCATCTCAATGTATAAGCCTGCCTTCAAGGTAAATGCCAGATTAGTAGTTGCTTGCTTCTATAGATTTGCCCTTTCTTGGACTTTTTTAAAACCCTTGAAGCTTTGACCATGCCACCAATTCATTTAAAACCTGTCATTTTTTTCATCTTAAAAGTAAAGTTAGAGTAAGTTGTCTTTTATGTTGTGTCTCAATGATTTTGAGATTTTAGTATGTGAAATTTTTTTCAATGATTTGAGGTTTTTTTTTTTTTTTAACAACCTTCAAACTATATGTTTTGGGGATGGATTAGCAGGTGACCTTAATTGTAAAGAGAGAAAGTTGACTTGCCACACCTTGTCAAGAATGCTCTGGGGTCTTCAATGAAGGGGCTGCCCTCACAAGCTAGTGCTCAATGCTTGAGAACAACTGCTTCATCTTGAAATGAGACAGTATACTCTATGGAATGACTTGCAGCTCTGTCATTTCATAAAAAAATCCCATATGCTGGTGACAGCTACTGTGTTGCTTCTCCCAGGTAATACCTTGCATATTAAAAGAAATCACTTCAAGACACTTTCACACAAAGCAGAGAGTTACAGTGTGGAAATGTCCAACACTCCAGCAAAATTGTCATGCAGAGAAAGCTTATTTAATATTGTTCTAATTATGTCCATAGGGTAAAAACAGTTCATACACTTCAGTGCTGAGGCAGAGATGACACCGTGTCTTCATGTGGAGCCAAGAAAGGTTGACCCACTGTTTCTATTAAAAAAAAAAACAAACCACCATTCTTTCAGCTTTCTCCGGGAATTAGTGACCATAATTAATAGGGTGTCAAAAAGTATACCACATGTTGGTACATTAAAGAAAATTTTAATAAATTGAACTGAAGAGTTGACATTGTAATTGTTTTATTATTCTCCCTTTATGGATCTTCAGTAAATGAAACTGCTTTCTTTGCCTTGTAAAGATTTCACTCCCTAGTCTGAATAGCATGGCACTGATGAACAGCTGGGCGTGAATCAAGTACCGGGTAAATATACAAGACAGCAAGTGATTTTTAAGCTCAACAGTCCATGAACAATAACTGTAATTAAGCTCAATAAAGAACAAGAAAAGAGAAAAGATGTAGAGTGAAAAATAACAAAAGCCTACCACCACAACAGCAACGCAGCCTGTAAAGACTGAGGGGAAACAGCAGAGCACCAGAGAATTGCTGAAGCCACGTTGCTCTGCAATCACCATAATCGATCATCTTGTATGTCAGATTTCTTTTTCCCCAAGGAGTATAAAGGCTAAACTCACGGTCAATATGTCCTTGAATATATTTACTGGATTTTGGAGTGTATAACAAATGACTGGGAGATAGAAAGCATACCTCAAATCTTCAAATTTCTTTCATCTCCTTTTTTTTGGTAGCCATTTTAGCAGGCAGTTTTCTGCATTTAATAGAAACACAGCATCTTAAAGTGTCTTTACTAGAAGAGTTTGTCATTGTCCTTTTTTGCTCCCAGCTTCTTCTTATTTGGCCCATTTGACGCTGACATTGTTTATCTCATGTTTTTCTCTCTGGTCTCATTTCTCTGTCTTCCTGTTATTCTTCGTGGGATGGGCCTGACAGTTCACTGAAGTTCTCCTAGAGCCTGACCATTATATCTTCCAGAAACAGCATTTAGAACATATTGAGAAGTCGCAAGAAATATATGCACACAGCAGGGTAGTTTGTTCCATAAGAATATGTGGAAATAGAAGGTTAACATGCCAATTTAAATAGCCACCTCTGTCTTATTAATATGAAAGACAAAGGTTTCCATATTTCTGATGTCTCTCTTTAAAAACATCTTTCCCGATGTAAACTTAATCAATTTCAGGAAGCTTTAATAATTCAGCTGCAACTAATGGGCTGTGTGAGAAAGATGTGACCAAAACTCAAGTCAATACACTGCGACGGGTGATGACCCTATTTTGTTCATAAGCAATGGGAAATACAAACCTGCTTTTCTCTTTTGTGAAGTAAATCAAATAAATTGAGTGAAGTCATTTTAAATTAGTCAATGATCATCTCTTCTGATGTGGCCATGACATTAGCTGAAATGATAGGAAAAAGGATTCAATCCAAATTGAAGACAGTCGGAACCAATGAGTGTTTCATTGTAATTAAATTTTCTGTTTTGCAAGAGGCTGGCACACACCTCTGCAGTACACTGAATAACCTTCACAGATTTTTGTCGGGATTTTATCATCATTCTGGAGACAAGGTACAACCAAAAGGGCCAAGGTTCTTGATATATGTGATCCTAGATTCAAGTGTCCATGGGACCTGCATGACTCTAGTCAAGCTGCTAACTATCTCTAAGATTCTTGTTCCAAAAATGAGAATGATAGTAACCATTTAAGAGAATTGAGCAGAGGATGGAAAATCATATTATAAAGATCATTATACATATAGATGCAAAAGCATATGAAGCCTGTATAGCATATAATACGTATAGCACAGTACATTTCTTGGTGTATATTAGCAGCTTAATATGTTTTTTAAGCCCCAGCCCTACCCCTCTCCCCTACTTGTAATCTAATAATAATAACTAATGCCAACCAGACAATGGTTACATGTCAAGCACTTTGCTCTCATCATCTCATTTTTTTTTCTCAGAACATTTTTAAATACCCATTTTAGATATTAAGCCACTTAGCTTTTCATTCACCATTTTGCATTCACTTTTACTGTTAAGTGACTTGCCCAGGGATACACTGTTAGTGAAGTGTCAGAGGGACTGGAACTCAGGTTTGTCTGCCTCTGGAACCCACCTTCTCAACCACACTAAGCTTCTCTTTTTCACAGCATACTGAAGAGAAGCAGCAGGTTTGCGTCAATGAAAGCTGCTCTATTTATTCCTACACAGTGCGTTTGCCTGGTTCTTGGCCTCTGTGGATGACCTTCTGCCTCTCAGGACTTCTATTGCTCTGTATTAACTATCTCTTGCATCTATTACTATCTAACCAATTACCCCCAAACTGAATAGTTTAAAACAATTGATTTGTCATCTTGCAGGTTCTGTTGCTGGAGAATCTTGGCCAGGCTTGTCTGCATCCTTTGGTTTACAGTCTCTCAGAAGCCTGCCAGTGAGGCATCAGCCTGAAGTCTGCAGTCTCGCCCGCAGGCTGGACTGGGGCAGAATGTTCCAGGCTCCCTCCCTGGTTGTGGGCAGTTTTCAGAGCTTCATTAGCTGTTAGACCAAGGACTCAGCTCCTCACTGGCTGTTTCCCAAGGCTACTGCTATGGGTTGGCTGGTGGCCCCCTCTCCATTAATTCATGTGCTGAAGTCCTAACCCCCAGTGGACATTTGGTGATGGGCCTTTTAAGCAGGTGATTACAGTTAAGTGACATTCTTTTCTCATTACTCTGTAATGACCTCGATGGGGAAAAATTCTAAAAAAGAGTGGATATATGTGAAAAACTGACTCACTGGAAAAGACCCTGATGCTGGGAAAGATTGAAGGCAGGAGGAGAAGGTGATGACAGAGGGTGAGCTGGTTGGATGGCATCACCGACTCAATTGGCATGAGTTTGAGCAAGCTCCGGGAGTTGGTGATGGACAGGAAGGCCTGGCGTGCTGCAGCCCATGGGGTCACAAAGAATCAGACACGACTGAGCGACTGGACTGAACTGATTACTGATTTTCTTGCTGTACGGCAGAAACTAACACAGCACTGTAAATCAACTACACGCCAGTAAATTGTTTTTAATTAAAAAAAAAAGAAAATGAGGCCATCAGGGTGGGGCTCTGATCTAATAGGACCAGTCTCTTTATAAGAAGAGGAAGAGACGTAGATTTCCCTCTCTCTTTCTCTCTGTCCAGATAAACACAGAGGAAGGGCCATGTGAGTGCGGTGAGAAGGAAGTCATCAACCGCTCAAGAGGAGGTCTCCCAAGAACCCGGCCGTGACGGCCCCAGGCTCCAGAACAACGGCAAGGTGCTTCTCTGTTCTGTGGGGACTCAGCCTGCCAGATCGCTGTGACACCTGGGCAGGCAAAACCACAGGTCCCCTTGCTCCCTGCCGCGTGGGCAGTCCTTCATTCAAGTGTGAAGCTGAGGCAGCCAGAGGGGGTCTGCCGGCAAGACAGAAGTCATGATTGGAAACCTAATCATGGACTTGACCTCCCCGTTAGGTTTCTCCGTTGAGCTGGTTAGAATCAAGTTACTCAGCGCAAGGAGGTTCCGCAAGACTGAGAAACCCAGAGACGGGGATCCCTGGGGCCGTCTCAGAAGCTGTCCACTACACCCCCTGGCTCTTAGGGGCATGCAAGACCTTCCGGTTATTTCCGTCACTTTGGAGCTGATGGCCATAGCAGTTCCTGAGAGCTAGACAGTTTCCCCCTCAATCTGACTATGCTATCGCTTCTTCTTTGTTTCCTCTTTTGGATTATCTGATGAAGTTATGGGGAAACCCTTCCCAGAGAAGCCTCTTCCTTGACTCTACATGAGAAATGTAGTAGACGCTTCTCTTGCTGAGGATTCCTCTCCAGCCATCGCGTCCTGTGTGCTTTATGACCTTCCTGGACAGGCAAAGGTCAGCATGTTTCTCATCCTCCCCCTTCCTTGACTCACCTCTCGGTCTCTTCCCAGCCCGTCAGGACAGGAAATAGCTTCCTTTCTTTGTTTCTCCCTATTTAGGAAAGAGTGCCATTTTGTAGAATTCTATGACCACATTGACATGGATTACCTCATGATATTTCAAGTGGAAGAAAGATGATAAGAAATGAACACACGCTCTTTTTTAAGACAAATCCTAGTTTTCGCTATTGTCTTCCTGTGGATGTTAAAATTCAACTGAGACAGCAGGTGCCAGGCCGTCAGTGTTTGCAGTCACGCTGTAACTGCCGTCTTTCTCTCCTGGCACCTCGCTAATCCTTGGCCTCAGAGTAGAGTCATACCTCAGCATCACAGGGAAAATGCCACATGTGAGGAAACACGGAGATAAAAAAGCACATGAATGTTTTAAAAAATGTTATTTGTTGCAAGGATTTTCTTCTCCAGAGAAGGTAGAAAGGATCTATAACCGAAGGAATTTGTCTGTGTTTTTGTATATGAAGCTTTTCCCTAACAAAACTGGCACGAATTTAGGGCACAGCTTGGAGCAAAGCCAGCCGCCCTGACTCTGGCAGTGCGTGGCGGGGCATCTGCTCCCTGGCTAATAGAGGGACTTGGGAAATTGGAATATCATGTTTGAATCAACCGCCGTTTCTTAGTCAGTGATTAGGAGAAGGGTCAGGACTTTAGCTGCACTATTTCAAAAAGTGTTGCTGCACATGGCCTCCAGGCTATATGGACACGAGCCAGAACCACCGAGCTGCTAATTACCCAGGACTTTCGCAGTCACCTTGGAGGCCCAGGGGCTGGGGCACGGGCCAGCTCAGCCAGCAGCGCCTTCGTGTCGTTTCCTTACAGATGCGGAGGCAGGCTGTGCGTGCACTAGAATGTAGGCTCCGGGGAATATGGCAAAAATTCCTCTGCCCAGAAACAGGATCAAAATGGAAATTATGTCTTAGAAAGATCTTTGGAGGATTTATATTAGAGAGCTGATTTTCCACTATCTACTGAGTTTGTAAGTTCTTTATCTGACTCAGAGCATCCAGAGTTCTTTTGAACCCTGGGGCACAATGGGGACATGGCCCGTGGGGTCTGGTTTATGAGTATGACATACAGCACCACACAGTAAAGATCAGAAGCTGTGAATCTGCCCAACTGTGCTATGAGAATGTCACATAAATTGCTCTTCTATGTTTGCATCCATGCAAGTAGAATCCAGGAGAATATATTCGTCCTTCCTGGACCTGGGGAACACGTTGCCGTGCTATTTCAGACAGTACCAATGTATCATGCACACGTGCTTTCTTTCAATCACTCAAGATTCCACGAACATTGACTGAGTAATAGCTGCATTACAGGCACTGTTGAAGGCAGTAAAAACAACATGTCCTAAGTCACTGCCGTCGTCTCCAAGTCTTTACAGCCCATAGGCCGTAGCCCAGCCCTTTCCTCTGTCCTTGGGGCTCTCAAGTCAAGAACACTGTAGCATGTTTTCACTTCCTCCTCCAGGGATCTTCCCGACCCAGGAATCGGACCTGCATCTCATGTCTCCTGCACTGGCAGCAGGTTCTTTACCAACAGAGCTACATGGGAAGCCCAGAACCGCAGTACCAGATAGGAATGCTGACAGAGAATAGTATAAATTTCTCCCTTCATTTAAAACAAAATTTCCTACAAGGCACATTCCTCAAATGATGAGTTAATTATTTGCTGAGAAAGGAGATGGCACCTCTGATGTCGAGTGGTTTTTTTTTTAAAGCAGAACAGTTTATGTAATTATCTACATAATACATATTGGAATGGATTTTAAAGACCATTTACTTGAGCTCTGTAGCGGGCAGAGTTCAGTGAGAAAAATTAGGTTCAATTTTATTTAATTTTGGTATTGATTGGTCTCAGAATTGACATTATGGGAACAAAATCACCCTTATCTATCATTTCCCACCCCAAATAATTCCCCCTTATGCCCACAAGAAGAGATCAAAAGGAGGAAAGTTAAGACAATAAAACAGTCAAGAAAAGCTCCCTCTGATCCGACTGCACACAAGGAAAGATGTTTCGGTAGGCATGCTCGGTGCTGGCCACCGCTGATGCTTTCCCTCCTTTTGTGCCCATGTTGCCCTTCACACTAAAGGCAGGGTCTGACTTTCCTTCCCTTGGATGAGGGTGGATGTGACTTGGTAGGATGCTTGAGCAGCACGTGGTGGGGGGATGATGTCCTGGACGTCCTGGGTCTCATCGTGTGACACCCCAGGCCTCTCGGGAACATTGCCCATGGCTGCTCCCTCGGGGACCCAAGCACCAAGCTGTCAGGGACCCATGCTGCACGTGGGAGGCATGTGAACTTGTCTAACCGAGAGCCCGGCTCAGCTCACTAACAGCCAGTATCAGCTGTGAGTAAGATGAGTTGTCAGAGGATTTCGGCCTCAACTGCCATGGGATGGAAAACACACGAAACATCATAACCAAGGACAGCCAGAAAGGGCCACATAGATCCAGAGAAACGGAAGATAATAGTCAGCTGTTTTAATCTAGCAAGTGTTGAGGCTGTTACGCAGTTTCAACTATGTCCATTCCTGGACTAATCAATCATTTGGGATTAAACCTAGTATTTCTCATTGCACCTCACAGAATCTCTCGAACACTGATCTCCAAAGAGCTAAATTAGATGATCTTAAAGTTACTTCCAATCCTAAGATTCTCTAAGAGAAGATGATTTTCTGTCGCACGCATGCATGCTCAGTCGCTCAGTCATGTCTGACTCTTTGCGACCCTATGGACTGTGGCCCGCCAGGCTCCTCTGTCCAAGGGATTCTCCAGGAAAGAATACTGGAGCGGGGAGCCATTTCCTACTATAGGGGAATCTCCCCAGCTGATTGAACCCACGACTCCTGCATCTACTAGATTGGTAGGCAGATTCTTTACCACTGAGACACCCAGGAAGCCCTGATTTTCTGTAGGAGTACCATGATATCAGACTAGATGGCCACTGGTCTCAAGGAGTAGACTTGTCATTGAAATATCGATTGGTTAAGAATGAAATTAATGGTAACTGAAATTGTTCTCTCAAGTTTTACAAAGATTTTTTTTTTCATAAAGATCCTAACATTCTGTATAGACCCAAAAGATGATAACCCGTAGATAATTCATCTTCAAGCAAGAATATGAAATCTCAGTTTATCACACAATAAGAGGCAAACATGCAAACTGCAGAATGTTGCTGCATGTGGTCAGTATTTTTTATTCATATTCCCTGACTACTGTTAAACTCTGCACTGAGTTTATCATGCCAGTCTTTTTAAGTATTGGTAGCTTTTGAGTCATCTTCTTTCCTCCAAGCTTGTTTGCTTCTTCTTGTCTCTAAAGAGGCAGCATGAACAGGCTTCGCTGGTTTCTAGTGGCTAAGGCTTCATGCTCCCAATGCAAGGGACCTGAGTTCAATTCCCAGTTGAGGAACTAAGATCCTACATGCCACAACCAAGAGTTCACACACCACAACTAAAGATTACATGTGTGCATACATGCATGCTCCGTCACTTCAGCCATTACAGACCCTTCAACCCCATGGACTGCAGCCCACCAGGCTCCTTTCTCCATGGGGTTTTCCAGGCAAGAATGCTGGAGTGGGTTGCCAGTTCCTCCTCACTCCAGGGGATCTTCTCAACCCCAGGACTGAATCTGCGGCTTCTGCATTGGGAGGCAGATTCTTTACCACTTGAGCCACCTGGGAAAGGGTCCATATGCTGCAAGAAAGATCAAAGATCCCATGTGCCTAAGTAAGACCCTGCATAGCCAGATAAATAAATAAAAATTAATATGAAAGACGTGCTCTGGCATAAATGCTAGTTGAGTATAAATATTGCACTGTGATTTATAAAAATATTAAAGATACAAATTTCCTTTTTTAAAAAGAAGCAGCCTATATAGTATATTTTATATCCATTTGGGTTAAAATTTCTATTTTGCAATATTCTCAGTTGTATAATATCAGGCAAATCCCTTTACTTCTTTCAGCAGCATATATTTCATTTAAAGTGGGAATGGCAAATTTGTCCCTAGCTCAGAGGTGGTGCTCAATAAACATTTGCTGAATAAATGAATGAATAAACAAATGAGGTCATGCGTGTGACCCATGACCCATGACCACGTTACCTGATATTTGTTACTATTAATGAATTAAGTGAGACAAGTTGTGAGAGAATTCCAAGTCGAATTCTAGCCCACAAGAAGAGCTCAAAGATAGTTTTCCTATTTATCCTTTAGTTATTTTTAAATGAATACTGTTTTCCTTTCTATTTAAGAAATCAAGGCAATAAAGAGGAAAAGATGTTAAGGGAAAAGGGACTCCCTGATGCCTCTGAAATGCACAATATGGGAAGTCATCTGTTTTGTATAGCTTTTTTTCTTTTTTTAAAGTGGAAACCTTCTGCCTGCAAGACAACACTACTTAGTTTTGTGGGTAAAGAGTCTTCTGGGGATACAGAGTTCTATGATTCCACATTTCTTTTGGCACTTTTCTTGGCATTCACCAATACTCTTGAGAGTAGTGTGTGTTGTTACTATTCTAAAATATTTTTCTTTCAAAAAAGAAAAAAAATAGCAGTATGACATTTCCAAATATTTTTAGAATAAAGTAGTGAAACAATATTTTAAATGTGCCTATTCTTGAAGTTGTAATTTCTATCAGTGGGGTCTTTGGAAGTCTTCGTGGTAAGGCCACTCTGGTATGGTAGATGGCAGTGAGATCTCTGTTTCTGAAGGACAGAGAATGCTGCAAAAGACGCTTTCTGTTCTGTTTTTGTCTTTTGCAGCCACAGTATGTCTCAGAGAAGTCACGCTCTCCCATACCAAAGTTCCTTCTGAGGAAAACTGGTTTCTATTTTGGCCTGGAATCTCCGCCCAACAAAGAAAAAAAAAAAAGTGTTGTTAAACCAGTGCTATTTGCATACGAATTTTCCACTTTGGTTCACTATATCCTTCTTACAGAGCTTTGGCATAAACCTAATCTAGAGGGCAATAAGTGACAATTATACTTGAATGAGTCTTTGCAACTTTGCAGTTTTGCTTCTCTTTACATACTAGAGAACCAGATACAGAGAATTAACTGGGACTTGTTTAGAAAAGTATACTTGTATCTCTTTTTCAATCTTTGATTTCTAATACTGGGCATTTTTATTAATATTTAGCCTAGATGATAGCAGTGAATAGATGAAAAAAAGATGGGTACATATGTCCTTGCTGTTTCAAAAGACCTACCCTGAAAGCCTACTCGTGATATAGCAATGACAGCAGCCAGTATTTTCCTCTTAGTTTTCATAAGCACAGTCTTACTGAATTTGGGAAGGAATTTGAGGCAATCATTTTGCAAGTTTGTATTAGCTAAGATCCTGTCATCCAGGTAGAGACTCTGTAGAGAAATGGACCCTGGGATATTTATTTTGCATCAAAGAAATATTGGTATTATTCTCAATGTTTCTTTGCAGCCCGTAATTCTTGAGCTAGCTTGTTCTCATAAAAAGCTATCAGAGAGTACAAGTGAGACTGGGTGCACAATGAATTTTAGATAAAGAATTGTAAGGTCCTCCAAATAAAACAAATATTATTCAGGTAGAGCAGAACTGCTGTTTAATAAGGGTTACTGAAGCAGAAAATAAGCAAAGAGTCAGCATTTTTTTCAAATTGGCTGATATGTTTTTATATATTCTAATTACCATAAAGAAAAAGTAAAAGTTGATTTCTAGTTTTGGCAGAGTATTGGCCTCTTTACATCTGGCCCAGACCAGACACGGAAACCAGAAAGAATTATTTATGATGATAAATATGACCTTTTGTCTTTCCTCTATTGGGCTGAACCAGCAAGATCGTATGAGGAACATAATAAATTCAGAACATTTTGCCCCAAGAAGGTAGGGCTGGAGAGTGCAAATTGGTGACGCTGTGTTTTGGATCAGTTTGTGGACTATATTAGACAATGCACAGAAATCACTCTGCCATAAGTTGAGCTCCCACGAACTCAACTCTGAGATGAAGACATGCCTGAAGCTTACCAGGGAATTCCTTCAGGAACGAAACCTACAAGAGCACAAAGGCTGAAGAGGGAGAAATTGAAATGAAATCAGTAGCAACGAGGCTGCGGCCAATCTCATGGGTGCTCTGAACGGGACTGACTTTCGGAAAGCCCATTGTTGAGAGGGGTGCTTCCCTGGGGGCTCAGCTGGGAAAGAATCTGCCTGCAGTGTGGGAGACCCCGGTATGATTCCTGGGTTGGGAAGATCCCCTGGAGAAGGGAAAGGCTCCCCACTCCAGTGTTCTGGCCTGGAGAATTTCATGGACCATATAGTCCACGGGGTCACAAAGAGTTGGACACAACTGAGTGACTTCCCTTCCCTTCCTTCATTACTGAAGAAAGTGGAAAAAGCATTGTGTCCCGTCTCTGCCGGTCTTGGCTGCCCACAGGATGTGGCCTCAGTTGAGGCATGTCCTTCCTGCACCGGGGGACGGATATCTGAGTGGTCACAGTCAAAATTCCTGAGGATTATCGGAAGTCTTGATTCTGAAGAGGGGATCTGGTTGACACACCTCGGCATTCAGTATAAGCTCAAACTCATGTCCATTAAGTCAGTGATGCCATCCAACCATCCCACGCTTTGTTCTCACACACTTTTCAATCTTAGCTCCATGGTCTGTTAAGGGATAGATGCAACGTTTATTAATTGAGGCTAAGTCCGTGGCTAGGTGGAAGTGTGTGTCAGGATCGTTGTTCTGATCCTGTATGCTTATCCTCCTTATCCGAGAAGAGATGGCTGTTTACAGGAGTCCGTCCTTAACATAAATCTTCCTCTTGAACATTGGAACACTTCACAGTCAGTTGAAGACTGAATGGAACTGAGCCTGCTGCCTTCAAAATTATTCAGATGAGGAGTTTATGATAAAGAAACAGTGTTTCCACAGATGTGGATAAAGATTGATTCACCAAGGCTATTGCCCAGAGTATTACCTCTGAGCCTCCCTCAGATAGAAACACACTCTCTTATCTAAGTGTAGGAGGAAGCTGCAAAGACAAGAAAACAAGAACTGGGCCCAAGATGGCAGAGGGTTTGACTTCCAGTGGGCGGTGAGCCTCACTAGTAGTGTGAAAGTGTTAGTTGCTCAGTCGTGTCTGACTCTTTGTGACCCCACAGACTGCAGCCCACCAGGCTCCTCTAGTCATGGAATTCTCCAGGCAAGAATACTGGAGTGGATTTTCATTCCCTCCTCCGGGGGAATCTTCCCAACCTAGTGATCAAACCTAGGTCTCTTGCATCGCAGGCAGATTATTTACCATCAGGGAAGACTCCATGAACTGTAGCCCACCAGGCTTATTTGTCCATGAGGATTCTCCAGGCGAGAATACTGGAGTGGGTAGCCATGCTCTCCTCCAAGGCATCTTCTCAACCCAGGGATTGAACCCAGGTTTCCCACACTGCAGGCAGATTCTTATCCAGCTGAGCTACGGGAAGTCCCAGAAAAGCCCTTACAGGGACTGAAAAGGAGAACTGTATCAGCTCCAGGTCTGAACAACGCCTGTGTCGTCCTCTGCTGTTCAGTCACTCAGACAAATCTGACTCTCTGTGACCCCCTGGACTGCATCACACAGCAGGCCTCCCTGTCCTCCACCAACTCCTGGAGCTTGCTCAAACTCACGCCCATTGAGTAGGTGATGCCATCCAACCAGCTCATCCTCTGTCATCCCCTTCTCCTTCCGCCTTCAATCTTTCCCAGCATCAGGGTCTTTTCCAATGAGTCAGTTCTGTGCATCAGGTGGCCAAAGTATTGGAGTTTCAGCTTTAGCATCAGTCCTTCCAATGAATATTCAGGACTAATTTCCTTTAGGATGGGCTGGTTGGATCTCCTTGTTGTCTAAGGGACTGTCAAGAGTCTTCTCCAACACACAGTTGAAAAGCATCAATTCTTCAGCACTCAGCTTTCTTTATGGTCCAACTCTCACATCCATACATGACTACTGGAAAAACCATAGCCTTGACCAGACAGACCTTTGACAGAAAAGTGATGTCTTTGCTTTTTAACACACTGTCTATGTTTGTCATAGCCTTTCTCCCAAGAAGTGAGTGTCTTTAATTTCATGGCTACAGTCACCATCCACAGTGGTTTTGGAGCCCAAGAGAATAAAATCTGTTTCTGTTTCCACTTTTCCCCATCTGTTCGCCATGGAGTGATGGGACTGGATGCCATGATCTTCATTTTACTGATGCTGAGTTTCAAGCCAGCTTTTTCACTCTCCTCTTTCATTCTCATGAAGAGGCTCTTTCATTCCTTTTTAGTTCCATTTTGTAGTTCCCTTTCAGTTCCAATGGCTTTCTGCCATTAGATGCTTTGAATTTGAGGTATACTTTTTTCCTTTCTTTTCTGGACAAAAATTGGTATTTTTTCTGAAACCAAATGCTTTTAGCTCATTGAAAAATTTGTTCTGGAAGAAGCTGCCTTTTTTTTTCAATAATAGGAGCCAATGTTTGCCTTCCATGGACTCTGCATCAGTAAAATTTTTCATAAAAATATTTTTATGAAATATATAAAATACATAGGAATAAGAAATATACCTTTTGACAACACAGAAAGTGTAAAAGAAAGCCCTGGACTCTTCTTCTCTGTACACCATGCAAAGTAAACTGGGTTCTACTTTCATTCAGACAGCTAAATAAGGACACATTCCTCTGTTACATGCTTTCATTATTAATCAGTGAGTCACGTACCGAAGTAAGACCACAAGTAGCTAATACATTACATTACTCAGGAAACACTGTAATCCATATGTGTGTATGAATGAATATATTAATCTTCCCAACTCTATCCTAAGGCTAAGAAGCAACACTGGCTTATAAAACCTATGTCCATATTGTCTCTCTGGCTGTAAGTGAAGTCGTTCACTTGTGTCCGACTTTTTTCAATCCCATGGACTGCAGCATGCCAGGCTTCCCTATCCATCACCAACTCCTGGAGTTCGCTCAAACTCATGTCCATTGAGTCAGTGATGCCATCCAACCATCTCATCCTCTGTCATCTCCTAAAAATAATTAAAGGAGACAATTTCAACACTTCTGCTAGTGGTTGGCTGTAAGTCAGTTTTCTTTTTAAACCCATCCAAAGGCTGAATCCGCCTGCAAGGCAGGAGACCCAGGTTTGATCTCTGGGTTGGGAAGATCCCCTGGAGGAGGAAATGGCTACCCACTCTGGTATCCTTGTCTGGAAAATCCCATGGACAGAAGAGCCTGGTGGGCTGCAGTCCATGGGGTAGCACAGAGTTGGGCAAGACTGAGCAACTACCACTTTCTTTCTTTCTTTCAAAAGCTGAAAGAAACTCTTAAAGAAATGTTTGCCCTAAGGGGTAAAAAGAAAGACTTGAAGTGAGCATAAGATTGTAAGGCAAGTTTTTTCTCTCCCAAAGGCTAGGTAATGCTGAAACAGAGAAGAGAGTTAGAAGGCGCAGATGAGGGCCGGAACTGAAACAGGAATTCGAGTCTTTGAGGAAGGAGAGGTGAGAAGGACCTCTGTCAGGAGATTAAGTGGAGAAGGGGCTGGACATCAGAGCCTCTGAGACGTCCTCCAGGTGTCCACCCCACTTTCTCTGAACAACCTTGCCACCCACCTGCCCCGGATACTGGAAACCCTCTTGGTAGGCTACAAGTTCTCTTGAGAAATGGGGACATGGAAGGAAAGCACTGGTTTTCAGATCAAGCTGGATTTAGGCTTTCTCTTTGAGCTTAGATAGTGAGAGACATATTACAGTACAGTCATTATGACTAAGTTGCTCAATACATATGTTGACTAAAATACACTGGGTTGGCCAAAAACGTTTCCTTGGGGATCTTGTGGAAAAACCTGAACAAACTTTTTGGCCAACCCAAAATAAGCACAACCTAAAAAAATAAGAGTTGTGTTTGATTCAGCAAACACCCTGAGGACTTCAAGTCCGGGAAGCAGCATCTCAGGTAAGGGAAGAGCCGCTCTGGGGGTGAGCAGAGGCGCTGGCGTGTACAGGAGTGTTGCCACAAAGGACAGGTAGAAAGACTGCTCTCACTAAAAGAAAACCAAGTGTCTCAAGTTGGGGAGCCTCTGCTTTCCTTTGTATGGGAACATGGACGCGTCTGGCTCGCCGGAGTCACTCCTGTGACGTGCACCTCGGCGATCCAGGGCCGGAACCCTGCGCTGACACCCCCTGACTTTCCCCAGGGCTCGCCTTGGGGACTGGCTGCCGTGTGGTGGCTGCTAGATGGCAGGTGTTTGATTTTTTTTTTTTTTTTTTGCAGGTATTGTTTCCTTCCTGAGTTCCCTGAGGGCTCACCAACTCCCCTTTGGAGGCGGCTGCAATCACTGATGCCTGTGACATCCTTTGCTGATTGATACGGAGGCAATATTTTATTTCTCACATATTGAAATATCAGGACAGGCTAACACTGTCCCACAGAAGCACGACTCTCCGCTTGCTTCTTCGCAGCTCAGCGTTCTGTGTTTGTTCACTCCAACCCCGCACTCGTCAAGCATGACCAGAGCACCCTTTGCAAATATGCTGCGTGTTCGATCCCGCCGAGGACACCTGCGCGCACGCCCTCCTCCACCTCACCCGCGTTCTCCGCGGAGGGGCCCCGGCGTGGGGGAGACATTTGGTGCCTCTTCCCTCGATGATCGTGGAGGCTGTGAGGAACATTCCAGTTAGCAGAATCCACTCCTGCCTCTCACAGACACCGCCAGCAGGAACAGATGGGCCGTTTGACACCCCAGGTGGCCTGCCGACACAGATGTAACCTAAAAGGGTTCCTCCTGGCAATGCTCCTGCCCTGCTCTCTGCAAAGCTGGTTTAGGGGCTGGGGGGATACCGTTGTAATCCAGAAGACAGAACTTTCCAACAGTGCCAGTAACTGGTCATGTGGATTCGTCTTTTTTCAGAGAAGGACCCACCATCTGTTTCATGGAACAAATATAAGAAAAAAGAGATAGTACACAAAAGGGGAAAACTGTGGAGGTGTACCCCACACATGCAAATGAATAGTTTTAAGTACCCAGAGATTTCAGTCTCCCCCAAAATGCTGCTATTCTTCAGTGTCTTTGATTTAGCCTCTGTTTTATACGATAACTTCTGAAATTGTAACTCATTTAAAATATTTTGTTCTTTTAAAGCCTAAAGTTTAAATAGCATGGGCTTCTTCCTTAAAAAGAAAAACGAGGAGACAGACGAGAGTGAGCCAAGAGGAAGCATGACTACAGAGCTCAGTGGGGAATTATTTTTTAGATGCAGATTTTTCAGCAGTGAGATTTAAATTTTGGACTTCTCAGTGTGGACTGGTCTGGATAAAGCACAAAGCTTTTGTTGACATCTATTTGCCAACTCCCATAAGGACATTGTAATGACATGCTTTCAAACCCATCTGGTGATTTAGCCAAGGCTGCAGAAATTCTGAAGGAGGGCAGTAAACCTGAGCTGTGTCAGAGGGGCCTGGCAGGGACTGCAGGTTTTGCTGGACTCTTTCAGGCAGAAATTTTATGACGAGACTTGGTAGAAATTGAATTGATTTTAAAAAGTGGCCCTGTGCTTAAGCTAGATGACCTTACTTCCTGCTTTTTGTTTCCCATTCTTATAGCCTTAGAAAGGGCCTGTAGATTTCTGATTAGTTATTTCAGGGATGAAATTAGAATGAGTGGGTTGGATTTAAACATACAAATAGTGCTACAGAATTCTGCAATAGAACTACTTCTGAGTTTCATCTCAAAAGAGAAGAAAGAGAACATAATACTCCATTAAAGCAAGTAATAAGAATGATCTGCCATGCTATTCTCTCCAAATTTTCAGATTAAAGGGCTTCCAGGACTCGTCATTACACTGTCTCTGCCCCACACCAGCTCTGCCGTTTGGAGAAATTCAGCTCTTCTTCCTGCTCCTTATTGTCAGATCACACGATGCATGAAGGTCATGAAATGAGGAAAGAACCTAACTTATAGAATAACTAGAAGAAAAAAAAAATCAGTTTGTAGGAAATCTGAAAATGTAAAGAGCCACTGAAGGCTATAAACATTGGTATAAGTTTAGAATTATTTCATACTGACATGGAGAAGGATGTCTCATGTTAACAACTTTAAATGGACGTGAAAGTTTCCATTTCCACTTTAAAATTTTATCTTTTCTCCATAGTCAGAACTTTTAGTCCCTCTTCAACACTTCATTTTTTTTAATTAATTTTTATTGGAGTATGGTTGCTATACTATTGCTGCTGTTATACACATCATAGAGTAATGTTGTGTTAGTTTCTGCTGCAGAGCAGAGAGAATCAGCTACATGTTACATACATCTCCTCTGTTTTGGATTCCATCCCCATCAGCCTCCTACAGAGCGCTAAGTACAACTCCTTGGGCTGTGCTGTCCAACAGTTCACGTTTTTAGATGACTTGTGCTTCTATTTCAGGAATAAATATTGAGTACTTATATTTCTCTTTGAGTTGATAAGCCTCTGAGGCCAGAAACTAAGACACATTTATCTTTATATCCTTAGCAACTAGCATAGTATCTGGTAGATAATAAAGACATAATCCATGTTTATTGAATTAAATGATCCACAAATATTTGTGGAACTCAATTTGTTTACAAGGTACTCTGGGTATAATAGGCAATGCAAGACGAGGACTATTCCTTAAAGTAACTTACAACATAAAATGAAACAAGATTTGTAACACCAAAATTAAATAATTACTTGGACTCCTTTATCATTTTAGCATTTTTATTATTCTCCTGAATCTAGCATTACTTAGACCATCTCTTAATAAGGTAATGTCATAAGTGTTGTTCCTGAGGTAACAGTTTGCTTTTCTCTTTATCCTATTATTTGCTTGATTTCTACCGTTTCCTCAGCTAATTTTCTTAAACCACTCACTTTTTAAATAATTTCCTTCCTGAGTTCTTTTGACTTGTCCATATCTTATTATCTCCCTTCTTTATTATTTTCCAATTATCTACTTACCTTGTCTTTATTATCTACCAGATACCTTTCCACTCCCCTCCTCACACCAAGTACTAAAATGTTAAATTTACCTTAAAATTATTCCTGAAATTCTCTTCATGAAAATCTGCAATTAAAACAACCACTAAATATTAAGGAAAGTGCATTCACCACAGTAACTCTGCTATTAGAGTGAAAGTTTTAGGAATAAGGTCTACCGGAGTGACTTGGTGAGGTAATTAGCAGTCTCTGGTCACGAATGTCAGCCGTGACACTGCGTTTTCTATCTCCTGTTACCCTTCCATTCTCTCTGCTAGTCCGCTGCTTCCGGTTACCCATTCCAGTTTCATAAAGGCCAGGTTCTTCTGTTCCCTTCAGGAGCATATATATCTGCGTTCTAAAATTTTCTTTTTTTTTTTTTTTAATTTTCAAAATCAAAATTTTTCACAGCTATGTCCTTGCTATGGACTAAATTGTGTTTGCCTCAAAATTCATATGTTGGACCCCTAACTCCCATGACCTAGTATTTAGGCATAGTGCTTGCAGGAGATAATGAAAGTTAAACATGATCATAAGGGTGAGACCTTAATTTCACAGGACTGGTGTCCTTAGGATAAGTAGAGGGAGAGACACCAAAATTCTCTCTCTGTAATGTGAAGACACAGCAAAAAGGTGATTATCTGCCAAGCAGAGAGACTGACAATCGGCTTTCACCTTGATATTGAGCTTCTAGATATTGATGTCTAGACCTTGCTACTATAGTTCTTTTCTTGAATTTTCCAAATAATTTGCCTTTTGCTTTAACCTTATAATATTGATCTCATAGGAATCATGTGGTTGTGGAATATTTTATATTAAACATATAAAAATTAATCCTTATATGGAGATTAATTGACCTTCAGTGAGGTCATTGCCACTTCTGTGATGAAGAAGTTGCTGGCTGTATTAATATGCAGAATTCTTGGGCATTTATAGTGCATCATCGCTTGTGCTACTCAGTTCCATCTCATCAGAAATGAAATTGGTGAATGTCTGACCTTCCCAGAGAGACACTGATCACATTTCAAAGAGAAACATATAGTTTTTCTTTTCCTGAGCTCCTCTGAGTTTTCAAACAGATAATTGGATGAAAACTAATAATAATAATGATCCAATACTTTAACCAACTGATATGAAGAGTGGACTCATTGGAAAAGACCCTGAAGCTGGAAAAGATTGAGGGCAGGAAGAGAAGGGGGTGATAGAGGATGAGATGGTTGGATGGCAACACTGACTCGATGGACCTGAGTTTGAGCAAGGTCCGGGATGTAGTGAAGGACGGGAAGCCCGGCGTGCTGCAGTCCACAGGGTCACAAAGAGTTGGACGTGACTTAGCAAATGAACAACAGCAACAACGACCATAAATGACTTTCATTTGAAAAGCACTGAGTTAAATACAGCCGTATATTATTTAATCCTTGAGATAATACTATGTGTGGGACATATTGATACTATTATAACTCATCCCATTTTAAAGACGAGATTGAGGCCAAAAAAGTTTAATTTGCTCTAATGCATAATTGCCATATGACAGAACTGGAATTTGACCCTCCTGAGTCTGATTCCAGATCTTGACATTTTAATCACTATAAGAGGGGGGAGATATATGTATACATATAGTTAATTCACTTTGTTGTACAACACTGTAAAGCAAAAATATTCCAATTAAAACAATGACAAAAGTAAACAAACAACAACAACAAAACAACAGATAGTATTTGCTTAATGCCAGTGACAAGAGCACATTTATGCTAAATGCAACACTAGGGATCCTTTCTCCTTGGAATTCCAATACCAATCAGAAAAAGAAAAGAGCTATTTTAGATAAAACCAGAAACATCCATCTTCCCTCGTGTCATTAAGGTAAGCAATACGTGAGAAAGGACCAGAGCTGTAAAGGTACGGTGGCTCAGCTCACGCAGGCTCCATTCACGGGAACAAGCCAGCTTGTCCTGGCACCAGCCCTGCTGGCAGGATGAATGGCGTGGCGCCGCGTTTGAAGAAGCGGGAAAGTTCCCGGGCTTCCCTGACGCTGCCAGTCTTCTCCAGTCAGGGGAGCACAGCTTGGCTTCTTTTTGAAGATGATGGAGAGCTTCCCCTCACTTCCATATCTTACTTCTTACTTCTCATGTCTCTGTGGCTTGGAGAAATAAACACATGATCTTTGCGGTTTTGTAAGCTTGCAATGACTCTTTTCACTGCCGAGAGTAGCAAGAATACACATTTTGCACATTTAAGAGATAAACCTTTTTTTTTTTCTAACTTTTCTACAAAGATACATACCTCTTTGTAGGTTTGTTTACTTTCATTCTTTTTTTGTATATCAGAAAAATACTGAGAGAAATTTCATTACCATGTGATCATCTGACGTGTCAAACGCGGTGCTTGCTGGATAAGGCAACATGTTCAGCAAAGCGCACTAGTCCCACGCAGGCCAGACACTTACTGGTGGAGGGGCCTTGGGTTATTGCTTAATGCTTCTAGCTCTCCAGTTATTTATTTCCAAAATGTAGACGGAAAGACCTGCTTTTAAGTTTGCCACCAAATACAATGAGATCTAGGTAAAGATCTGAGCTCATCATGGGAGCTTAGGAAACGCCATTTGTTTTTCTCCTCTCCTCCACACCCTGTGCTATTAGGATATGTATTTACAGTCAGAATACCAAAGTTTCTAATATTAATATTAGAAATATTAATATGTTAGAAAAATAGATGTGGCTTTCATTCAGACAAAAAAGATATATTTTCAAAACAGTTAAGTTTTTCTATGAAATTGCAAATGGTAGATAGCTATTGTCTGTGCAATTTTGACAAAAATACCCATTCACGTGAAATACGTAAAATGTGAAAATATGCATGTCAGTGTAAGAATAACAAAACTGACCTTAAGAAAGTTGAGGTAGAGCGATTTTTTTCGCTATGTAAAGGTGTCTTTCAATCAGAAGAGCTACTTGAGGCAAGAGCCAGCTTTTTGTTGTCTCTTCATAGTGATTTTTCTTCTTTCTCTCTCTCACCAGTAAAATTTTTGTTTTCTCTGCTGTTGTAGCCTATCTGCAATGTTTTTAGCCCCTTCAGTTCTTACAAGATTTCATCATATTCCGTTTGACACCAACTCTCCTGACGAGTCTCCGGGGTTCACCTTGAGGCCCAGTACATAACCTGGGCTGGGCACGCCTGGTTTCCCATCCTGCAGATCCGTCTAAGAAGCAGCCGGAAGCGGAAGGTGTTAAGTCAACAGCAGCTTTCACCTCGGCAGGGAGAGGGGGTGAAATGAGAGGCAGCGGGCCCTACGCTTTCCAAAGCCTGCAGTCAGTTCCACAGCAGAGCATCTGTGTCTGCGAGAATCCTAGTGGTCAAGTTACTCACCCTGCGGGAGAGCGCTGGGCATTTCCATTGGGAGGATGGAGTTGCCACTTCCTCAGTTGCTAGAATTGTAACCTCCTGAGCGTAAGTTTTAGCTAGTGGAATACATGGCATAATGGGAAAAAAGTGGTGACTCAAAATTTTTAGTTTTTTTTTTTTTTTTTAACTCACTATCGCACTCATAACCTTATTTTGAATCACTTTCCTTATCTGTAAGTTGGTCAAACTAAAATTGGTCCTTTCTACTATAGCCTGATGAGTCTCAAAAACAACGAGTTAGAAAATCAATGGAATGTGTTTTAAGAATTTAGAGGTATTCTATAAATTTGACTTGTAACCTTGCTTTTACAATAAATTAAGCTTTGTATTCAGATAAATGTGCAGAGTAGAAGAAACACTTCCATGCTGCTGGAGTAAACGCATAACCAGGACAGTGTTGTGGGGATTTAAAGGTGTGATGAATGGAGGCGTGTCCACAGAGGCGCGCGTGGGAGACGATGGCCACCCGTACCAGCAGGACCAGACTACAGGGCGTCCGGATGCGAGAGAAAGAGACCGCGTTCTGTGCTGTCGATGACAGGGTACCACTGGATGCTTCCAAACAAAGCGAAGAAGATAAAGCTTAGTAAAGAAATAGTTTGGATGGTTGAATGGGTACAATGAAGTATAACTCAACCATAAAAAAGAGCGAAATAAATGCCATTTGTAGCAACATGGATGGGCCTAGGAATGATCATGTTAAAGGAAGTAAGTCAGAGGAAGACATTTTATAGATCACGTATGGTGGAGTCTAAAAGGGTGATGCAAATGAACTCATCTACAGAACAGAAACAGGCTCACAGACATGCAAAACAAATGTAAATATAAAATATATTTGAAATATATAAACAACAAAGACCTACCGTGTAGCACAAGGATTTATATTCAATGCCCTGTAATAAACTATAAAGAAAAGAAATCTGAAATATATATATATATATATGTATAAAGCTGAATCACTTTTCTGTTTACCAGAAGCTAACACAACATTGTAAATCAACCATATTTCAATAATTGTCTTAAAAATAAAGAACAATGTGGAAGTATGTAAGGTGGATGACTGTCCAGATGATAGATAGTAGCAATTGCTCAGATACAGATAAATGATGATTCAAATTACAATCATATAGTCAAGGATGGGAAAAAAAAAATAGGTGGGAGAGATTCCACAGGAAAATCATGTGATGTTTCTGGTCAGCTCTGACATAGGAGCCTATGTGTCTCTTTCACTACTGTCTCCAGAGTGTTAGATCAATACTCTATACTCAGTGAGTGTGCGTTTAATAATAAATGCGGATGGAAATGAGCACATTAGGAGGACAAAAGCAGGCCTGGAGTGTTCTTGAGAGATTCAGACAGTACTCTTGCCGCTGATAATCTGTGCACACGGTCAGTGATTCTGAAAGAGAGACTAGCTTTGAGGAAAGGAAAGTTTAATTTGAAGCATACTGTATTTACGTATCAATGAGGTGTTAAGGTAAATCTGTCAAGGAAGTAGCTGAAGGGGCAAAACAGAAGCTTGGGAGAAAATTCTGTGGTTTGAGATACGACGGACATTTGATAAGATGCTAGACATTATCCACAAAATCTTTTTCAAATGCTTGGCCTACACACACCTGTGCCCATGCACACATAGGCTTACATTGTAAAGGCTGGCAGTAGCCTTGAAGCAATGAATAAAACTAAGATCTTCTTGCTCCATCATAGACCTACCTCGA
The DNA here is from genome assembly GCF_019320065.1 of Cervus canadensis. Lineage (NCBI taxonomy): Eukaryota > Metazoa > Chordata > Mammalia > Artiodactyla > Cervidae > Cervus > Cervus canadensis. The sequence continues at coordinate 42,151,397 of NC_057416.1, read as the reverse complement.
CCTTTAGAAAATCCTTCTAAAAAAAGCAATATTGGCTTGAAAGTTTCTTGAGTGGATGGTGAAGGTAGATTACATTTTCTATACAAAATAGAATTTTCCCAAACATTTCTTTTCATTCATCTTTCCCCAGAGCAGCAGTCCCGGTTTCTTTTCTCTCTCTTGAAAGCGCTCTCTGCAGGCCAGCTTCTCCAGTCCCAGGGGCTTTCTCTTCCCTCTCCCACCACCCCCTCCCCAGTTCTATGGCCCTTGCAAACATTTCTTCAGATCTGCAGTATTACTAAGAGTAGTAGGAAATCCGTTTATTTTTCCATTGCCATAAAGAGAGATGATCCTTAGCTTGGGACGCTGAGATTTTTATTTGGCTACTCTTTGTAATTCTGCAGACCTGAAGAAATGTTTGCAAGGGCCATAGAGTTGGGGAGGGGGTGGTAGGAGAGGAAAGAGAAAGACCCTGGAACTGGAGAAGGTGGCCTGCAGAGAGCCCTTTATTTTGCTGGGCTCCAAAATCACTGCTGATGGTGATTGCAGCCATGAAATTAAAAGATGCTTACTCCTTGGAAGGAAAGTTATGACCAACCTAGACAGCATATTAAAAAGCAGAGACATTACTTTGCCAACAAAGGTCCATCTAGTCAAGGCTATGGTTTTTCCAGTGGGCATGTATGGATGTGAGAGTTGGACTGTAAAGAAAGCTGAGCACAGAAGAATTAATGCTTTTGAACTGTGGTGCTGGAGAAGACTCTTGAGAGTCCTTTGGACTGCAAGGAAATCCAACCAGTCCATCCTAAAGGAGATCAGTCCTGGGTATTCATTGGAAGGTTTGATGTTGAAGCTGAAACTCCAATACTTTGGCCACCTGATACAAAGAGCTGACTCATTGGAAAAGACCCTGATGCTGGGAAAGATTGAGGGCAGGAGGAGAAGGGGACAACAGAGAATGAGATGGTTGGATGGCATCACCGACTCAATGGGCATGGGTTTGGGTGAACTCTGGGAGTTGGTGATGGACAGGGAGGCCTGGCGTGCTGCAGTCCATGGGGTCACAAAGAGTCAGACACGACTGAGCAACTGAACTGAACTGAACTGAAGAGCTTAATGCAGTTTTTTCCATCATGTTTACAAATCCTACCATACACTTTTACCCTTCTCATTGCTGTGCAAGACACAAGAAGAAAACAGTAAGACTACTCAAAGATCAAAGTCTTATCAAGAACTTGTGACCAAAGATTCATGTATATTATGTTTTAGCAAAAGATAAATGATATGACTGCTTTGTGTCCTAGAATTACTTCATAATCCCACCTCTAATTACTGAAATTCTGGAAATGCCCTTAATGATGGAATGGCTGAAGGAATACTAGACTTTATTTTCTGCCACAAGTCAAGCTCGAAGCTGGCAGCTCCAGTTTATGCTAATTGCTAAAGGTTACAAAAATAATTTCACTATGTTTGGTAAATGAATAAATATCAATGAATCAATAAACTGTAATCAATCAGTTATTAATGACTTTTGAAAGGCTACCTCTCCATCGTTTGGAGTTACCAGGGCCGGTGATAAGGATTTCTGTGCTCTGTCCTGGTTTTGTATTGTTCATCCAGCGCTCTTGTTGTGTTTGGCAGTTTGAAATTTCTCTTGAAGAATAATACTTTTAAAGGCATACGACAAAATGAATAGCATTATAAATGATATTTAAATATAATTACATGAATATTTTAAAATTGTGTACTATTCTAATATATATTTATCAGAACATTAAATAAAGGATTTACCAATGCACCTAATAACTAATATAATTTTGAATTAGTTAAAATGTAATGTTTTGAAGTGTATCTACAATGACTGTAAAATAACATTAAATAATTGTGACCTTGGTGACAAAGCCACAGATACTATTCGACACCATTGCTGTTATTGTTATTATTAGTTTTCCACCATAATTATAATTGAAGGACATGTAATATATCAAATAGGTCTATAATTATCTAATGCTATATAACAAATGTAATAGCAATTTTAAGATGTATTTTTCTTCCATTCAAATCAATGAGGTCTCTACAAGGATTCTATGAACCCCAGGATAAGAGCCAACTTAAGTTTTATTTCTTGGCCATTTTCTAGAACTTGGGAGCTAGAGCACTGATGTCTACGGAATTGGCAAGTATGATGGGGGGCCTCTTGAGACCTTGAAAGAAGAGATCACAATTTGGAACCCATGTTTGCTTGCTATATAAATTATTTCTATAGCAATGTGTTGACAAGTGGTAAGATTGAAATTTTTACTTTGACCAGATCCATAAAAAGGAAAAGTTGACCTATATAGTCTGGAAGGGAAGTAATATGGTATTTGTCAGGACTGGCATCAGTTTTTTAAAAAATCAGCCTGTAGATTAGAATATGTTTACTCCATCTTATCCAGAACAAGAATCATTCAGTTTTGACATAAGCTGTTCTGAGTCACAGGACGATTATGCACCTTTGAGAGCAGCATGGTGAAACGACACAGGCATGCATTTGTGAACTGCACACATGTGGGACTGAACCATGGCTTTCTGTGTCCTTTGGAAAATTGCCTGTATTTCTGAGTGCCACAGTGTTTATTCCCTTACTAGAGATAATGTGTACTTTATAAGCTTGAGGGACACCTAAAATCAGGTACTCAAACACAGCGTTTGATGATGAAGACAACGTATTCTCATTGTCCAGGTTTACATGATTAATTAGCCAACTTAACACATATTGTCTCCCTAAGTAAGTCCTGTCCGACTCTTTGCAACCCTACGGCCTGTAGCCCACCAAAGTCCTCTGTCCATGGGATTCTCCAGGCAAGAGGACTGGAGTGGGTACCATTTCCTTCTCCAGGGGATCTTCTCAAGCCAGGGGTTGAACCTGGGTCTCCTGCACTTCAGGCAGATTCTTTACTCTCTGAGCCACCAAGAAAGTCCTTACTCTTTGCCAATTACTATGCCAAGCATCAAACTATTTTTCATTGTTTCAATAACCTTATGAAGTTGCCAGCTAAAAATTGGCACTTTCCATCCACCTCCACAAGAATTAAATCATGATCCACTGCAACTTTTGACCTTCAACATCCTCTGAAAGGAATTCATGGCGGAATTCAGCAGTGAGCCGTCTGTGCTCTGGGAAAAGCTGGCAGAATAGGCCTTCAGATAGGTAGATACTTTCAGAAGATTTTATGAGCCAAATTGTTGCATCTCTTCATATCTAGCAAAGTACCAAAATCCTTCATGGTGATGTCTGCTCCTCATGACTAGCAACCACTTTCTGCAAAAAAAATATGTGTTTGATGTATGTATTTCCCTTCACCAAAACCACGTGTATACCGACCTCTCCTCATACCTCTGCAGAGCAGGTTCTCAGAGCTATTTATAATTTTAACTCCCAGGCTATAGTCTTCATTTTACTCCCAATAAAACTTAACCCATGTTGTGCATTTTTTCCAGTCAACAAGTAAAATCTATAATATTCATTAATTAAATATAGGAATTAATTTGAGATTTCTAGATATAATTTGTTTACATTCAAATTACACAACTGGAATTACTAGAGTTAGGATTGGAGCACATGTCCCTGGGTGCCAATCTCCCAGCATTTAAATTCTATCCTATGAGCAAAATGCCTTCCAATGTCAGACTAGAGAGTCTTCTGACTCTGCGAGTGGTGTTGGTTTCCAGTGTCTCAGGGATGGTTGAACTCTTTATCATTTCTAGCACTCTTTCCAACTGTTCTTATTTCAGTCTAAGAATACTCTAGATTTGAACAATTTCATGCTTATGTTAATAGAAGTTTCCTTTTTTTAAATTTAGTTTTGAAGCTTATCCCACAAATGAATTCCACTCTTTAAAATGTAAGAACAGGCTGTTCTTTTGGCTATTGGTATTCTATTTTGGATTCCACAAAGGGCTTTAGACACAATCACTTTTACAAGTCTTTGATGCAAAGCAAGTGACTGCCTAATGGTATTAAGCAGTGAAGGGCAGGTAAATTGGCTGGGTTTTCTAAAAATGACTTTAATTTCCATCTAGAACATGATTGCACATTGTAATATAGCACCACAAAGAGTTGAACACTGAAAAGATAAGCTTTAAAACAGAATACAAATTCCTAACTCACAAAAGACATGTTTTTTTTAAAAAATGGAAATAAAAAAATACACGCATCAGGACTTTTCTATTACGGCACTGAAAAGACCTTTCATGTCTCTCAGGTGCTTTCAACTCCTTGAAGCTAGTTTAATTGCAGCATTATTTTTATTTAACAATTTTCATTGGGTAGAGGTTTTAGCTGAAAAAATGTGCCTACTCTGGGAAATGAAAGACTATGACAAAGAAAGCTTGGCTGGAGCTAGAGGTCATAAATGTTGTTCAGCTGTATGTTTCATATTTCCTACAACCTATAATTGATGAATGATAAAAATCATAAAAGGTTCTTACAAGGGTAGAAAGTCACTATTTTAAAAAAATAGCTAAAACCTAATATTGATTTCTAAAAAAAAATGCTGGTTCTTTATACTCTGAGAAACTACTATAATTCCACAGCTTCAAACAAAAAGCTTATCCATTAATCACAAAGTCAGACATTTAAAAGCAATGTCAGAAAATGCAGCTTTTTAACAAAGATATTCTTTTTATTATGATTTTTCCCCCTTACTTTTCTCATTCATTGAACCAAATTGGCAATGCAGCTTAACAGGTTTCCCAATTTACTTTAAAAGCTAAGTTAAAAATATCAGCGAATCACAAAATTTTATTACTTGTGGTTGACCAACAATTAAATTTTATTTTACTGATCATTTTGTCAGTAAAGTGAGTACAGTCAGTACATTTATTATTGACCATTCTGAGCAAAGGTTATTGGACCTTGAAAAAGCTGGTTTTTGTGGGGTATTTTTTGTTTGTTTGGTTGGTTGGTTGGTTTGGTTTTTTAAATGTAAGTATGTGCTTTGCTTCTTAATGGAGTCCTAGAAAAACCTAGTGTTGCGGGGGGGGAAGGAATTTCCCCCTATATTTATAGTTTCTTTTATTGATCTAACAATTAAATCAACATGAGAGTTTTTTTTTAAATATTTTTATTTACTTATTTTTAAGAATTTTTTTGAAATATAGTTAGTTTATAACACTGTGTTAGTTTCAGGTGTACAACAAAGTGAATAAGTTATATATCAAACAGGTACATATATATCCATTCTTTTTTAGATTCTTTCCCCATATAGACTGTTACAGAGTACTGAGTAGAGTGTCCTGTCCTAAACAGTAGGTCCTTATTAGTTATCTAATTTATATATAGTAGTTTGTATATGTCAATCCCAATCTCCCAATATCTCTCTCTCCAAAATCCCCCAACCCTCACCCTTATCCCCTGGGAATACAGTAGTGGTAACCAATGGATTCACGGCATTGGATCTGGTGGACAGAGTTGCTGAAAATTGTGGACAGAGGCTTGTAACACTATACAGGAGGCAGTGACCAAAACCGTTCCAAAGAAGAAGACATGCAAGAAGGCAAAGTGGTTGTCTGAGGAGGCTTCACAAATAGCTGAGAAGAGAAGAGAAATGCAAGGAAAAAGGGAAAGATGTACTCAACTGAACACAGGGTTCCAGAGATTAGCAAGGAGAGATGAGGCCTTCTTAAATGAACAATATGAAGAAGTAAAGGAAAACATAGAATGGGAAAGACTAGAAATATCTTCAAGAAACTTGGACGTATCAAGGGAACATTTCATGCAAGGACGGGCACAATAAAGGAAAGAAACGGTAAAGCCCTAACAGAAGCAGGAGAGATTAAGAGAAGCAGCAAGAACACACAGAAGAATGGTGCATAAAAGGTCTTAATGACCCAGATAACTGCGATGGTGCGGTCACTCACCTAGAGCCAGACATCCTAGAGTGTGAAATCAAGTGGGCCTTAGGAAGCATTACTACAAGCAAAGCTAGTGGAGGTGATGGAATTACAGCCGAGCTACTTAAAATCCTAAAAGACGATGCTGTTACAGTGCTGCATTCAATATGTCAGCAAATTTGGAAAACTCAGCAGTGGCCACAAGATTAGAAAAGGTCAGTTTTCATTCCAATCCCAAAGAAGGATAGTGCCAAAGAATGATCAAACTACTGTAAAACTCTGTTCATTTCACAGGCTAGTAAGGTCATGCTCAAAATACTTCCAAGCTAGGCTCCAGCAGTACGTGAAACAAGAATGTCCAGAAGTACAAACTGGGTTTCAAAAAGGCAGAGGAACCAGAGATCAAATTGCCTATATCTGTTGGATCATAGAGAAAGCAAGAAAATTCTAGAAAAACATCTACTTCTGTTTCATTGCCTACGCTAAAGCCTTTGACCCTGTGGATCACAACAACTGTGGAAACTCCTTAAAGAAATGGGGATACCAAACCACCATACCTCTCTCCTGAGAAACTTGTATGTGGATCAAGAGGCAACAGTTAGAACCAGACATTGAGCAATGGACTGGTTCAAAATTGTAAAAGGACTATGCCAAGGCTTTACACTGTCACTCTGTTTATTTAACTTATATACAGAATATATCATGCAAAACACCCCGCTGGATGAATCACAAGCTGGAAACAAGATTACCAGGAGAAATATTAACAACCTCAGATATGCAGATGATATCACTCTAATGGCAGAAAGTGAAGAGGAACTAAAGAGTTTCTTGATGAAGGTGAGAGAGGAGAATGGAAAAGCTGCCTTAAATCTAAACATTCAGAAAACTAAGATCAGGGCGACCAGTGCCATCACTTCATGGCAAATAGATGGGGAAACAATGGAAATAGTGACAGACTTTCTTTTCTTGGGCTCCAAAATCACTGCAGATGGTAGCTGTAGCCATGAAATTAAAGTATGCTTGTTCCTAGGAAGAAAAGCTATGGCTAACCTAGAAAACATATTAAAAAGCAGAGACATTACTTTATCAACAAAGGTCCATCTAGTCAAACCTATGGTTTTTCCAGTAATCATGTATGGATGTGAGAGTTGGTCCATAAAGAAGACTGACTGCCAAAGAATTGATGCTTTTGAACTGTGGTGTTGGAGAAGACTCTTGAGAGTCTCTTGGACTGCAAAGAGATCAAACCAGTCAATCCTAAAGGAAATCAATCCTGAATATTCATTGGAAGGACTGATGCTGAAGCTGAAACTCCAATACTTTGGCCACCTGATGTGAAGAGCCGACACATTAGAAGAGACCCTGATGCGGGCAAAAATTTAAGGCAGGAGGAGAAGGGGATGACAGAGGATGAGATGGTTGGATGGCATCACCAACTCTAAGGACATGAGTTTGGTCAAGCGGTGGGAGTTGGTGACGGATAGGGAGGCCTGTTGTGCTGCAGTCCATGGGGTCACAGAGAGTCGGACACGCCTGAGTGACTGAGCAACAGCAATGACTAACGGGCCTCCCTAGTGGCTCAGACAGTGAAGAATCTTCCTGCAGCAGGAGACCCTGGTTCTATTCCTAGGTCGGGAAGATCCCCTGGAGAAGGAAATGGCAACCCCCTGCAGTATTCTTGCCTGGAGGTTCCCATTGACAGAGGAGCCTGGAGAGCCACAGCCCTTGGGGTCACAAAGATTCGGACATGACTTGAGTGAGTAACAGCAGCAGCAAGCATCTCTGGTTTGGTCCTCACCCACCTGTGTGCTTCTCTACATTCCCCGTCTCCAGCCATGGCAGTTTCCTACCGCTGATTACAACTGGCTTATTTCTTTGTACCATAGTGTGCACTCTTTCTCTATTTGAAATGCAACACTTTGCCCACTTTTAGAGAACAGTTTGACTTCTAAATCTCTCTAGAAGCATCACTGCATCTGTAACCTTTTTGCTGAACTCCACATCTATGTACACAATTAATCCCTCTCTTCTTGGTCTTCTTTTTCTTGTATATACTTATATCTTTATATGGATAGTTATAAATTATGATTTACTTTCATATCGACCCCCACTCCCCTCCACCATGACTCACTGCCCTTGCTTGGCACATGTGCTGAATGTGCGTGCTAAGTCACTTCAGTCGTGTCTGACTCTTTGTGACCCCGTGGACTGTAGCCCGCCAGGCTCGTCTGTCCATGGAATTCTCCAGGCAAGAATACTGGAGTGGGTTGCCATGCCCTGCTTCAGGGAGTCTTCCCTGCCCAGGGATCAAATCCAAGTCTCCTATGTCTCCTGGGTTGGCAGGCGAGTTCTGTACCACTAGTGCCACTGGGGAAGCCCTTTTGCAAGGTGCAAACATATAAACACCTTTCTATATTGCTGTATATTGCTAATAGACTTTGATCTTGTTCAGGTTTTTTGTCTTTACAGATTCTTACAGTTATTTACATCAAATTTTATGTAAGCAATCGATACTATTTATTTAGGCAAATTCTTCATTTTGAGCATGTAGTGTAACTTGTAATTTTTTATATCGTTAAGAACATTAAACAAAAACCCTTATGACTAAGTCTAGGTGCACATCTCTGGTTATTTCCTTAGGCGAGATTCTGGGAATTAAACTATGGAAACCAAGGTTATGCAAACGTGTCTCTTGTCATTGTCCTCAGATCTCTTCTCATGCAGAATATAGTAGCACTCACTTTACACCACTGGTCCTTTAAATAAGTGCATTTTTGATGGGGAAAATGGCATGTCATGACGGTTCGTTACTGTTAAGTTTCAAATTTTGAATATTTATAAGGGTGAATATTTTTGCTTAGTCTTGTTGATCATACTTGGTCTAATATTTTCTGAGTAGCTTGTTTGCATCTGTGCCTACGGGCCAGGTCATCACGTTTCGGTCAGCCTCCTCCAGTTCCCTGTTCAGCCTGGCTGTGTGCCATGCAGAGAGGTAAAGCGGTGAGGGTGCCCTCCTGCTGGACCACAGAGATCTCACTATCGGGCTGTGGTCAGAATAAAATATGCTGCAGTCACAAGCAGTTACATCTCGGTAAGCAACTAAGCTAACCTTTGGAATAAATCCATACACCCCTGAGGATAGTCTGCTATAATAGCACTACTAAAGAGCAGACAAATGCTTTGAGTTTTATAATTTAAGCTTTGCCATCCTTTCAGTAGAGGATTACATTTCTGAAAATGTATCTGCCTGCGAAGAACCTTGGGGCTTGTATGCTCCTTTTGCATTTAACCAGCTATTAAAAGATCCCTCGGAAGCTGTGACCTGCACAGGTTCAATCTACTTTGGCTAGTAAATCAGTTAAGACTGGAAGTTCCCTGTGACTTTTTATTTAAAGACACATTAGTGATCCTAAAAATACTTCTCTCTAAGTAGAGGAGGGGAAAATGATTCACGAGTGGTTCAAACATAGCCAGAGACTGTCTATCATGACACTTTGATCATCGTTCCCTGCCAGAATACCCATCTTCTGTAAGCAAGCATTTGCCTGCCAGCTCTTCTCCATGTGCTCTACTGAGAAAGGGAGCCAGCCACAGAGAAGACGGTCTTTGCCCTTGAAGAATTCAACTTTGGTGAAATAAAAATACACATATATATGCATGTGTATGTGTGTATATATACACATTCACATTCATGATATATACATATATCATATATATACACACACAGATTATATATACACACACACACACACGATATTAGGTGATAAGTGTTATATTATTGGGCTTCCCAGGGACTCAGTGATAAAGAACCTGCCTGCCAACGCAGGAGACCCAGGTTCGATCCTGGGTTGGAAAGGCCCCCTGGAAGAGGAAACGGCACCCACTCCAGCACTCTTGCCGGAAAACCCCGTGGACCGAGGAGTCTGGTGGGCTGCAGCCCATGGGTCACCAAGAGTCACACATGACTAAGCGACTGAGCACATTATATTATTATAGGTATGTTCAGGAAACTATAAGAATATAAAGAAAAAGAATAACCACAGACTGGAAAAAACTTTCCGAGAAAGTTGATATTTGTACCAGGTTTTCAGGAAAGGAATAGCAGTTTACTGAGCAAAGAAGAAAGGAGAAGAAAGATATACCTGATGCAAAGAAACCGGGACTGTCCTTGTAGCTAAGGACACGCGTTAAATAGGAGCATGGTGGTGACCGCAGCACGTCAGACTGCCGGGTCTCCTCCAGCTTGCTATCTCTACTCTGCGCTTTTATGCTGCAAACGGACTCCCGAAACGTGTGTGTCAGCTTAAACAGAAAGCGCATTGTTCAATTGAAACACTAATGCAAATTAAGAAGAAGAGATAAAAGAAGGTCCCTGAGCCCCCAAAGACACAGAGGACCTCTGCTGTGGAACGTACATCCTCCTCCCGCGGGACCGTAAATCAGAAAGGCAAACTTGTATACCTGCCATGCTGTAGGTTTCTTTGGATGCAGCACTTTCTATTGCATTGAACATTTTAAACCAAAACGCGACTGCCACCAGAACAGAAAGCAGTGCATTTGATAAAGAACACCCTGCAATGTTTACTGTAGCTTCTTCTTTCTCTGGGTGTGCAGTTTCAAATTTGGGTGTTTTGAACTGCAATCTCATGGGCTATGGGTAATAATCCCTGTGAAAATGATACTCTTTTAGCTTTTGATAGACTCCCAAATATGCAAGCCATACACTCTTGAACAAGGGAAGAGAGTGGTTTTCTATACCAGGAGAAATAGAGTACAATGTATTACTTTGACAACCTTGAAGGTGACTTTTCCAAGCCATTGATTAGCAGGCCCATGCCCTGAAATCCAAGTCAGGGAGATTCATTACAGTTCTTTCAGTCACCAGAGTATTAAAAACCAAAATGCTTCATTAACTCAGAAGTGGGCTATACCATTTGGCAATAAGACATGACTTGACTTTGGCAACAAAGCCATCTATGCATATTCTTTGGGCTTCAACACAAAAGGAAGTAGTTGCTTTTTGCATTAGAAATAAAAGCAATCATTTTTCATATCGCTATTCACTTTTGCCTGTTTAGTCAAAAAGTACAGATTCCTGGGAAGAGCTTCGGTACAGGTGAAGCCTAAAGAGGAACAGTCAGGGTTGGACTTTGTCGTTCAAAGAGTTCCAGCAGATTTCCATGGCGATGGTCTACCAGGAAGATGTTAAAGGGATTTGGAGAGCTGAGGAAATAGGAGTGTGGGGTGACCAGCAGGAAGGACAGAAAACAATTGCTATTTTCTTTTTCATCTATATTTTGGAAAAAGCAAAACAAAAAACAAAGGGCTTAGTTAAATGCCCTTTTATCTCTGGTTTTGTCCAGAACTGAAAACACAGCATTAAACAGATTTGCATTCATTTTCATAAAGCTGGTTTTGGAAATGGACATAATCCTGGTCAATAAGCAATTCTTCTTTTAAAAGGAACTGAAAACAAGCCTTTAGTCAGTGTGACCCTGCACTCCTGTGGTGTAGCAGTTGGGTACACAGCAGTGTTCTGCGTTGGATTTCTGTAGCCCTGCCCGCTTAGGAAGCCATATTATCTCAGGGAAGTGTAGCCACCACTTCAACTTTCCTAAGCCTCAGTTTCTTCATCTGAGAAAATGGACATAAGGGCACTATTTTTCCTGTCTCTCCAATAGGTAGTTTCAAGAATCAAATTAGGTAATGAAAAGCATGGGTGTGCTTTAATATCCTATATGTATTTATCATATTCATATCCATCCTGGGTGTACTGGATAACTATTTTCAGTCCTTTACCTTATTTAATCTTTATGACAACACTGTGAGGTCAGTAGTAAAATGTAGAGAAGTTGTAACTTAATCAAGAGGTCTTATACTCCATTTTATTACTATTTTTTCTTTATGCTCCGTTTTCAGAAATTTGTGATGTAGAGATGATTTCAACATCACCCCTGACTTCAGGAAACAAGCGGTGTGCACATTCCCTGGTGGTCTCAATGCAGGAGGCCTGGGTCCAGTCCCTGGTCAGGAAATTAAGGTCCTGTGTGCGGTGTGGTGTGGCCATAAAAAGAGAACTAAGCAGTCTACTATGCAGATATAGATGGAAATAAATTGCAGTATAATGGGATAAAGGATATGAAAAGAATAGATACGAGACAGAGTTTGCACAGATGAGGATGTTAACTCTCCTTACTGCCAGGGGTAGAGGGTGATAGAAAAAGGAGAAATGAATGTGTGTGTGTGTTTGTGTGTGTGTGTGTGTGTGTAGGGAACAGTTTGTATGTCAGAGAATGCTTCCTCTTGGATAACTTTAAAATGTATCTTAGTATCTTCTGAGAGACTAGGTTGACCTGGCAGCCTAGAAGTGGAGACCATTTCAGATTGAAAAAAATGAGGATGCCTCTTAAGAAGATAAATGAGTATTAAGCAAATGCTGAGTCACATTAACTTGTATTAACATAAGTGCTTAGTGATAAAAGAATGAAGTAAATTATGTAGGCAGCAGGAAAGTTTAGACTCCATCTTCCATTTACTACTAGTGACTAGATGTTACTTGAAGACAGTAATGACAATGTTCAAGCATCTGCCGGCTTTCCCTCTCCTGCCTCCTGCTTGAGCGTCATTTGCTCCAGCATGAGTTAGTATTGTCTGGAGACTGTGACACTCCATATCCTTCTCTTTTATAGACCATGTGTCTCTGATAAAAATGCAACCACTCTTTCTCCCTCCTCTAATTCCATGTAATTTAGCTCTTAGAGTCAGGCAACTTGGGGCCATAGAGTCCGAAATGGTCAAAATACCTTGGAGTGGGGTACAATTCTGTCTAGTGGGCATCAAAGTACAGAGCCGTGGCAGATGGACTGCCGCGCGGTGGGCGCGACCCCCGCTCCGCCTCCGTGGCGTGTTGCCTGCGCTGCCTGCCGCTCCGGACGGGGGCCCACCGCTCCACCCCTCAGTGCTGACCTGGGCCATGTGACCTGGTCTGGTGAAGACATGACTTGAGCACAGGGTTTAAAGGTGTTTCCGTGGCTTAGTTTCCTTCTCTGCTTCTTGATCCATAAGAGAAACATGCCTCAGACAGTGGTCACCCCTTCAGCTTGGACCCAGAATGAGACATGGCGGAACAGAACCAAACCTGGCCGCAGCTTGAAGCCAAGTCCAGCCAAAACCCCCCTAAAACTGCAGCTTTGTATTTCAGCAACAATCTTTGTTTATACGCCTGTCAATGGGACTTGGTGTTGGCTTTTATGCAGCAAAAAATCTATTAATAGACACTTTGGAAAATAGTTTGACAGTGCTTCTGAAGTTAAACAGACACTGTTTCATTCAACAACTCCACTCCTAGAGATTTATATAAGAGAAATGAAATATATGTTTATACAAATGTTTATAATAGTCATAAACTGGAAGCATTCTAAATGTCCATTGACAGGTGAATGGATAAACGAATTGTGGTAAATCTGTACAGTGGGATAGAGAATTAATAGGAAACTAAAAAGTTACCGATACAGAACAACTGGGATGAATCTCAGAAGCCTTATGCTAAATGCTAGAACCAAACTGAAATACTATATACAGTATGATTCTATTTATATGAAATTTTAGAAAGGGCAAAATTATCTTGACAGAAAGCCAATCAATAGTTGCCAGAGCCCAGGAAGGGATTAAGTACAAAGAGACACAAAATAACTTATGGGGATCACAAAAATATAATTCCATGATTATATACATTTGTCAGAACTCATCAAATTAAACATTTGTAATTGGTAAGTTTTTGCAAAACTGCTTTTTAAAAATTAAATAGCAAATGTGAATTTCACAAATTATGAATAGTATTATTGTAAAACAACAAGCTTAGCAAATTATTAAAATCAATTGGTGCAGAAGTCCCTTTTTGGTTCATTGTATGCTTCATGACTTGATAATATTTCCTTTATTAATGACACTCCTAGTTCTAAGAAAGTACTTAATGTTTCCATTTACTAAATAAATACTTTAATACTTATTTGTATTCTTAAAACTTAGCAGCAGTGTGTAAAATTTGTTGTTGTTTTTTATTGTTTTAGGCCCTAAGTCACGTCCAACTCTTTGTGACCCCATGGACTGTAGCCCAGCGTGTTCTTCTGTCCGTGGGATTTCCCAGGCAGCGTACTGGAGTGGGTTGCCATTTCCTTCTCCCGGGGATCTTCCCAACCCAGTCTTGAACCCATGTCTTCTGCATTGGCAGGCGACTTCTTTATCTCTGAGCCACTAGGGAAGCCCTAATGTATAAAATAAGCCTCATAAATTAAAATAAAGATGTCTATTTCATTCTTAAATAACCACAGTGACTAATACACCTATTGCATGCCATGCATTTTCTTGAACTTTGAAATCAAATTGGTCAGTGTGACCCTCATTTTCTCTGCCACACTGAGTTTCATGCAGGACTGGCTTTACATCACAGCAACTGCTAGAAACTCAGCTTCATAAAGATATGGCATCATCAGAAGGAATATAGTGTGATCTAATGTTGAAATCATGAACGACCTCAAAATAATAATTTAATGGCTGACGTATGTCAGTGTGTTTTCTTAAAAAGTTTAAATTATCCTTTCATGCCACTGTAACTTTGGTTTACTGCCAAAGTTTACAAACCGTGAGATTAATGCAAGAATCCATTTCTACCACATTCAACATTTTGTGGGAGGAGGTCTTTGAGATCTCTATAAATGTAAATTAAAATACTATTTTGAAATGACTTTGATGTATCACGTTGATTTCTCCTATGGAGCCCCTTAATTTTAAAAGGGTAGTATTACAATCTCCCTGCTGTCTCCCAGTTCAAGACCTCATAATAGGGTGTCGGATGCCAGAACCTTAAAAGTAGGCTCAAGAACTCTTGTCAGGGAAGATAATAAGAGTAGACACACGGGGAAGAGAGACGCCTTCACAGCCCAAGTGCTTGGTGTGAGTTTGATCTATGCTGTGCAGGTGTGGTTCCAGATGCCTAGGATAAGAGAAATTGTTCCTAATATGGGTATGGAGATACTGTGCTATCCAGATCCAGAGTTAGCAAGGCCCAAATCCAGCTTCACACAGAGTGTGAGTGCCATCCTTTTGTTAGGAGTTTACCAGAATTGAACATAGTGATAAAGGGCGCTTAAGCAAGACAGTACCTGCTTGTCTTCTAGCTAATATTTGTGACTTAAGGGTGAAAAAAGCCGTCAGAGACAGAAAGCCTGTGTTCAGATATCGTGTAAGGAACATGCCACAAGCGTAATGAAATCAAGAGTGCGTGAGCAGCCAGATATGGATTAACTTAGATCATGTGGTGACATCAAATTCTGGAGTCCTCAAGTCAGCTCTCTTGGGGATCTCCTATGGGTTTCTCACTGTTTTTGGACATTGGTCCCTCATTGTTGAGTAAAATTACGGCTTTGCTTATCTTTGTGGACTCTTTCAACTCTTACTTCCCATAACTGTCTAAAGTGCAATGTATGAGAATGATTATAACTTCCACAAATCTTCATGAAGAAAATGCCAAACTCCCAAATTTATGTAAGAAAAATGATCCTTTTAAAGCAATGTATGCTTTATTTTCATATTAGACTACTCAGTACTTCTAAAAAATGCAAACACAAAAACTCTTTTCACAGGGACTAAATGGGGGCTTTACAGAGTTTTCTTGGAATAAATGTATATCAACCTAGTGATGATGTTTTGGTTTGGAAGCTGGAGGATTTAGCTGTTCATCTAATCATTCTGCAAAGATGGATGAATCTCTGCATTGTGAGAGGTCGATGTGTAGAAGCTGCTCTTTTTAATTCTCCTCTGAGGGAAAGAAATCATTCTTACATGAAACACATCAAAGACAGAAAGAGCAAATCTCCAGATTTAGTTTCAACTTCTTGAAACTTTTGAATTTGGCTTTCCCAGAGTGATATCTCTGTATATATCTGTACATGAATATGTGTGTTTGTAATCATTCTAATATTTTTAAACATTTTATTTCATTAAGATGTTGGCAAAATTCTGCATAAATTCTTCCTTTCATTATTTTATTTCATTGGGGGGTTTGCTTAAATATTTATTGAGCTCCTATTATTCTATGGACATTGAAAATACCAAGATATATAAAACACAGTCTGTTTGGAGAGAGTGGCATGTAAAATGTGAGAACAAACCTGAGGTGACTCTTCCAAAACTAGAAGGATGCCCTAAGGACAGATAAAGATGAGCAGTGATTTGTGTGTTAGAGAGTGCTGTTGCAGGAATCCACAGCCTCTCTGCTCAAAGTGTGGTTCATGAGCCACAGCCTTGGCACCATCTGCGAACTCATTAGAAATGCAGAAACTCAGTTCCTACCCTCGAACTCCTGAACTTGAATCTCGATTTTCACAAGATCCTGGCTAATTGTTAGGCATTAAAGTTTGTGAGGATCATTCTTCATAATGGTTGCTATTTTACCTGCTAAAGAAAGAGAATGAAATCTGTAGAAAGAAGGAGATTGTGAATAAACTATTGGAGCAAGAGTGGAGAGGAAGACTCCATGTCTAATGAGCCACAATGATCTGAAAAGATATATGCACCCCGGTGTTCACTATTTACAGTAACCAGGACTTGGAAGCAAACTAAACGTCCATCAGCAGACGAGTGGATAAAGATGTGGTGCATATATACAGTAGAATATTGCTCAGCTATAAAAAGAATGAAATAGCGCCGTTTGCAATAGCAGCATGGATGAACCTAGACATTGTGATTGTCTCTTTAAGTGAAGTAAGTCAGACAAAGAAGGAGAACTATCATATGACAGCTCTTGTATGTGGAAATGAGAAAGAAATGACACAGAGGAATCTATAAAACAGAGACTCACACACTTGGAGAATGAACGTATGGTTGCTTGGGGGGAAGAATAGAGCTAAGGGTCAGTTAGGGAGTTTGGGATGGACATGAACACACTGCTATATTTAAAATGCATAACCAAACAGGACCTGCTGTACGTGAAACTCTGTACAATGTTACGTGGCAGCCTGGATGGAAGAGAGTTTGCGGTGAAAGGATACGTGGGTATGTACAGTGAGTCCCTTCCCGTTCATCTGAAGCTATCACAGTGGTGTTACTTGGCTAAGGGTGAGTGAGGCAGTCACTCAGTTGCACCCAATTCTTTGTGACCCCACAGGCTCTATGTAGCCTGCCAGGCGCCTCTGTCCATGGGATTTTTCAAGCATGAATACTGGAGAGGGTTACCATTTTCCTCCTCGGGAGGGTCTTCCCGACTCAGGGATTGAACCGGTATCTCCTGTGTTTCCTGCTTTTCAGGCAGATGCTTTACCTGCTGAGCCATCAGAGAAGCCCCTTAATTGGCTACACCCCAATGTGAAACAAAAAGCTTAAAGAAAAGTCTGTGAATACTTGTAACAGACACTTGGGGAATGACAGTAGGCCACTGGTGATTTTAAAGCCGACTATTTCCAGAAACCAAATAATTAAATACTGTAATTCACACAGTTTTCTCCAATACTGTCTTTGGAGCTAGCTCAGTTAGTTCAGTTGCTCACGCACATCCGACTCTTTGTGACGCCATGGACTGCAGCATGCCAGGCCTCCCTGTCCATCACCAATTCCCGGAGCTTACTCAAACTCATGTCCATCGAGTCGGTGATGCCATCCAGCCTTCTTATCCTCTGTTGTCTCCTTCTCCTCCTGCCTTAAATTTTTCCCAGTATCAGGGTCTTTTTTCCAAGGAGTCCCTTCTTCACATCAGGTGACCAAAGTATTGAAGATTCAGCTTCAGCATCAGTCTTTCCAATGAGCATTCAGGACTGCTTTCCTTTAGAATGGACTGGTTGGATTTCCTTGCAGTCTGAGGGACTCTCAAGAGTCTTCTCCAACACCACAGTTCAAAAGAATCAGTTCTTTGGCACTCAATTTTCTTTAAAGTCCAACTCTCACATCCATATATGACTACTGGAAAAACCATAGCTTTGACTAGATGGACCTTTGTTGGCAAAGTAATGTCTCTGCTTTTGAATATGCTGTCTAGGTTGGTCATAACTTTCCTTCCAAGGAGCAAACATCTTTTAATTTCATGGCTGCAGTCACCATCTGCAGTGATTTTTGAGCCCCCAAAAATAAAGTCCCTCAGTATTTCCATTGTTTCCCCATCTATTTGCCATGAAGTGATGGGACTGGATGCCATAATATTCATTTTTTGAATGCTGAATTTTAAGCCAGCTTTCTCACTCTGCCCTTTCACTTTCCTCAAGAGGCTCTTTAGTTCTTCTTCACTCTCTGCCAGAAGGGTGGTGTCATCTGCATATCTGAGGTTATTGATTTTTCTCCCAGCAATCTTGATTCAAGCTTGTGCTTCTTCCAGCCCAGCGTTTCTCATGATGTACTCTGCATATAAGTTAAATAAGCAGGGTGACAATATACAGCCTTGACGTACCCCTTTTCCTATTTGGAACCAGTCTGTTGTTCCATGCCAGGTTCTAACTGTGGCTTCCTGACCTGCATACAGGTTTCTCAGGAGGCAGGTCAGGAGGTCTACTATTGCCATCTCTTTCAGAATTTTCCAGTTTTTTTCTGGTCTACACAATCAAGACTGGATGAAGCACAAGCTGGAATTAAGATTGCCAGGATCAATATCAATAACCTCAGATATGCAGATGCCACCACCCTTATGGCAAAAAGTGAAGAACTAAAGAGCCTCTTGATGAAAGTGAAAGGGGGGATTGAAAAAGTTGCCTTAAAGCTCAGCATTCAGAAAATGAAGATCATGGCATCTGGTGCCATCACTTCATGGAAAACAGATGGAGAAATAGTGAAACAGTGAGGGACTTTATTTTGGGGGGCTCCAAAATCACTGCAGATGGTGACTGCAGCCATGAAATTAAAAGATGCTTGCTCCTTGGAAGAAAAACTATGACCAGCCTAGGCAGAATATTCAAAAGCAGAGACATTACTTTGCTGATAAAAATCTGTCTAGTCAAGGCTATGGTTTCTCCAGTAATCATGTGCGGATGTGAGTCGGACTACAAAGAAACCTAAGCACTGAAGAATTGATGCTTTTGAACTGTGGTGTTGGAGAAGATTCTTGAGAGTCCCTTGGACTGCAAGGAGATCCAACCAGTCCATCCTCAAGGAGATCAGTCCTGAATATTCATTGGAAGGACTGATATTGAAGCTGAAACTCCAATACTCTGGCCACCTGATGTGAAGAGCTGACTCATTGGAAAAGACCCTGATGCTGGGAAAGATTGAAGGCAGGAGAAGGAGACGACAGAGGATGAGAAGGTTGGATAGCATCGCTGACTCGATGGACATGAGTTTGAGTAAACTCCTGGAGTTGGTGATGGACAGGGAAGCCTGGTGTGCTGCAGTCCATGGGGTCGCAAAGAGTCGGACGCGACTGAGAGACTGAACTGAACTGAACACAGTCAAAGGCTTTGGTGTAATCAATTAAGCAGATGTTTTGCTGGAATTCTCTTACTTTTTTGATGGTCCAACAGATCATCATAGCTAATCATGGAGTAGAAAAATTTGATCTGAGGGTGATCCTGGGCTTTTAACTCACAAGTGGTAAAGATGCCATATCAGCTTAATTAATTAATTAAAAATCAGCAACAACCTCTCACTCCAGTACATGTGGGAAAGACATACGGGGCATATAGCATATATGGAAGGTTGCTCTTTGGAACAACTTTTCTTTTTTATGCCATGTACAGTCTAGAATTTGGTTTTGAAATAATTCCATTTTCACTTCCATGGAACCACATTCTGAGGGTAGGCTCAGAGTCAGTGTAAAATGTGAAAATTCTGCATGGTCACATTAACCATCGGAGGTTCCTTGAATGTTTTAACACAAATAGTAGTGGCACATTTCAGTTCGTCAAGGCTCCTCTTCCAGTATTTAAACAGATTATTTTCTTTTCTGATCAATAGTCTATAAATTGGCTGGCTAATGTTTAGGGACAATTTTGTCTGAAAATAATAAGACTTTGAATTTTTCAATCACATTCATCCCTGAACCCTTCCCTACATCTCAAATGCTTCCTGGCGCTATGTTCACAAGCAGATGCCTGTGTGATCTGACTCCACACCGTCAGCCCTGTGAACACACCTCAGTTGCTTCCTCTCCATCCGTCCCAGGGAAGAACCCAAAGATACTGTTTCTCTTTGTCGGGATGCTGAAAGAAAGTAATGAGTTTTTTAAATAATATTAATTTACTTTTCCGAGACGCAATCATCAAAATGCAAGTTGTGCTGACATACAATTCTTTGAGATTTCACAGTTGAGGACCTTCATTTCACCACCATCCAGGATGAAACATAGATTATTGCCATCGCACTATATTAGATTGGGGTCTCTTTCCATTCGTTCAACTCAACCACTTTTGATGTCTGTCTCCATAGATTCATTTTGTCTGTTCTTGACTTCATACAATGGAATCATAGCATTTTGTGTGCATGTATATCTCGTTTTACTTGCTTAGAATATTTTTGAGATTTCATGTTTCATTTTTTTCATGCAGAGTAGAGGTCCATAATAAGACTATATCATGATTTCTTTATTTTTGTGTTGACAGATATTAATGCTGTTTCTCATATTAAAAAGCCTTCTATAAATAATGTTATGTACTTTTTTGTGAAGATGCGTGTTTGCTTCCTTGGATGGAAATTCGCTATGACAATTGCAAATAGATCACCAAAAGAGCAGCCACCTAGGATGAGAATTTCATTTGCTCACCTGTATTAGATGTGGTTGATCTTTTGAATTTTAGGTATTGTAGTGTGTATAATATTTGAATTGTGGTTTTAACTTTCATTTTCTTTATGACTGAGGATTTTGATTGCCTCTTCATATATTTAATTTGTATCCTCTTTCATGAAGTGTCAGTTCCAGTCTTTTACCTATTATCTGTTGAGTTGCTTTATTACTGATTCATAGAAATTTGTTGTATATCTTGATACCATTATTTTGTCAGATATATTTTGTTATTATTTTCTTTTAGTCTATGGCTTACTTATTTTAATAATAGTTTTAAAATATAGAATAATATAGCTATTTGTATCTAGACTAATATATAGTATGGGTATATATACTACTGCACTATACTAATGTGATATGGTATAGTATATTGTACTATACTAATACTAATATAATATAGTATAGTATAGATACAGAATAAAATAGTATAGTATAGAATAATATAGTATAGTACAAGATAATAGAGTATAGTATAAATATTTTTAATATAGTATAGAATTTTCATTTTGATGAAGACCAGCTAACCCATTTTTATCTTTAGTTAGTGCTTTTGGAACCTAAGATTGTTTTCTACCCCAAGTTTGTAGTGATATTTTCCTATATTTTCTTCATAATAATTTTGTTTTTTATAATTGTACCTATGTTCAGATTGATTTTTGTGTATAAAATAAGATGAAGCTCAAGATTTTTTTTTAAACTTTATTCAGCTGTTACAGAAACATTTGTTTGAAAAAAGAGGGAAAGAAAAAGAAGGCTTCTCTTTCTCCACTTTTTCTCCACACCTTGGTTGAAAATTATTTATGTATGTGTGGAATGGACTCCTAGTTTTGTTTCTTGATCTTCAGTCTATATTTACACAAATGATACACTGTCTTTATTACTGGAGCTTACAGTTAGTCTTATGGTTAGGCAGTTTAAGTCCTTCAGCTTGTTCCTTTTCAAGATTGTTGAAGCCATTCTAGGACCTTTGGTTTTCCTTCTAAAATTAGAATCAACTTTTCAAAAGAGTCTGATGGAATTTAATAAGATTTGTGTTGAATCTATCAATCAATTTAGAGAGGATATTGAGTAAATGTTATTATTTAGATCTTCTTTGTGCACAAATGTAAGTCTGATTATATAATTAAAGTAAGGAATTAGATAAATGAAATTATAGTTTAAAAGTTTTAATTTTTTTGAGCAAGAAAAATGCATACATTGTCCCTTTATGTCCTTCTAGTGAGAATGATTTTTTTCAATAACATCATAACCATTGGAATAGGAAACAGAAATTCATCTCTCTTGACGAAGGTATTACAATTCTTGGTACTACTCTTCCTTGTTGGGAGATTCTAAATCAACAGATTCTATTTATTTTTGCAAATATTGTTTTTACAGTTAAAAATGTTTTAATCATTTATTTGAACTCCTTAGTAATTTTATTTATACTGAAGTTACTAATTTTCATATTTTTTCACATTGAACATCGTGGAAGCAAGGGAGATACAGGGAGTCTTTGTGATTTGTTACTTTTTGTTCTTTGTCAGTGGAAGTTCAGATCAATAGAATCACGTATCTTTTTTCTTAAGGAATGACTATGGTTTTTAGTTTTCCCAGCCTGAACTCTCACACTGACTCTTCAGTGGGCTGTTTTCTCGTCCCTGGGTCGTTGCCTCCCCTTAACTTGTAATACTTTTCTCCTAAATCTTCCCATGGCAAACATCTCATTGTTCAACTCTCAGTTGAAATCTGACCTCCTCAGGGACTTTCCCTAACAGGTGGGTATCTGAACTACCTGCCTCTATAATTCTCTATCCCAAAGCCATTTGATTGTCAGTAGCTTAAATAGTTTTCACTATCTGAAATCATTAACTTACTGCGTGTTTGCCATTCCTTGTCTTCCACGAGAATGTGGTACCTAAGAGCAGGACCCACTGTATGCTCCGCACCTTAGCGCGTCACAGTAAGACTGTGAGTGTCTGCTGAATGAATGAGTGGCTTTGGAGTTTATTATCTTCTTTGAACTTACTGCCAACATTGTAGGAAGCCATGCATTCTACCTTTTGAAAGTTCAACATTAAAAAAGAAAGGCTCATATTTACAGACGGTTATTTTTATTTGCTTTTCTGGGATGTTGACCATGGAAAATATGTTTACACATCATACTAAAGCTTCTGTTTACTCTTGTGTGGTCAAGTCAGATGGGATCTGGCCTTCTAGTCAAAACAATAAGTTCAAGTTTTGGTTTTATTATCTGCTAATTGTTTAAGCTTACATAGCCACTTCATCTTTCTGAGCCTCAATTTCTTCACATGTAGATTTTAGATAACCCTGCTTGCTCTCCTCATTCCATAAGGTTTTTGTGAAGGTGAAATTAGATAATGTATTTATGAGAGCACTTTGTAAATGGAATATGTAGGACCTTATTATTGAATTTAATGTACTAATTCATTGCCTAATGGACCGAAAGAGTTAATTGTTCTTCCAAAATTGTCTAATTTATTTTCAGGGTTGGGGAGAATTTTATGCAAGGTGCCACTAATAGATAATAATAACTCATTTGTTCCTCTATCACACCTTTCCTTAGAGGGCTCAGCTTTATTCTATCTCATTAATCCTTAACAAAGCATCTGAATCATTAGACAGCCTGATGATAAGCACCATTCTCCTGGTTTTTACAGCTGGAGCAAATGAGGCACTGAGAGGTCATGTGACTTTCTGAAAGTCACACTGCATCCCTGATGCTGCTGTGTAAAGGGGCTGAGCCCTGGCGGCTTCCTGCCTGGACCCGCCTCAGCAGAGAATGTCGGCCGCGTGTTATGACTCAGGACGGTGCGATGCACACAGCACAGGGGTAAGGACGGGCGTACTGTCCTCAGTGACCTTCAGATTTAGAAGGAGAAGAGAAACAAACCGCTAAGAGAAACAGAATTGAAATGTCATCAATTTCTTAAAATTTGTCTACCGTTTCAGTGTGGGTAGATCTCGTTAGTTATATCAAAATAGACTTTATAGAGAAGGCATTTCCCATAGATCATAGAAAACTGAAACTTTGAAAGTAATAAAAATGGAGAGTATACTAAAACAACAAAGCAAAATGAACAAAACCAGCAAAATCATGGGACACATCTGAGGAAAAGTGACTTATTTTGAATAATTCAATATAGGTGAATAGCAGAGTGTCAGCTAGATGCATACCAAAGTCACACCCAAACATCATTCTCTTTATTATTAGTATAAGTTGTGACAATAATTGTTGACCCCCAATTGCAATCGTTCTTATCACCAGTAGTCATCAAGCATGACAGGGGTAGTGAGTGAATAAGGCTGCCGTGATGCACTGAAGCCCCCTTTCTCTCTGTTTCAGAATATCCTTCTCTACCCAGATCCTGGACTTCAGATTCAGCCATGGGTTTTCCTTGACAAACAGGATGTGATCAGATGTGACCGAAGTGGAGACTTTAAAATGCTTACGTGGTTTGACTTGCTTCTTGCCAAAAGAGACAGAGTCCAAGGGAAGCTTCTGTTCCAAGCATGAGAGACTTGTTGACCAGACCTGGAGCCAGTGCAGAGCGTGAATTCAACCAAACCGTCTCCCAAAGCAAAGCCCCCATCACCTGACTTACAGACTTGTAAACAAGAAAAAGAAATGCTTATTTTTCTAAGTCATCTCACTTTGACATGATGTATTAATATTATGCAACCACACTTGACTAATCAAGCTGGTAATGTCTAGTGGCAGTAGACTGCAGAAAATTTTTAGTTCTAGGATGTGCTCCTTCCTAGTTTAATGATCATGAAAGCGCCTTTATAATAGCGTCTTTGTAAGCAGCTGCCTACCAGTTAAGCCAACCGATTGGCTCTAGGTCTGATAAATGAATAAAATGTTCATTTGAACATAGACATAAAATTTTCCTGAGCCATCCCCAAATGATAAGAATCATTATCCCAATGTGTTTGAATAAGAGAGTAACATAGCTAAAGCCTGGCTATAGAAACCACCATTTGGCTGAGTGTGTAGGGCAGATGCAGTGTTGAGGGGTCAGGGCGAAGAGTACTTCCAATGCCTGATTGATAGAAATGGTTAACTTGGAGGGAAGTGGGAAAGAAATGACAGAAGAAACATGCGTGCAAGAGGCTTTGCTGTGTTGCTGTGGAGGTGACAGCTACGGGATGATGAGGATAAGGCAGTTAAAAGTGACTCGAGGGACTTCCCTGGTGGTCCAGTGGCTAAGAGCTTGTTTTCCCGAGGCAGGGAGCCCGGTTTGATTCCTGGTCAGGGAACTAGATCCTGCAAGACAGCAGCCAAAGATTCCACATACCTGCAACAAAGATCGAAGCGCCCATATGCTGCACCTATGACATGATGCAGACAAATGAATATATAATAAAAAAAAAAGAAAAAAGTGACCTGAACCTTTGAGACAAGGAACGTAAGCCTGGTGAAGTCAGTTGCAGAAATGAAGAAATGAGATGAGGGTAAGCAGATGGTTTGAATGGTGGAGAGACAACAAGTTTTATTTTTGACATATTGAGTTTGGGGTATGCAGTAAGCCTCCTCCATACGAACCTTCAAGTTGTGAACTTTCAGAGATGTGAACGTGTGTTCCTATGTGCGTTCACGTTAGCTCACACGTCTGGCCTACATTGCCATTCACAGGCATGCTCTACGAGGGGCTGTGCTTTTGGGTACTGAGCCGTCCTGCATGGAGTCCACTAGTACAGTGTCTTTATTGCAAGCCCAGGATGTCCAGAAGCAAGTGTAAAAGCAGTAGTGATGTAGCTGGTGCTACTGTACTTTTCAAGGTACTGCACTGTAAGATTAAGTGTTTTCTTTGTTTTTGTTGTTTGTTTTTATGTATTATTTGTGTGAAAAGTATTTTAAACCTATTCCAGGGCAGCACAACAGAGCTGGTTAGGATAGTTGGGCACCTAGGCTAGCTTTGCTGGACGTAGGAACAAATTGGACTGATGAATATGCTCCAGAACAGAACTTGTTCATATGCAGGGGGACTTACTGTAGGCAGAAATTTGAGAACTGTCATAAAAGATAAGGCCCCAGGTTCCACTTTCCTGATTGTCAAATACCTTTAAGTGGAGAACGTCTTTCATGCCAAAGTGGAAAGAATTACTCACATATTAGATGCCAAGTTCCAGAGAGGAGTTTTAAGAAGCAAAGTCAATGGTCTCCTGCTTGAAGTGAAGAATATTAGGTTGAGAGTCTGATGTTTATTGAAATTCTATTGCCAGAAACATCAGTAACCTCTTCAAGACTAAGAGAAGAAAACCGGTTTGGCTGTGTAGGCTGCTTTGGGGGACCCTCTAGCTGTGGCGGAATTGTAATTCATATACTGCATCATAGACAGCAAACTTTAAGATTGGTTTTGTATTTAAATGTGAAAACGCAATGTTCTCTGCTGGCTGCTCAATGATAAAGAATTTTGTGGAGGTTTACTTTACCGGCAAGTCACTTGACGCATTTTAAGTGATCATTTGAAACCTGTAGACTTGCCACAGGAGCAGAGCAGGTGGGAACACTGATTTTGGAATCAGCCTCTTCTGGTTTGAATCCATGCTGTGCCAGTTCCTGCCTACTGATTCACTGGTTTAACAAATAATTGCTGAAACCCTACCATATTCTCTATGTGGGAAAAAGCAAAGACCACTGCTATCGAGAGTTTACATCTTTTTTATTACTTACATTGTTTATGGAGAGTAATAGTAACATGTAGTTATTCTATTAAAATATGACAGACTTAAAGAAGAATTAAATTACCCACGGCATACGCCATCTGGTATAAACAATGGCAACTTGTGAAGGATTAGTTTTAATCGGAGGACAATTGCTTTTCAGTTTTGTGTTTCTGTTGTACGACAAAGTGAATCAGCCCTAAACATCCATGTATCCCCTCCCCCTGAGCCTCTCCCCAGTACGCCCCTCCACCTTCCGGTCATCACGGAGCGTGGAGCTGGGCCCCCTCAGTTGTGCAGGAGCTTCCTCTGGTCCCTGTCCTGCCCACGACCGTGGACGTCTGTCAACGCTGCCCTCCCAATTCACCTCATCCGCTCCTTCGCCAGCTGCGTCCACACGTCCCTGGGGAGTTTACATCTTAATGGAGTGAGACCTCAGCAAATAATAAACATAATAATGAGTATATCACAAAGAGTAATAAAAGGTTATGGATGGTATGGGGAGATGGAGAGGCAGGTAAGAAGGATTGGAGTTTGGGGAGTGGGGGTCAGATTTCATTATTAAATATGGTAGTCAAGGTGAGTCTCATTGAGATGGTGATATCTGAACAAAAAGCCAAAAAAGTTGAGAGAGTTAGACAGAAAGGAAAAAGCAGATAAAAGATCTAGAGCTTGGGGCCCAAGGCGGACAAGTATCTGATGTGTTTGCTTGAACAGCAGAGAGAATGGAGTGCAATGAGCCACTTGCAGAGTCGCAGGAAGTGAAGTCAGAGAGAAAACTAGAAGACCAACCAGGTCAGGAGTTTAGCTTTTATCCTGAGTGAAAAGGAGAGTCATCAGAGGGTTATTTTTCTTTCCTCTTTATTATTGAAATTTTCAAAGGCATACAAAAGTGGAGAGACTGGTACAATTGCAACCCATCATCCAGCAAGAATAACTACTGATGTAAGACCAGTGTTATTCCATCTCTTTCTCTGCCCAGTCCCTCAATCCCTGATTATTTTAAAGCAGATTCCAGACAATGACTTGTAAATTCTTTAGTTATATTGTCAAGAGATAGGAGCTTCATTGTCGTAAACACAACCACAAAACCACAATTACACATTTGACTTTGATGTTTTCAGATGTTCAATCAATGTTCATATTTTCTCCATTTATTTTAGAGACTTTAAAAATTATTATTAGTGCAAATTAGGCATTAAAAATTGTTTTTAATTTGGCCACACCACGTGGCCTGTGGGATCTTTGTTTTCAAACCAAGGGTTGAATTCAGGTGCCCCCTGTGAAAGCAGAGGGTCTTACCCACCGGATGGCCGGGGCCTTCCCTGAGTTAGGCCGTTTAGGTTATTTTGAGCACAGGCGTGGTGGGCCCAGTGGAGCGGACGTAGGGGGTGCAGCCTGTGGGGCGGCAAGGAAGAAGGCAGGAGGAACTGCTGGAGGCTTTGCAGTCACTCAGACCAGAATGGTACCGTGCAAGTGGCGACACTTCTTTGATTTCAGAAACTATTTTAAAAGTAGAACCAGTAGGTTTTCCAAAGATATTGGACATGCAGTGTGTGTGTGAGAGAGGAATCAAAGGTAACTACCAGGGTTTGAATTGAGACAAACACGATTAAAGGGTTTGTGGGAAATAAGGAGTTGAGTTTAAATATGTGCGGTTAAGATAGTCCACGAGACTGAGTCACCAGCACGTTGGTGATGAACAGAGTTACGAGTCTGGATGGAGTCACCAGTGTAGACTGAAGGGAGAAGGCGGCCGAGGCCGAGGCCCTTGGATGCTCCACAACTCAGATAGAGGGGAAGCATCTAAGGACACTGAGGAGCAGCCGTGAGCACACGTCCCGGGAGCCAGGTGGGGGGCATGCCTGCAGCGGGAGCCTCCAGAGTGCCGGAGCCGTGTTACGTCCACTGAGATGAGAGCTGTGCTTCAGAATAAGGTGACTCAGGCATGCCTGCCATTGTTTACTTAGCAGCTACTCACCGCCCACCTAAGTATCATGGGCTTCCCAGGTAGTGCAGTACCTGGGATCCACCTGCCAACGCAGGAGGCACAGGAGACCCGGGCTCCATCCCTGGGTCGGGAAGATCCCCTGGAGGAGGGAATGGAAACCCACTCCAGTATTGCTGCCTGGAGAATCCCACGGACAGAGGAGCCTGGCGGGCTACAGTCCACAGGGTCACAAAGTCGGACACAACTGAGCATCTAAGCACACGTTCACCTGCTATATTAGAGCCACTTATTAGATCCTGCAGATAGAAATGAGAACCAGGCATAATCTACACCTTTAAAAATCGTTTATAAACTCACATCTCAGTAGGGATGCAGATAATTGGAAGAAATTATAAAATGCTATCATAACTTACTTATTGTCTTTATGCTTTATTTGTTCACTTATAAGGTAGGGCTAATTGTACTTCATCATGTGTTGCTATGAGATTTAAACAATATTATGCTTCTCTCAGGATGTGAAAAAATGATCCCTCTAGAATTATTTAGCTAATTATTCTACTTATTTAGAAGAAGAATAATTTGTGGTAGCTGGTAAGACCCAGAAATCAGGTTTACTTGACAAAAGATCGTCTTTACGTTGTAGGCTTAAGAGGAGAAAAATGTGAGTTCTCTTAGAAGGACTTTGGAAGGAAAGATGAAGAAGCCCAAAATAAAAATCAGTGGCTAGAAGATGAGCTCGTGGGCTGGAGGAGGGCCTGAGGAGGGCTCAGTGGGCTGTGGTTGAGCAGGACTTGGGACAAACATCCAAGCGAGAACTGCAAATGGATTCAGTTTTAATACGTAGAACTGAACTGACATACGATGAAAGCTGGCTTCCAGGTGGCTCCCTGGTAAAGAGTCTGTCTCCCAGTGCAGGAGGCACCGGACTTGCAGGTTCAATCCTTGGGTTGGGAAGACCCCCTGGAGGAGGAAACGGCACCCCACTCCAGTATTCTTGCTGGAAAAATCCGAGGGACACAAAAGCCTGGGGGGCTACAGTCCATGGGGTTGCAAAGATTGAACACGATTGAACACACACACACATACACACACGCCTGATGAAAAGTAGAAGGGTATGCAAGGGGACAGGACTAATTTCTCTAAAATTTATAAAAATCAAGAAGGTGGTAAAGGATTGTTCCTGGCTCTAGAATGGGAGTTCAGTTCAACCCAACAAAGCCTGCCCCTGAGCTAACATGGAGAGAAAAGAGCATAGAGGAAGTGTTGAGTCAACGCATCACTTCCTGGGGCCCACCTAGGTCTGCAGGCCAAGGTGTTGGTAGCAGGCGTCTCAATCAGCGGGAATACACTTGCTTGCCTTTTTCATATTCTTTTGATTTTATCTTTTGTTTTTCTGAAATAAATCCTTATTACTTTTGTAATAAGAAAAACAATATTGGAAACTTTATTGGAAGAGAAATAAAAGTTACCCATATAGAGCTTACTAGTCTTTATGAAGCCAATCAGAAAAAAAATAAACCCATGCCTGGAATATGGCTGGTGAAATCACCTTGAATGAAATTTTTAACGTGAAGGAGATCCCAAAACCTTCCAGGTATGGTGGTACCAGTAGCACTAACAGAGTCACTGAATCAGGGGTCCTGATGCTTTCTGCTGGCAGACAATTCTAAGAAAATATGTGCATCTGTAAATAGTATCATAACTTCCTCCTTCTGTGTATTTTAACAACCTTAGTTTTGATTTATTAAGTTTTTTGAATTCACCATTTACATGCAAAGCAGGGTACACAGAGAAAGGGTAAATAAAAGTAAACAGTTTGAAAAATCCTTTCAAGAGGATTCTGAAATATATTATTTATAAAGGTAATACTTGAAGAGATCATTTAATTAAATTTTAAAAAATTTGCATTGAATTGTGTTGAGTTCTAGGGATCCCGAAATGAAAAAGATGTGGGGACTGTCTCCCACCACGGGGAAAAGCCATGTAAACACATAAATGACAGTGTGACAAATGAGGCAGTAGAAGCCCAAAGAAGTTACCTGAAGGGCAGGGTGAGAGCGATTCATTTTATCTGCGTGTTCAGGAATGGAATTCTGAAGCGGGCAGTCTGTGATCTGAGGACTGGAAGAAGGTCTGCAGGCCTTGGAGTGGAGGACCTTTCTGGATGAGGGATCACTCGATACTTGACGAGAAGCTCAGACAGAGCAAGTGTCGCCCAGGGCCAGGAGGAGGTGCGCAGAGGGTGCCTTGGGGGCCGGTGCTCCGCCCTGCGGGTGCGGGTGAGGGGCCTCGGGAGCCGCGGCAGGGGGTCCTCCAAGGGAGTGTGCGCTGGAGAATGGGGAATTTTGTAACAAGATGACCATCACTCGTTACAGCCTCTCCACGAAGCAGTAAGATCTGCACGTACACTCTGCTATGGAAAGGGAGAGAGTGTAGAATCTGAGCAACCTTCAACAGATGACAGGTTTGCACATAAAAAAAGAGAAATATGGGGAAATACGCCTTTGGCGACCTGTGCCTGGAACAAGCCCTGAAGCCTGGGGGACGGGTTCGGGGCAGGGTCCCAGAGGCCAGCTGGGACTGAGAGAGCCTTGAGTCTAGCCGGGATCACTGAGGGATTCACAGGTAACCTACAGGCGGGTTTATCACACTCAGATCCCTTATAAATCAGAGGGGCCAAAAGGAGTCTCAGAGGAGCAAAACCAAAAAGGATTCACTGGCTTTAAACAGGCGAACACCATAAACGCTTCTTCAAAGGTTCTGCCCCACAGACAATTTTCTGAGTGCCTAATGTTTGTCAGAAAGTGCCCACTGTGGTGCCAGGGCTATAAACGTGTGTAAGGTGGCGTACTTATTGAGAAACTTATATCCGACTTTGGTTTTCAGACCTGTAAATAGTTCCATTAAAATATCCTCAGTGGTAACATGTATAGAAAAAAGATATCCAAACTCCAAGGGATTGACTAGTTCAGTTAGCACAGTACGCTAGTTAGGTTGTAGCCGTGGGCATCACAAGGGCTGAGAAGCCAGCTTGACCCTGTCTCCTGACCAGAGTTCTCTCCTACCATTGGAACTCACATCCTCACGTCACCTGTGGGAAAGGATGGGATGTGTGATGGAGCAGTCAGTAAGGTCACACATACCTCTCTCCATTATTACATTAATAAAAGCAACATACAGCAAATATCACATGGATGGAATATAATGGATGGTGATATTAGTTGCTTCTGAACTGTGGTGTTGGAGAAGATTCTTGAGAGTCCCTTGGACTGCAAGGAGATCCAACCAGTCCATCCTAAAGGAAATCAGTCCTGAATATTTACTGGAAGGACTGATGCTGAAGGTGAACTATCAATACTTTGGCCACCTGATGCGAAGAACTGACTCATTGGAAAATACTGTGATGCTGGGAAAGACTGAGGGCAGGAGGAGAAGGGGATGACAGAGGATGAGATGGTTGGATGGCATCACCGACTCGATGGACATGAGTTTGAGCAAGCTTAGGGAGCTGGTGATGGACAGCGAAGCCTGGAGTGCTGCAGTCCAATGGGTTGCAAAGAGTCGGATACGACTGAGCGACTGAACTGAACTGATATTAGTAGGTAAGCTAACAGCAGTCATTTATGGAGTGCTGTTCTATGGTTTCTAACGTATTTCCTCATTTATTTCGTTTATCGCCCTTACATAACTCTGTGAGGTTAATTGCACAGTGTGGCGAGTGATACATAATGGAACCTGGATTTAAACCCAGGCTGTTTGGCTCTGGACTACATTACCTCTCAAATATCATAGAAGACAATTGTTATTAAATGTTATTTAGGATGAAGGGTCGTAGGTGACGAGTAAACAATCATGCACACAGATTTGCGTGGCTTCCTGGATGGGGATGAGTGTCTTGATAGCATGTCTCATCGTCTGTGTCAGATTGCTGCTGAGCTCCTTCTAGTTTGGGTGGAGAGGAGCATGCATGGAATCAAGATGCAGGAACCGCTTTGTTGTGGGAATCCTGGTGCTTGGCAGATTATTGTTTTTAAGACCATTCTGGGGACACCCCCTTGAGGAACAGAAGGGGGCCCTAAAAGCTGCTCATCAGAAGCACCTGGAGGGATTAAAACACTTTTAAAAAAATTATTGAAGTATTGTTGATTCAAGATATTGCCTTAAGGTCTGCTGTAAAGCAAAGCGATCCATTATACCTTGTATATATGCTTTTTATATTTTCTCCATTACAGTTTATTACAGGGTGTTGAATACAGTTTCCTGTGCTGTACAGAAGGATTTTATCTGTAATCATTCGTTTTTAAATGTACGTTTAATTGGAGAATGTTTGTTTTACAAGGTCATGTTGCTATCTGCTGCACAACAATGTTCTTCATTTCCCACCAGTTTCTGGTTGATGCTGACGCCGCTGATTCACGGACCACACTTCTAGGACCAGCGGTCTCTGCTGTCCTCGGGCCTTTTTTGTGTTTACAAAAGGTTGAGGTAGCATTCCGGTCTCACCCGGTCCTGGCAGTTGTTTGATCCGCTGGACTTAGCAACACCTCAGGCGATCTCAGTCCTCACTTCACAACAGCACCAGCCGTCAGGCTGGCCTTCCCACAGGAACAGCATCCCAGGGGCCTGCCTTCCCCTGCCTTCAGCCCAACGGGATAGAAGACTCAGCCCAGCGGATTCTGCCCTCCTGCCCCCACAGACGTAGCGCAGCAACAGGGGGAATCGGGATGGGAATACGTGTAAATCTATGGCTGATTCATATCAATGTATGACAAAACCCACTGAAATGTTGTGAAGTAATTAGCCTCCAACTAATAAAAAATTAAAAAAAAAAAAAACAAAAAACAGAGGCCACCGAGATGGGTGCCGCCTGTCTTAATAGATGACACCAGACGGGATTGATCAGCAGCCCCAGCAGCGCAGTAAAGTGATGCAGAAGAAAGTAGTATTGCAAGGGCTCTGAAAACTGAACTGTCACTGAAACTAAATCTTGAAAAGCAAGCCAGAAATCCACCCACTAAGATCTACCCACTAAGGGCATTTGTCAGCTAAAATAGAAGATTTGAGATAGAGTAAGAGTCTCTTCGGAGAAGGCAATGGCACCCCACTCCAGTACTCTTGCCTGGAAAATCCCATGGAGGGAGGAGCCTGGTAGGCTGCAGTCCATGGGGTCACAAAGAGTTGGACACAACTGAGCGACTTCACTTTCACTTTTCACTTCCATGCATTGGAGAAGGAAATGGCAACCCATTCCAGTGTTCTTGCCTGGAGAATCCCAGGGACGGGGGAGCCTGGTGGGCTGCCATCTGTGGGGTCACACATAGTTGGACACGACTGAAGTGACTTAGCAGCAGCAGCAGCAGCAAGAGTCTCTTAATATAAAATGTCCAGGATAAAATAGAAAATCATATGTCACACCCAAGACCAGGAAAGCCATAATCTGAATGAGAAAAACAATCAATACTGAATTGAATCAGATGTTAGAATGATCTGACAAGACTTAAAACAGCTGTCATAAAAACACAGGATAAGAGAGTAACACTTAAAAAGCAATTGCATTTATATATACTGGTACTGAACAAATGGCCACCAAATATTAAAATGCAGTAATGCCACTTATGGTTTCTCCAAAGAAAATAAAATACTTAGTTATAAACCTAACAATGCATATCAGGATATCTATGCTAAGAATTATAAAATGCCAATAAAAGAAATCAAAAGGGACCTTAAATCTTTGAGCAACATACCATCTTTTGTATTTAGAAAATTCCATATTGTAACAGTATATGAATTCTTCCTAAATGCATCTATAGGCTTGATATAATTCCAATCTAAATCACAGAAATGTTCTTTGAAAGCATAGATAAGTTTATTCTAAAATTTATATGGAAAGATAAATCCCCTATATTAGCCAAAAACAACTTTGAAGAAAGGAGAGAAATAGAAAAGTAAAAGAAATGATCGTTTTCCAAATATTAAAGGTTGTAACATAGCTGCAGTAATCACCAGTGTTTCCTCGGAGAAGGGGAGATGTGGAGATCAGTGAAACAAGGTAGGCTGGGGACTTAGACCCGCATAAACATGGCGGCTTAGCTACTGACAGGAGCGCCAAGTCAATAAACAGCATCGAAGGGAGTGGGCATTCACTGGCCAACATGACCCTCCACCTGCATCTTACCCTTTATATAGCAATTAACTCAAAATGAATCATGGGCTAGCTTGCAAATCTTGGCATCTCAGGCTGAGGATGTGACCAGAGACTTACATTAAAGAAGTTATTTGCAGAATATCAATGTTATTGCTAACTTTTACTCACTTTCATTTCCATTTTTTAAACTGTCAAAAGCAATTTATTATTGGTCACACTAAAATAAAATCATTACATTTTGTAAATATGCTCCCATACTTAATATGATATTAAGTAACTCTATTAAAAAGTTTTTCTGTTGAACAAGTTGAGGTCATATTGTAGTGTTAAAATCAAGCTTGTATGTCGTATCTGGTATTTCCATTAAGTATGTGACTTTAGTTAAACCACTTCTTTATATTCCTCAGTTTCCTCAACTGTAAAATATAAGTGATAAAAGCATATCTGTCTTACATGACTATGATAGAATTGGATTACATAAAGAAAGATTTTCATATGTGGGAGGTATTCTATAAATTACTACTATTTTCTTTTCTTCACAGTTGTCATCTGATGAGAAGTCTATCTTTAAAAAATGTTCTACATAAAGCATGCAGTTCTATTTGATCAAATTTTAAATTACTTTAGACACTGTTTGTTAGTTTTATATTGAATAGCAATTTTCTCCAGAGTTAGTTAGTGTTAGTTGCTAGGTCGTGTCCAACTCTTTGCAACCCCATGAACGGCAGCCCACCAGGCTCCTCTGTCCGTGGGATTCTCCAGGCAAGAATACTGGAGTGGGTTGCCATTCCCTTCTCCAGGGGATCTTCCCAACCCAGGGATTGAACCCAGGTCTCGTGCATTGCAGGCAAATTCTTTTACTGTCTGAGTCACCAGGAAAGCCCAGTTTTCTCCAGGCTTTCAAGCAGATGCTTGCCTCAGTTTGACCATGGCTTTGTATTTTCTTCCAAAAATAAATTTTGATCTGTTTTTGGCTACATCTGGAGACAGGTGAACTATTCCAGGAAATTCCACAAGTCTAGATTTTAAATTTCTACAACATAATGAAAAATTCTACCAAAGACCATGTGAAAAGTGTTATTTGAGAATCTTTATCATCAGATTTATTCACTGGAAAGTGGAGAGAAATGGGAATTGGTGGAGAAAGGAAAAAGATTTTTTCTATTTGTCATTTCAACTTCTGCCTCTTGAATCTTTATACCCCTTATTATTAAGATTTGGACTAGAGGTCAAAATTTGGAGTACAAAGCTTTATCTCGGTCATAATGTTAGCTGGGTGATCATTAGCCTGTTTTTTCATCAGTTTCATTTTGAGAAGAAGGAGAGATGAACATGAAAGCATTTTGTAACTCTGCAAACAATGCAGGGTACTATAAGCCATAGCTTCTCAGCCTCTAGTAAATCGGCCAGTTTGAAAGTACAGAGAAGAGAAGACAACTGAAATGTTCAGATTAAGCCAGAAAATACCATAAAGGATTTCAATAAGAGATGGCCAGGGTCCTAAAGATAAGTCTGCTTGTGGGGTGAAACTCCACTTGTTTCTCATGTAAGAAATATGTGACCAAGGGATCTCAGAGTCTACAATATCACATTTTCATGAAGGTTTTATGAGTACTGATAAGATAAAATATATATAAAGGCCTTACAACTGAAAAGAAAATTTAAATTTAATAAAATTTAAAAGTTTTAAAGCATGATTAAAAAAGCAAAAAGGTGACCAAGATTAGGAGACCATGAAATCAATGCATTATGTTCTATGCTCTATGTATAAACTGGTCCTTCTGTATAGATCAGCTGTAAATTGGACATTAGCAATTAGTTTTTTTGTAGCTCTTTGTTTTTCTTGATTTTGAACTGTTTGTGCTCTGGTCATTCTCCTTTGAGAATTCTAGTCGCTGTGGGTTAGAAACTACCGTGTTTATAAGCATATTGATCTTACTATATTAGCAAAAGCTAACAATCAAGTGAATTGTCCTTTCCAGGCTGAAATGGCAAAATACTGAAGCAGACCTTAACGAAAAGATACATGAGGAGCTCTCAAATATTCCACAGAAAGGAATTGGGTTCAATGAGCAGCTTCAGAGGAAGGAAAGGAGATGATTTCGCGAGTGAGACCCACAAAGCAGCTCCAGCGCTCTGCAGCTCGGCTGAGAGAAAACATGGGCCAGGCTCCCACCACCCAGCATTAGTGGTGGATTTCGGTGGGGCGGGGCCGGGCCCAGAACCGGGCCTGCGGTGCAGGATGGCTGTCAGAGGCATCATCTCCGATCCCAGACAGTAATTTACTGAAATAGGCCACTTAGAGAAATGGGGCCGAATAGGCCATTTCCCGGAAATGAATAGCAGGGCCTTCTCTGCGTGGCTTTGCACATGAATATCCTGGAAAGTCAGAAGATGATGCAGGAGAGCCTGACAAAGCCATCAGGTCCTGGGAATGCAAGGATATGATAGAAAAAAATTGAGCATCTCAGCTTTGACAGAGTCAGCAGGGGGCATTAGGCGGAGCAGTGATAAGGCTTGTAGTGTGCGGTATCTCTTGTCTTATTGGCAAAGGATTCTGAAGAAAAAGATAAAATAGAATTCGTTATCTGATATCATTTTACTCTATAGGAAGCTATTTAGATTCGATATGGTCAAATTATTGTAGTTTCAGAATCCCAGGTGTAACGTCACCCCACCCTTGTATCCTGAGATCTGGTGTTTCTTTTCATCCTTCCCCAAAACTGTGTGATGAGCCAGAGGAAAAGAGAACATGCAGGATGTTTTATCTGCATCCATTTTCTCCCCCGGCTGATTTTGGAAAGCCCTGTCCAGAGATCTGCGATTCACTGTGGATTTTTCTAGAGAATGAGAAAACACTGCTGCCTTATCACACCTCAAAGCCTAGCTCAACCATCTCCTTTCCCCTACAAAGCCAACCCCAACCCTTTTCTCCTCAAGCAGTTAATTGTATTTTTGGGATTCCTTTAATAATTTGTTAATGCTTACATAGTATTGCCTTTATTATTTTGTTTTACTTACGTATGATTCTCTTCTCCGTGAGCCTAAAAGATAATCTGTGGCACTGAGGTCAGAGTTAAAATCCTGATTTGACCACATCTTAGCTGGATGATGTAAGACAAATTGCTTGTGAATCTTTCAGTGCCTCAGCATCGTCAGGTATAATGTGGGGATAACAGTACCACATACGGCACATAGGCAGGATACTGTAGACTAATACCATTAAAATGTGAGAAGACAAGCCTCTAAGTGATCTCGGAGGTTTGTTTTATTTTTCCCCCTCCTCAGCATCCTGAGTCTATGAGAGCCACCATCTTACTGGTTCTCATCAAAGGAGCTTTTGGTGTCAAGTCATTGTTTTTCAAATCTACCAGAGATCAAATTCATCTTTAGAGGTTGTTTGTTTTTAATAGAGATCCCTGCATTTGATTTTGAATTACTAAATCAGAATTGTAAGGGGGGAAAAGTAATTTTCCTTCTGTTAAATTAAACTCTTAAGTCCAAGATTGAGTCAGTCCTGCCTGGGGCACCAGGTCAACAAATCAAAACTTACATGACTTTTGTTTCCCTGTAAAATGTTCTGCTTGACTAGAAATGCAGAATATCCAATCAGCCAGTTCCCAAATGTCAGACCAATCTGGGCTCTAGACATATGTCCTGTTCCTTCTCACTCCAAACAAGAGCCACTGTGTAGCCAGCCCATCAGATGTTTTCTATTTGTCTCTTTCTTGTTCTTTATTCTGTTAAAATTTCTTAATTTCACTCCATTTTTCAGTTCTCCAAAAGGAGATTGTCCACTTCATGAATGTTAAATAAAGCTTGTTAGGAGAACCAAAATTGTCTTCTTTGTTTTATAGCAATTTTTGTCAATGATGGGACCTGATTAATAATGGCTAATGGGACGAATAGACGCTAAGGTCAGGCACCCACTGACCCGTGAGTTCATCTTTCCTCCGCTTCTTATGGAGACTCCTGGGTAAGTCACGCTCAGACCCGAGTCTCCCTCCCTGTGTGCAGCTCTCTGATCCACACAAACATTATTTTAAAATTAAAACCAAAAAGCTTAAATATGCATATGTGTGTATGCTGCCACTTCAGTCATGTGCAACTCTTTGTGACCCTATGAACTGTAGGCCACCAGGCTCCTCTGTCCATGGGATTCTCTAGGCAAGAATACTGGAGTGGGTTGCCATGCCCTCCTCCAGGGGATCTTCCCAATTCAGGGATTGATCTTGCATTGGTGGATTCTCGGTCACCAGCAAAACCTGGGAGACTCCACATACATAAAAATTAATGTTATGTATCTGCATATATAAAATAATCACATATATTGCAAAAAAGATAAAAAACAAATATTGTATATTAATGCAAACATGTGGAATCTAGAAAAATGGTATAGATGAGCCTATTTTCAGGGCAGGAATAGAGATGTATAAGTAGAGAATGAACTTCTAGACACAGCAGAGGAAGGGGAGGGTGGGACAAATTGGGGGAGCATCACTGACGTGTATACACGGCCGTGTGTAAAACAGGCGGCTAGTGGGAAGCTGCTGAGTAGCACAGGGAGCTCAGCCGGTCTGTGATGACCGAGAGGGGACGGATGGGGAGGGGGAAGAAGGTCAGAGAGAAGGGGTGTGAGTATACACATTGCTGACTTACCTGCTTGTATAGCAAAAGTGAAAGTGTGTAAGTCAAAGTCACTCAGTCATGTTCAACTATTTGCGACCCAATGGACTACACAGTCCATGGAATTCTGCAGGCCAGAATACTGGAGCGGGTAGCCTTTCCATTTTCCAAGGGATCTTCCCAACCCAGGGGTTGAATCCAGGTCTCCTGCATTGCAGGTGGATTATTTACCAGCTGAACCACCAGGGAAGCCCAAGAATACTGGAGTAGGTATCCTATCCCTTCTCCAGGTGACCTTCCCAACTCAGGAATCAAACCAGGGTCTCCTGCATTGCAGGCAGATTTTTTACCATCTGAGCTATCAGGGAAGCCCTGTATAGCAAAAACTAGCACAATATTGTAAAGCAATTATATGCCAATAAAAGAAAAAATATATACATATATGTATATATAAGTATAGTACTATACTTATATATATAAGTATAGTATTCAGAAACGTTCTGAGATCCTTTGAAAAGTTCTAGGGTTTGTAAGAGTTCCCAGAAATGTTTTGAGATCATGGGTTGATTCCAGGGTAGTAATCTTGGGAGTCACAACAGGTAGTGGTCACTAGGGAGCTCACAGAGGCTCAAGGTAAGTTCACAGGATAAAGTGCTAGAAAACAGGGGAAAATAAAGTCAAGAAGCATTGACTGTTTAGACCATAAAAATAAAAATCTAAGTACCTATAAGTTGGACTATTAAAAGAAATTAGGATGTCCATCGTGATAAAGACATCTATTATGAAAGGACTAATAGCTCTATTGCTAATGAGAATCTCAGAAGCCAGGGCCACAAAATGATTGAACACTTAAAATCTGTTGGACAAGTGCTTGTCATCTAATTTCAGTGCTAGAATAAGCTAATCACAGGATGAATTAGACTGAATTCAGCTCCGAGAGAACCAATCAAAGCTTAGCTAAAGAAATGGCATCCTCCAGTTTCAAATAATTGAGAAGGCCACCATCCTGTACAACTGCTCATTTTATGTCTAAAATCTGTGGTCCTGGAAACTGTTACTGTTGTTCACTCACAGAATCATGTCTGACTCTTTACAACCCCATGGACCGCAGCACACCGGGCTCCTCTCTCCTCCACTGTCTCACAGAGTTTGGCAGAACTTATCTCCATTGAGTCTGTGATGTCATCCACCATCTCATCCTCTGTCATCTCCTTCTCCCCCTGTCTTCAGTCTTTCCCAGCTCAGAGTCTATTCTGAGGAGTTAGCTCTTCACATCTGATGGCCAGAGTACTGGAGCTTCAGCTTCAGGATTAGTCCTTCCAATGAATATTCGGAGTTGATTTCTTTTAGGATTGTCTGATTTGATCTCCTTGAAGTCCAAGGGACTCTTCAAGAGTCTTCTCCAAAACCACAATTCAAAAGCATCAATTACACAGAGCTCAGTCTAATTTATAGTCTAACTCTCACATCTGCACATTATTACTAGAAAATAAACCCATGACTTTGGCTATACAGACCTTTGTTGGCAAAGTGATGGTCTCTGCTTTTTAATATGCTGTCTAGGTTTAGCCAAAACTTTCTTTTGAAGGAGCAAGTGTCTTTTAATTTCATTGCTGCAATTCACACTGATTTTGGAGCCCAAGCAAAGAAAGTCTGTCACTGCTTCTACTTTTTCCTCTTATATTTGCTATGAAGTGATGGAAGCAAATGCCATGATCTTCATTTTCTTAATATTGAGTTTCAAACCAGCTTTTCCGCTCTCTTCTTTCACCCTCATCAAGAGGCTCTTTAGTTCCTCTTCGCTTTCTGCCATAAGGGTGGTGTCATATACATATCTGAGTTTACTGACATTTCTCCCAGCGATCTTGATTCCAGCTTGTGATTCACCCAGCCCTGCGTTTTGCCTGATGTCCTCTGCATAGATGAGAAATAAACAGGGTGACAGCATGCAGCTTTGTCATACTACTTTCCCTATTTGGAACTAGTCAGTTGTTCCATATCTGGTTCTAACTGTTGCTTCTTGAACTGCATACAGGTTTCTCAGGAGACAGGTAAGGTGATCTGGAACTCCCATTACTTTAAGAATTTTCCACAGTTTGTTGTGATTCATACAGTCAAAGGTTTAGAGTAGTCAGTGAAGCAGAAATGGATGTTTTTCCAGAACTCCCTTGTTTTCCCCATGATCCAAAGAATGTTAGCACTTTGTTCTCTGGTTCCTGTCTTTTTTTTCTAAATCCAGCTTGTATATCTGTAAGTTCTTGTTCCATGTATTGTTGAGGGCTAGCTTGAAGGATTTTGAGCATAACTTTCTTAATATATGAAATGAGCAGTTTTACAGTGAATATTTTTGGCATTGGCCTTCTTTGGGATTGGAATGAAAACTTGATTTTTCCAATCCTGTGGTGACTGCTGAATTTTCCAAATTTGCTGACATATTGAGTGCAGCACTTTAACAGAATCATCTTTTAGGATTTTAAATGGCTCAGCTGGATTTTCATCTCCTCCACTAGCTTTGATTGTAGTAATGCCTCTTAGGGCCCTCTTGACTTAATACCCAGGTATGTCTGACTCTAGATGAGTGACCACACCATCAAGGTAATCTGGGGCCATTAAGATCTTTTGTTGTATAGTTTTGTTGTATAGGTCTGATGCTGTTAAGAGCAATATTGCATAGGAACCTGGAATGTTAGGTCAATGAATCAAGGCAAATTGCAAGTGGTCAAAGAGGAGATGGCAAGAGTGAATGTCAACATTCTAGGAATCAGCAAACTAAAATGGACTGGAATGTGTGAATTTAACTCAGATGACAATTATATCTACTACTGTGGGCAGGAATCCCTTAGAAGAAATGGAGTAGCCATCATAGTCAATAAAAGAATCCAAAATGCAGTACTTGGATGCAATCTCAAAAACGACAGAATGATCTGTGTTCATTTCCAAGGCAAACCATTCAATATCACAGTAATCCAAGTCTATGCCCTGACCAGTAATGCTGAAGAGGCTGAAGTTGAATGGTTCTATGAAGACCTACAAGACATTCTAGAACTAACACACAAAAAAGATGTCCTTTTCATTATAGGGGACTGGAATGCAAAAGTAGGAAGTCAAGAAACACCTTGAGAAACAGGCAAATTTGGCCTTGGAGTACAGATAGAGTTCTGCCAAGAGAACACACTGGTCATGGCAAACACCCTCTTCTAACAACACAAGAGAAGACTCTACACATGGACATCACCAGATGGTCAACACCGAAATCAGATTGATGATATTCTTTGCAGCCAAAGATGGAGAAGCTCTATACAGTCAGCAAAAACAAGACCGGGAACTGACTGTGGCTCAGATCATGAACTCCTTATTTCCAAATTCAAACTTAAATTGAAGAAAGTAGGGAAAATCACTAGACTATTCATGTATGACCTTAATCAAATCCCTTATGGTTATACAGTGGAAGCAAGAAATAGATTTAAGGGACTAGATCTGATAGAGTGCCTGATGAACTATGGATGGAGGTTCGTGACATTGTACAGGAGACAGGGATCAAGACTATCCCCATGGAAAAGAAAGGCAAAAAGGCAAAATGGTTGTCTGAAAAAAAAAAAAAATGGTTGTCTGAGGAAGCCTTACCAATAGCTGTGAAAAGAAGAGACGCGAAAAGCAAAGGAGAAAAGGAAAAATATTCCCATTTGAATGCAGAGTTCCAAAGAATAGCAAGGAGAGATAAGAAAGCCTTCCTCAGGAATCAATGCAAAGAAATAGAGGAAAACAACAGAATGGGAAAGACTACAGATCTCTTCAAGAAAATTAGAGATACCAAGGGAATATTTCATGCAAAGATGGGCTCAATAAAGGACAGAAATGGTATGGACCTAACAGAAGCAGAAAATATTAAGAAAAGGTGGAAAGAATCCACAGAAGTATACAAAAAAGATATTCATGACCCAGATAATCACAATAGTGTGATCACTCACTTAGAGCCAGACATCCTGGAATGTGAAGTCAAGCAGGCCTTAGAAATCATCACTACAAACAAAGCTAGGGGAGGTGATGGAATTCCAGTTGAGCTATTTCAAATCCTGAAAGGTGATGCTGTGAAAGTGCTGCACTCAACATGCCAGCAAATTTGGAAAACTCAGCAGTGGTCTCAGGACTGGAAAAGAACAATTTTCATTCCAATCCCAAAGAAAGGCAATGGCAAAGAATGCTCAAACTGCCACACAATTGCACTCATCTCACACACTAGCAAAGTAATGCTCAAAATTCTCTAAGACAGGCTTCAGCAATACATGAACTGTGAACTTCCAGATGTTCAAGCTGGATTTAGAAAAGGCAGAAGAACCAGAGATCAAATTGCCAACATCCGCTGGATCATCGAAAAACAAGAGGGTTCCAGAAAAACATCTATTTCTGCTTTCTTGACTATACCAAAGCCTTTGACTGTATGGATCACAATAAACTGTGGAAAATTCTGAAAGAGATGACCACCTGACCTGCCTCTTGAGAAATCTGTATGCAGGTCAGGAAGCAACAGTTGGAACTGACCATGGAAAAACAAACTAGTTCCAAATAGGAAAATGAGTACGTCAAGGCTGTACATTGTCACCCTGCTTATTTAACTTATATGTGGCACAGTACATCATGAGAAACATTGGACTGGATGAAGCACAAGCTGGAATCAGGATTGCTTGGAGAAATAACAATAACCTCAGATATGCAGATGTGGCAGAAAGTGAAGAAGAACTAAAGAGCCTCTTGATGAAAGTGAAAGAGGAGAGTGAAAAAGTTGGCATAAAACTCAAAATTCAGAAAACTAAGATCATGGTATCTGGTCCCATCACTTCATGGCAAATAGATGGGGAAACAGTGGAAACAGTGGCTGGCTTTATTTTGGGGGGCTCCAAAATTACTGCAGATGGTGACTACAGCCATGAAATTAAAAGACATTTACTCCTTGCAAAGAAAGTGATGACCAACCTAGATAGCATATTAAAGATCAGAGACATTACTTTGCCAACAAAGTTCCATCTAGTCAGGCTATGGTTTTTTCATGGGCTTCACTGGTGGCTCAGATGGTAAAGCGCCTGCCTGCAATTCGGGAGACCTAGTTTCAATTCCTGGGTCGGGAAGATCCCCTGGGGAAGGATATGGCTACCCAATCCAGTACTTGTGCCTGGAAAATTCATGGACAGAAGAGTCTGGTAGGCTACAGTCCGTGGGGTCGCAGAGAATCAAACACAACTGAGTGACTTCACTTTCACTTTCATGGTTTTTCCAATAGTCTTGTATGGATGTGAGTGTTGGACTATAAAGAAAGGTGAGAAGCAATGAATTGATGCTTTTGAACTGGGGTGTTGGAGAAGACTCTTGAGAGTCCCTTGGACTGCAAGGAGATCCAACCAGTCCATCCTAAAGGAAATCAGTCCTGAATATTCATTGGAAGGACTGATGTTGAAGCTGAAACTCCAATACTTTGGCCACCTAATGTCAAGAGCTGACTCACTTGAAAAGACCCTGATGCTGGGCAAGATTGAAGGTGGGAGGAGAAGGGGATGACA
Source organism: Cervus canadensis (assembly GCF_019320065.1). Taxonomy (NCBI): domain Eukaryota; kingdom Metazoa; phylum Chordata; class Mammalia; order Artiodactyla; family Cervidae; genus Cervus; species Cervus canadensis. Next base: position 42,106,842 of record NC_057416.1, on the reverse strand, counting down.
GAGGATTAGTTGGTTGGACGGTATCACTGACGCTATGGATGTGAGTTTGAGTAAGCTCTGGGAGTTGGTGATGGACAGGGAAGCCTGGAGTGCTTGATTCCATGGGGTCACAGAGAGTTGGACAGGACTGGGTGATTGAAGTGAACTGAACTGATGGAAGGACTAACTTTTCTCTGGCTCAATCTAAGTGGTTATTTTAAAAGGAGTCATTCCTTATCCATTCCTCAAGAAGATGTGGTACATATATACAATGGGATATTACTCAGGCATAAAAAAGAATGAAATAATGCCATTTTCAGCAGCATAGATGGATCTAGAGAGCTTCCCAGGTGGTGCTAGTGGTAAAGAACTCACTTGTCTATGCTGGAGACCCAAGAGACATGGTTTGATCCCTGGGTGGGGAAGATGCTGTGGAGAATGAAATGGCCACCCACTCCAGTATTCTGGCCTGGAGAATCCCCTGGACAGAGGAGCCTGGTGGGCTACAGTCCATGGGGTCACAAAGAGTCAGTCATGACTGAGCGATCAAGCATGCACACACGCACAGATGGGCTTAGAGACTGTCACACTAAGTGAAGTAAGTTGGACAGAGAAAGAAAAATGTCACATATCACATACTACGTGATACATGCAATAAAAATGGTACAAATGAACCTGTTTTTAAAACACAAGTGGCTTCCCTGGCAGCTCAGTTGGTAAAGAATCTTCCCACAATGCAGGAGACCTGGGTTCAATCCCTGGGTCAGGAAGATCCCCTGGAGAAGGAAACGGCAACCCACTCCAGTATTCTTGCCTGAAGAATTCTATGGATGAGCCTGGTGGGCTACAGTCCATGGGGTCACTAAGAGTTATAAAACAAAGATAGAGTTGCAAATGTAGGAAAGAAACTTACTGTTTCCAAGAGAGAAAATGGGAGGAAGGATAAATTGGGAGGTGGGGACCAACATATCCACAGTACTATATGCAAAATAGGTAATCAACTGGGACCTACTGTATATCACAGGGAACTCTAGTCGACACCCTGTGGTGGCCTATACAGGAAAATACTTTTACGAAGAGAAGATGCACGTACATGTATGACTGATTCCCTTTCTGTGCAGCAGAAACTAGCACAACATTGTACACCAGCTACCCTCCAATAGAAATTAAGCAGGTGGAAAAGAAATTTCAATTTAAAAAAGGAGTCCTGGGAACAACAAAGTTGGAACCCACGGTGGGAATTCTAAACTCCAGTCCTCATCTAAATATGCAGACCCTAGGTGGGAGCAGGGTTGTCAGAGCAGAATGCTAGACAGGAGCTCAGATGGGCTGTTTTCTCATCACGTGATGTGATCTCTGCCATCCCCTCTATCCTCTTACCTAGTCCTCAGTTTACTCATCCTCCATTTAAAATGTCTTTCCACTCTGAAGAGACCACAAGACCAAAAACAGAATTCTGCCAAGGTAGTGGCCTTACAACTATAACAGCTTCAAAGCCTTAAACCTAAAAATTTTTTGTCTCCACTTTTGAACCCTCTTAGAGGTCCACCATCAAACTATTGGTGTCTCTTTTGTAATCAACTGGAACACTGGAGAAAAGAAGATTGCCCTTAAAGGTTTTGTCAAATTCCTCCATACCAACTCTAATATTCCAATATGTACCCTCAAAGGAAGACTCCCATAACGGCCCCATTCAGGGCTGACAAGATTCTGAAGGATCCTTTGGTTAATTGCTACCAATTAGTCCCTTAAATAGCCAAGGGAAACTAAAATTAAAATTAATGGAAAAACTTGTGAAATTTGGGTAGCTACCAGGACTATCCTCTTCATGGATCACTGGAAGACTCAGCAGTGGCCACGGGACTGGAAAAGGTCAACCCTCATCCCATTTCCCAGGAAGGAGAGTACCACAGAATGTGCTAACCATCAGACAATTGCACTCACCTCCCATGCTAATAAGTGAAAGTCGCTCAGTCGTGTCTGACTCTTTGCGACCCCATAGACTATACAGTCCATGGAATTCTCCAGACCAGATTACTGGTGTGGGTAGCCTTTCCCTTCTCCAGTGGATCTCCCCAACCCAGGCATCGAACCCAGGTCTCCTGCGTTGCAGGTGGGTTCTTTACCAGCTGAGCCACAAGGGAAGCCCCCATGCTAGTTAGGTCATGCTTAAAATATTGCATACTAGGCATATGCGAGCCAAGAACTTCCAGATGTCCAAACTGGGTTTAGAAAAGGAAGAGGAACTAGAGATCAAATTGCCAACATTCCCTGGGTTATAGAGAAAGCAAGGGAATTTCAGAAAAGCATCTATCTCTGTTTCATCAACTATGCTAAAGCCTTTGCCTGTGTGGATCATGACAAACTGTGGAAAGCTCTTGAGATGGGAATACCAGACCATCTTACCTGTCTCCTGAGAAACCTGTATGTGGGTCAAGAAGCAACAGTTAGAACACTGTATGAAACAACTGATTGGTTCAAGATCGAGAAAGGAGTACGGCAGAGCTGTCTGCTGCCACCCTGTCTGTTTAATCTATATGCTGAGCACATCGTGAGACACGCTGGGCTGGGTGAGTGACAAGCCAGAATCAGGATAGGCGGGAGAAACATCAACAACCTCAGATATGTGGGTGATGCCACTCTAATGACAGAAAGTGAAGAGGAACTAAAGAGCCTCTTAATGAGGATGAAGGAGGAGAGTGAAAGAGCTGGCTTAAATCTAAATATTAAAAAAAAAAAATCTAAGACATGGCATCAGCCCCCTTACTCATGGCAGATAGAGGGGAAAAGGTGGAAGCAATGACAGCTCCTCTCCTTGGGCTCAGAATCACTGCAGATCGTGACGGCAGCCATGAAATCAGAAGAGATTGCTTCTCAGCAGGAAAATGATGACAAACCTAGACAGTGTGTTGAAAAGCAGAGACACTACTCTGCCAACAAAGTTCCATGTAGTCAAGGCTTCAGTCTTCCCAGTGGTCATGTATGGATGTGAGAGCTGGATGGTAAAGAAGGCAGAGCACCAAAGAATTAATGCTTTTGAACTGTGGTGCTGGAGAAGAGCCCTGAGAGTCCCTTGGAGAGCAAGATTAAACCAGACACTCCTAAAGGAAATCAGTCCTGAATATTCACTGAAAGGACTGATGCTGAAGCTGAGGCTCCAGGGTTTTGATCATCTGATGTGCACAGATGACTCATTGGAAAAGTCCCTGATGCTGGAAAAGATTGGGGGCAGAAGGAGAAGAGGGTGTCAGAGGATGAGATGGCTGGATGGCATCATTGATGCAATGGACATGAACTTGGGCAAACTCCAGGAGATGGTGATGGACAGGGAGGCCTGGTGTGCTGCAGTCCATGGCGTCGCAAAGAGTCAGACACGACTGGGCAAGTGAACAACAGCAGCAACCAGGACTATGTTGTTTTGTTCAGTCGCCAAGTTGGGACCGACTCTTTGTGATGCCATGGACTGCAGCACGCCAGGCCTCCCTGGCCCTCCTTTATTTTAAACCCCCAGCTCCAGACTCTGCAGATGGAATCTGGGGAAAATTGGTGGAAGCTGTCAGAAGGGTGAGAATTCCTAACAAAGTTAGCTTTCCTAGATTTCTTTAGAGTGCCCAATCAAGAGAGGAAAATAACATTTCGCATTGTCCTTTCCTTATGCAAGTTCAGACTTGTGAATTTGGTTTGGAGTGCCCACCGGTTGCTGATCTTCCACGTCCCAGGGACAACTTTTGCTTACTTGCTTGTCTTGTGCTGTCTTCTGAGGACTTGACTGGGCAACTACAGCTTGGGTGTCCCCAAAATCAGGCCAGAAAAACATGTGGGTCACCCCATTTGGGGCTCCATATGGCCAAACAAAAATGTGGGTTGCACTTCATTGTGGCTGGAGGCCTCTGGACTGTGGCTCTCATGAGAATCCTCTGTCTGTTCTTCCCGTGGCGTCTCTGGGCTGGCTCTAGGTTTGGGGAGGGCAGCGTCTTCTGCCCAAGGGGCCAGTCAGTGCTTCCAGGGGTGTTTGCTGTTTGTTGTGGCTGAAACCTGATGAGGTTATTTGAAGTGATCGTCTATGAATTCTACACTGAGAACCAAAGACACAATTGTGACTGAGAGTCATCCTGAGGCTGATGTTTTTGATGAAAACTCCTGAATATTAATTTGAAAAAAAATCCCTGGATGGTCAGGAGGATGATCCATTGAGGCGAACTATGGAAATGAAATTCTAGGCCTCATGTTGGAGCTGCTCCTGCTTGGGCTGCCTTGTTAACAAAACACAGCTTGGATAACTTTCATGTCCCTGTAAATGCTCTCCTTGACCAGAAATGTTGTATATCTAGTCATATCCCCCTTTCCCCCCTGCCAGATTACCCACATAAACAGGCAACATGAACCACTACCAAAGATACAATATGTAGGGCTGCCCTCAGGAAGTCCTATAACTTGATGAAATTAAAAGATGCTTGCTCTTTGGAAGGAAGGTTATGAGAGACCTAGACAGTCTAGTAAAAACCAAAGACATCACTTTGCCAACAAAAGTCCATGTAGTCAAAGCTATGGTTTTTCCAGTAGTCATGTATAGATGAGAGAGTTGGGCCATAAAGAAGGCTGAGTGCTGAAGAATTGTTGCTTTCAAATTGTGGTGCTGGAGAAGACTCTTGAAAGTCCCTTGGACTGCAAGGAGAGCCAACTAGTCCATCCTAAAGGACATCAACCCTGAATATTCTTTGGAAGGACTGATGCTAAAGCTGAAACTCCAATACTTTGGCCAACTGATGCAAACAGCTGACTCATTTGAAAAGACCCTGAGGCTGGGAAAGATTGAGGGCAAGAGGAGAAGGGGATGAGAAAATTAGTTAGCATCCCTGACTGAATGGACAGGAATCTGAGCAGCTCCAGGAGATAGTACAGGACCGAGGAGCCTGGCGTGCTGCAGTTCACGGGGTTGCAAAGAGTCAGACAGGACTGAACAACGAATAACCTGATATAACAGGTAACAAGTTCTAAGCACTTCACAAATAATAACTCTCAGACCTGAAGATTCTGTGTTAGCAGGTATGGCATAGGCCCCAGAGAAATTTGAAAAGAGGCATTAGCATATAATTGCTTTTTTAAAAAATCTGTTCTTCTATAATGGGTTGTACATGTAAATATGTTCTTTGTTTTTGCTTTTTATACATATTTAGCATTCTTGGTAAGTTAGCTAACTAGTAAAGGTGATTTTTTTGGTCATCCATAACTTAAACTTGTGAGGCTGTCACGGCTAACGCCATGACAGGCAGCCTAGATTAGGAGTAGGCCTGGTTTCCTGGGGTAACATAATTATCAGGCCTCCTGGAGCCAGCCAATCAACATATGCCTAGCAAGAAAAAAGGGAACCTATCAGGGGAAAGCTGAAAGCCACATGTTGGGCCAACAAAAATTACCTTGCAACTGTGCAACCAATCCGCTTGCACCAACTACCCACTGTGTAACCAATCTGCTTGCGCCAACTACCTGCTGCTTTTTTTGACCTAATAAATACCCGAGAAAACTGGGGCTCGGGGCCTTTCCTCCTCATACACTTGGTGAGGGCGGGAGGCCCTGGCTCGAGTCAGTAATAAATTCCCCTATTGCAAGTTGCATTGTTTCGAAGAGTCTTCTTTCCCGACCCGGAACTCGGACTACGGGCAAAACAAAACTGACTTAAGACAGATTACCGGGAGAAAAGTGTACACATTTTCTATAAGTTTTAGGTGACGTGGGAACCTTCATAAGGAATGAAGACCCAAAGAAATAGTAGAAAAGACACACTTTTATAGTAGGTTAAACAAACACAGGCAGTTGTGGAAGAGTAGACTGTGGGGAGGCTAAAGGAGTATACTAATTATTCCAGTAAGGTCTGCTTGTGTAGAATTCTCTTCCACGTCTTACCCCTGATGATAAAATGTCACTTTCCTTCAGGTGTAGGGAGGACATCTTTTACGGGGCCATTCCATCTCCTGCTTTTACAAGAAAGAAAGGAATTCAGAGTGTTTTTATTTTGTTTTGGCATTTGCTGTTTCTCAAGTGCTCTGTGAGTGCGTGCTAAGTCGCTGCAGTCATTTCTGACTCTGTGCCCCAGGGACTGTTTTGTAACCCGCAAGGCTCCTCTCCGTGGATTCTCCAGGCAAGAGCACTGGAGTGGGTCACCAGGCCCTCCTCCGGGGATCTTCCCGACCCAGGGATCGAATCCGTGTCTCTACGCCTCCTGCATGGGCCGGCGGGTTCTTCCCCACTGGCGCGCCCTGGGAAGCCCCAAGTGCTCTACCTCAAAGCAATCCTCATGCTAACGTGGCGTGTTTTGAGATGGCGTATTCTGTCCTTCACTGCATACTCACTCACGTCACGATTATTTTTTCAATCACTTGTTGATTTTTGGCTGTGCTGGGCCGTCACTGCCGTGCACAGCCTTTCTCTAGCTGTGGTGAGACGGGCTGCTCTCCTTGGCTGAGCGCCTGCTCACTGCGGGGGCTTCTCTGGGCATGCAGGCTTCAGGCTCTGGGCATGCAGGCTTCAGGAGCTGCAGCAGGGAGGCTCAGTACTTGCGGCATGCCTGCTCTAGAGCGTGGCCTCAGTAGTGGCGGTGCACAGGCTTCGATGCTCCGCAGCACGTGGGATCTTCCCAGACCAGGGATCTGTCTGGTGTCCTCTGCATTGAAGGCAGATTCTCAACCATGGGCCATCATGGCAGCCCCATGATAAATTTTAATGTATTATTTTGCAATCATAATAATCCTTAGAGTTAGATAATCATCATACCCATTTTACAGATTTTTAAGTGAAAGCACAGAGTATACAGAACATTAGTGCAGAGTCGCCAAGCTCGTGGATGTCAGAACTGGAGTTCACACTCACCTCTGACACGACCATATACCGACTCTAAAGCATGCTGCCTCCCTTCAAAGCTATTTGGAAAGCCCTCAACTCTGGCAGTGCTGTCTTCACTGGCCAAAGGACTCCCTCCAGAAGGGAGTAGATGAAAAGAAGTAAAGTAAGCAGCAAGTGAGTCAAAGAACTATATGTTATGTGATACTTCTATACAGACCCTGAGTAGAAGCTATCCTGGGCTCAGAGACAGGACTGAGAGGGAGGGGAAGGTGGAAGATTCACTCCAGCTCTTTCCTACTCACCATTTCCACAGAAGCTTGGGAGCATGCTATGGCTAAAGCATGTTTTTACAGTAAGAATGCTGAATTTGGTCTAAGGTTTTGCTTAGGGATCAAAGTTAGAGACATTTCTTATATTCATATTATCATAATAAATCAGAAATCTAAAAATTTTATCTGGTTTTATAATTTGCCAGAAACGTCCAGAGTTGGAATTAGACAGCAGTGTGAAGACTTACAAAAATCACACTATATAAACTTCTCTCCCCACTGTCTGGAAGTAAAGTCAATGCAGAGATTGGTTCAAGATGGTGGAGTAGAAGGACATGCACTCCCACCTCCTGCAAGAGCAGCAAAACCAGAACTGACAGCTGGACAGCCGTCAACAAGGGGTGCTGGAACCCACGAAAGCAGATACGCTACATCCAGGGACAGAGGGGAGGCCACGGTGAGATGATAGAAGGGGGGCCATCGTGATCAAATGAGATTTTTTTCCCTACAAAACTAAATGGAAAATAGTATTTATAAAATGGAAATAAAATCACAGGTCTGCGAGAATCAATTACCTGGTCTTCTTTTGTTGATCTTACTTTTGGCTCCTGAGTTGGAAATTATACAATTAAACATTCTCTGGGTGCAGTTTCACAGCTTGAAAATGCACTTGTCCTGGACTCCCCTGTAATTTTTTTCCTGAATAGTAAAAGCCTTTTAAAACGTTTTAAGAAGAAAAAGTGTTAAGGTTGTATCTGAAGCTTGATTCTAATTGGCAATTGTGTCTGTCCAGCCTTGAGATCACAGAAAAAGCTGACCTTCAGTTGGATGCCCATCCAATTCGGGTGACTTTATTGATTTGTAGCTTTGAATTTGATAAGAACACTTTCACAGTGTATCTCGCTTTTCTTTGGAGAGAATCAATTGTAAAGATTTTCTCACCTCAACAGACACGATCAGAGAGGTGTCTACAACCTCCATCCTCTCAATTGGCTCTTCCTGTGGATCGGTCAGGGAGGTCCCTGCAGGGCGCGCATCCTGCCTTCTGCTCCCAGCTCCTCCCACCCCCACAGTCTCGCTCTTTCCTTGGCTTGTCTCTTGCAATGACATCTGACTTGCTGAGAATGTAACATTTCCATCAAACAAATACAAAATGTCGAGCAATCTCTCTAATGCCTGAGTGCAGAATTATGGCCCTGAAGCCCCCACACTCTTGAAGGCAATGGGCTTTGGGTTCTTTTCAAAGTCATTCTGGGCAGGATTTATGATTCAGCTATTTTGATTCAAATCAGGCTGAACATTCCTATCACTCACACAAGTTTAACTCAATTAAAATTTGGCTTAAATATATCAGGCTGTTCTTTTGGAATAATACATTAGCAAAGCAGGAAAGGAAATCAAAATACCTGGGATTTTCTTGAGCTTGTTGAGTGGTGAAGTGTACAGAGTTTAACTGTGTATCTGTGTGTATATGTTCCTTTCTCAATTAGTCTATATAAATCTGATTGATTTGCTCTTAAAGTGGTGCCATGAGCATGTTCTTTATAACTGTTTATTTTGAATTATTTAATTCAATGAATGTAAACTGATGCATAAAATGAGTCATTTGTATGAAAGATAATTATGAGACTAAAGATCCCCATTAATTATGTTATTCAATTCACATCAATGCCAAATCTAAAATGTGGAACCATTTTATTCCATTTAAGTGGAAGAAAATCTAGCACTGTTTTTTTAAAAATGAGAGTTGAAGACAGGGCCTTTGTTGCAATGATTATGTTTGTGATTTTAATTGCTGAGATATTCATGTTTGAAAAGTATCTGCTGTCAAAGCAGAGAAGCAGTAAATGCTCATAACGCTTTTTATACAATGGCAATTACACTGACAATCCATTCTGAGAATAAGCATAATGGTTCCATTTAGTGCATGTTCTGTGAAGGACCATCGGGGTCAATATAATGCCTATGAAAACGTCTGATATAACATATACTTCTATTATGTCATTTCCATTGATGTTATGGAAGGGAAAGTGGAGACCTGAACCTTGAAATAGTAGAGAAAAAAAGGAGCGCTTGTTATACTACTATTATCACATCTGAGAGTCACTCTCTTGGGAAGCCACACAACAGAAACTTCCATTTGAACTTGTTAATGCTGTTTTCTTTAGAAAATTGAAAAGGAAAAAAGCAACAAAAAAGAAACACTGATTTTTTAAAAGCATGCAAAAACTCTGGGAATGTTGAGTTGTTAAAGCAGATTAGTGAGCCACCTCTCTAAATAACATTTCTTAAATGAAGTCCTGCTTGGAAACTAGACAAAAGCTAAAATGAACTTTCTGACTCATTTTGATTCTCAAATGATGTGATACAGAAAAGTTTATTGAAAACCTAGAGCAAATAACATCATCCTTGAAATAAGAAAGAAAGATAGCACTAAGAGCTGTCCGACTGTTTGTGACCCCATGGACTGCCGCCCACCCGGCTCCATGGGATTCTCCAGGCAAGAGGACTGGAGGGGGACACCATTCTCTTCTCCAGGGGATCTTCCAGACCCAGGGACTGAACCCATGTCTCTTGCATTGCGGGCAGATTCTTTACCATCTGAGCTACATGGGAAGTCCTTGAAATAAGAACATTTGTAAAAACCTAGGCAATCCCAATTGGCTTACTTAATTCCAAAGTATCTAAAATATTTTACCTATTTTTGTCCTTGATTGAGAAAAATCTTAGAATGAAAGTCAAGAGAAGAAAGAAAGATTTCTGGATGCCCACTGCCCCTCTCCGGGTGGATAGAGCAGACCCTAAGGCGAAGCTGGAGCATGTGAACCTGCTGTGGAGCACCACCACCTGGAGCACCGCAGTCATGGAGCACCACAGTCATGGAGCACGCAGTCATGGAGCACCACTGCCTGGAGCATCCCACCAAGGAGCACCGCTGCCTGGAGCACCACAGCTGTGGAGCACTGGTGCAGGGGATGCGGCTGTCAGTTCTCGTGGATTTTGCAAATCAGCTGTTCAACAAAAGCATGATATGAAAATACATATATAAACATAGAATTAAACTATATTAAACAGAAAAGTAATAAATATTCAAACTCATCAGTTGCTAATTATTTAACCACATTTTACTCTTATCTGTGTTCTTGAGGTAAATTCATGTCTATTTTATCAGAATAATGGAAATGTCATGTAATGGTGTGCCACTGCACATTTCTTCCCAAAACTGTGTTGATGACTTCTTGGTAGCTTAAATCAACTGTAGAGGGGATATTCACAACTAGCCGTGGTGGTAGTATTTACACTACAGATATCAGACATTGGCAAGTGCTATAAACTGAAGTTGGATTTATTGTCTTATTGATGATCCACACATAGAAAGTAATGGAGAATATTAAAAAATCAGATTAAACTTAAACATATATAGTATTGATTAAAACATGAACCAAAGGCCTTAAAAGACACTTAATCAAAAAAGATATACAGATGGCAAATAAGAATATGAAGAGTGGTTCCACATCATACGTCATCAAAGAAATTCAAACCGAAACAGCAATGAAATGCTACTAAACGCCCATTAGCATTGACAGAATCCTAAATACTGACAACATGAAATGCTGGCCTGAATGTGGGGTGGCAGGAACTCTCATTCATTGCTGGTGGGGCCATAAGATGATATAGACATTTTGGAAGACAGCTTGGTGGTTTCTTTCAAAACCAAACATAGTCTTATTAGATGACCAGCAATCATGCTCCTTGGTATGTTCTCAAAGGATCCAAAAGCTTATTTTCACACAAAATCTCTTACATAGATGTTTATAGTAGCTTTATTCATAATTACTAAACTCAAAAACCACCAAGGTGTCCTTCAGTAGGTAAATGGACAGACAAACTGTGGTTCATCCAGACAATGAAACACTATTCAGACCTAAAAAAAGTAAGCTATTAGGCCAAGAAAAGACATGGAGGACCCTTAAACACGTTTTACTAAGTGAAAGAAGCCAACCTGAAAAGGCTGCATACCTGCATGATTCCAACTATATGACATTCTGGAAAAGCTGGAACTACAGACACAATGAAAAATTACTTGTTGCCAGGGGTTCTAGGTGGAAAGGATAAATAAAGCACAGTGGATGTTTAGGGTGTGAAAATTCTTTGTATGATATTATAATGATGGATATATGTTATTATCCCGTTGTCCAAACCCATAGGATGTACAGCACCGAGGGTGAACTTTAATGTAAATGATGGACTTAGGTGATGTGATGTATCAGTGTGGTTTCCTCATGTGTGATAAACATACCACTCAAGAGGGAGACGTTGATAACGGGGGAGGCTCTGCCTGTGTGGAGCAAGGAGTGTGTGAGGCATCTCTGGACCTTCCTCTCCGGATCTTTGCAAACCTAGAACTGCTCTAAAAACAGACTCTTTGATAAAACATTGTGTAGCATCTATAAGCTGCTACAAAGTGTAACAATTTACAAGTTACTATAAACTGGAGGAATATTCTTCCCAGATCTGAGATATTATACAGCTCAGCAAAGAAATCACTAAGCATTGGAAAACTAGGGACTATACTGTAGTTTTCCACAAGCATCTTTATTGTTTTACTTTTATCCGACCAACTGACATAAGCAAAAACACCAATCAACATTCATGTAGGAATTACACTTGTCCATCACTGTTTGTTTATGGATAAAAACACTGCACCGAAATCAGTGAAAACCTTTTGTGAGAATCAGTTGGCTATGTGAATTCAAAAATGAAGATTTTATATTATTTGCTATTAGTGTTACACATAATTTTATCAGTGAATTTATAATACCTATATGAGTATGTATGTATACATGCATGCACATATTTTCCAGAGAACTTCTTAAACTGAACACATCACAGTGTTCCTAAATGCTATAATTTCAAAGAATCTAATGTAAATTATATCCCACTTACCTATTCTAGGCCTCAAATTACTTCATTAAAGATTATCACATTCGTTTAAAATGTTGAACTCTTTCAAAAGGCAGCTATTTCTCAAAAGGGTATTGATGGAAGCTCAATTACATGTATTTTAAATTGAAATTGTTGTTCAGTCACTAAGTTGTGTCTAACTCTTTGTGACCCCATGGACTGTAGCCTGCCAGGCTTCCCTGTCCTTCACTATCTCTCTGAGTTTTCTCCAACTCAGTCCATTGAGTCAGCGATGCCATCCAACCATCTCATCCTCTGTCATCCCCTTCTCCTCCCCGCCTCAATCCTTCCCAGCATCAGGGTCTTTTCCAATGAGTCAGTTCTTTGCATCAGGTGGCCAAAGTATTGGAGTTTCAGCTTCAACATCAGTCCTTCCAATAAATATTCAGGACTGATTTCCTTTAGGATTGACAGGTTTGATAGCCTTGCAATCCAAGGGACTTTCAAAAGTCTTCTCCAGCACCACTAAATTGAAATACATATACCAAAATAAAGGTTCATTTTAGTGCCTTACAAGATTTTTTATATTGAGATTTTATGATTTTAGAATCATAGAATGAGAGAGTGAAATAAAACTTGAAGGAAGAAACTAATTCTCAGAGAGATTGATGTCAAGAAATCACAGAATCATTTAAATAATAAATATTGAGTTAATTAATTGAATCTTCTTTGTATGCTATGGTCTAAATGTTGGTGTGCCCCCAAATTCATATGTTGACATCTTAATCCCCAAAATAAGTAAGTGGGGCCTTTGTGGGGCACTAGGGAATGAGAGTTGAGCCTTCATGAACAGGATCAATGCTCTTAAAATAGAAATGCTGGGGCTCCCTTGCCTCGTCCACATGGAAGGACACAATTAGAGACTGTGACCTGGAAATGGGCCCCCACAGACTTGCAGTCCGATCTCAGACATCCAGCTTCTAGAACTGGAAGCAATACATTCCTGCTCTTTATAAGCCATCCACTCTGATAAAATATTTTGTTACAGCAGCCTGAATGACTAAGACACAAAATGTCATTCAATATACTCAGAACTTAATATGAATTATTTTATTTAATTCTCAATGGAATGTTATTCAGTCATAAAAAGTAGGGAAATTGGGTCATTTGTAGAGACGTGGCTGGACCTAGAGAGAGTCATACAAAATGAAGTGAGTCAGAAAGAGAGAAATGAATATCGAATTTTAATACATATGTGCATACGGAATATATATGGAACACTATACACAGAGAAACACTATCGGAGAAGGAAATGGCAACCCACTCCAGCACTCTTGCCTGGAAAATCCCATGGATGGAGGAGCCTGGTGGGCTGCCGTCTATGGGGCTGCACAGAGTCGGACACGACTGAAGCGACTTAGCAGCAGCAGCAGGGAAACACACACTATAGATGACCTTATTTGCAAAACAGAGAAGAGACACAGACGTAGAGGACAGACGCACGGACACCAAGAGAAGAAAGGGGGAATGGATGAAGTGGGGGATTGGGACTGACGTATATATACACATGTATGCTATCAATGCCATGTGTATAATAGGTAACTAATGAGAACCTAGTGTATAGCACAGGAAGCTCTATTCAATACTCTGTAATGACAGACACTGGAAAAGAACGTAAGAAGATCAGACATATGTGTATGTGTAACTGATTCATTTTGCTGGACAGTAGAAGCAAACATAACATTGTAAAGCAAATATATCCCAAGAAAAAGTAATCAAATCCTCACACTGATCCTCGGTGGTATTTCATCTGTCCATTTTACAGATAGGGAAACTGTATCTTAAAGGCTTTTTATGAAATTGTCCCCAAGTTCCTAGAGCTGGGTTACAGAACTAGGATAAGGTCCCAGATAGAATAGCGGCTATTTCCCCAGCTTTATTGAGATGCAGCTTACATATCACACTGCGGAAGTCTGAGGTGTCCAGCGTGTTGGCCTGATAGGCCTGTGTATTGCAGATGATTTCACCAAGCGTTGGCTCACACCTCTCTCCTGTTACCTCACTGCCTTCCTTTTAATGATAAAGGTATTTAAGGCTTGCTCTCTCAGCACATTTCAGGTAATAATATAGAATTATTAACTATAATCACCATACTTCGCCTTTGTTCCCGAAAACTTCGTTTTATGAGCAGAAGTTTGTGTGCTTTGACCGACATCCTCCCGTTTGCCCCACCCCCAGCTCCTGGTCACCACCGTTCTGCTCTCTCTTTCTGTACGTCTGGATTTTCTTGTTGTTGTTTTTTCCACACTTAAAAGATATCATACGGTATTTTTCTTTCTCTGCTACCTTATTTCACTTAGCATGATGCCACAGAGATCCATCTGTGTGTGTGCACATGCTAAGCTGCGTCAGTCCTGTCTGACTCTGTGTGACCCTGGACTGCACCCCGTCAGACTCCTCTGTCCATGGATTCTCCAGGCAAGCATACTGGAGTGGGTTGCCATGCCCTCCTCCAGGGGATCTTCCCGACCCAGGGATTGAACCTGTGTCTCTTGTGTCTCCTGCAGCGGAAGGTGGATTCTCTACCACTAATGCCACCTGGGAAGCCCAGAGATCCATCTGTGGTAAATGGCAGGGCTTCCTTTTTTCTCATGGCTGAATAATATTCCTCTGTGTGTGGTGTGTGTATGTGACTGTGTGTGTGTGTGTGTGTGTGTGTGAGAGAGAGAGAGAGAGAGAGAGAGACATACTCTTATTGATGCATTGATGGAAACTAAGGTTATTTCTGTATCTGGGCTACTGTGAATAATGTTGCAATGAACATGAGAATGTAGATATTTCTTTGAGATTCTTTTTTATTTTCTTTAGACACATACCCAGAAATGAGGATTCTGGATCAGAACCCTCTGGATCAGAACCCTCTGGGTCAGAATCCATAGTTCTGTTTTTAATTTTTTGAGGAATCTCCTCACTGTTTTCTGTAGTGGCTGAATCAGTTTGCATACCCACCAGCAGTGCACAAGGGTTCTGTTTCCCCCACATCCTCACCAACACGTACCTTTTATCCTCTTGATGATGGCCATTCTAGTAGGCATGAGGCGATGTCTCGTTGGAGGTCTGATTTGCACCTCCCTGATAATTGGTGAGGCTGAGCATTTTCCTTACCTGTTGGCTCTTTGTATGTCTCCTTCAGAAAATTGTTTATTCAGTCCCACTGTCCATTTTTAAATTGCATTCACTGGGTTTTTTGTTTCATTGTTATTGACCATTATGATTTCTTTGGTTACTAACAGATGTATTATTTGCAAATATTGTCTCACATTTCTTAGGGCAACTTTCATTTTGTTGATTGTTTCTATTGCTGTGCTGGACTTTTAAGTTTAACGCGAGCTTCCCTGGTGGCTCAGTGGTAAAGAATATGCCTGCAGGAGACGTGGGTTCAATCTCTGGGTTGGGAAGTTCCCCTGGAGAAAGGAATGGCAACCTACTCCGATATTCTTGCCTGGGAAATCTCATGGACAGAGAGCCTGGTGGGCTACAGTCCATGGGTCACAAAAGAGTCAGACGTGACTCTGACTAAACAACAAACAACAACTACATATTAATTTTTTTTTCTTTTATTGCTTGAGGTTTTGGTGTCATATTCAAAAAAGTATTATTGAGATCAATGTCAAGGAATTTTTTTGTTCCTCTATGTTTCATCCCAGGAGTTTTATAGTATCATTTCTTACATTTAAATGATTTTGAGTTAATTTTGTGCATGACATAAGTCAGGGGTCCAGTTTCATTCTTCTGCATGTGGGCATCCAGTTTCCCAATGCCGTTTGTTGAAGAGATTATCCTTTCTCCATTGAGTATTCTTGGCTCGCTGAGCCTGCCTTAACTCATTAACTCTGATTCCTGAATTAGGGCTTATCATGCCATCGTGTGCCATTTCTTGCACTATAAATACTACCTAATATAAGTAAAGTCAGGAAAATTATGTTCTGGATTATTAATTGATTAGAAAAGGTTCAAAGATTAAGGTTTAGTTTGCTTCGATTTTAAGGAGGTGTGTAGAACAGGAGAATCAAGAGGGACTATCTTTGTTAACTAGGGCCACAATGCTGTTGCATAAGCAGCAATCACGAAAATCTCAGCGGTCTATAGTCATAACAATCTACTTAGCTAACAAGTCTTAGAATCAGGGGCCGAGGCTGGGCTCGGTCAGTCCTGACTGGGCTCACCCACAGATCCCCGAGTAGGTGGAGGCTGTGCTGTGGGCGGGCTCTGTCGGGCGTGTGTCTGCAGCGGCTCCATCACCTGTCCGGCCTCCTGGGACCCCTCGACACGTCCAACCACGTCTTTCTCAAGGGGCTGGGCTTTTTAAACCTCTGCTTGCAAAACGTGTGTTAATAAACTATCAGCCAAAGCAAGTCACTTGCTTTAACTTAAACTCAGGCAAAGAAGAAATAACTTACATCCACAATGGGAAGGCATTTTAAAGTTGTTTTTTGTTGTTGTTGTTCTTTTTTTTTTTTTTTTTGAGAAACGTGTACATTAGGAAACTGAATGATTGAGTCTACTAATACAATTTGTCTCAGAAACTGAGGCTGAGCGACCGATGACATTGGAAGTAAGAGTGTTTCTTTGAAATCCAAATTAAGAGCGGAGCCGGGGAGAACGTGACCTTCTCTTCTGTGTCAGACGTGCTGCTAGCGCAGTGGGTGAGGACTGAGAGCTGGACATTGGAGGCCGTTAGTGAGTCTGAAACGAGCAGCTTCAGCACAGATCTGGAGGTGATAAGTTTCTGATTGGTGAAGATTTAGGAGAGAACTGGAGGAGAGAAACTGAAGAGATGGATTATAAATAATCCTTTCATAAATTTTTGCTGCAAAAGAACACAAAGGAATGGAAGCGTGTCTGACCGAGAAATGGGGTCAAAGAAGATTTTGAAATCATTTATTTATTTTAATATGAGATATGAGACAATATGAGCGGGCTTCCCTGGTGGCTCAGACGGTAAAGAACGCGCCTGCAATGCAGGAGACCTGAGTTCGATCCCTGGCTGGGAAGATCCCCTGGAGGAGGGCATGGCAGCCCACTCCGGTAGCAGGCTTATACCCTGACGGGAGTCACTTGGGAAATGAGGGAAAACTGGTAATGTAGTACAAAGAAGAGAGAATTGTTTGCATGATGTCTTTTTTCTTTAAAAACACTCATCCTTGCCTGGAAATGGCTGCTTATTTCTCTATTTATGTTTATATATTTTGGCTGTGCTGGTCTTTGCGCCGCACTCAGGCTTTCTCTAGGTGCTTCTCTCCACTGCAGTGTGCGGGGCTTCTCACTGCCGTGGCTTCTCTTGCTGTGGTCCCCGGGCTCGAGAGGACAGGCCCAGCAGCTGCGGGGCACGGGCTTCGTTGCTCTGTGGCATGTGGGATCTTCCCCAGCCAAGGATGGAACCTGTGCCCCCTGCATTGGCAGGGGGATTCTCAACCACCGGACCACCAGGGAAGCCCATGATGTCTTTAAATGGGCAGCATGAGATAACCTAGCTCACAACTGGGAGGACTGTCTTTACCTAGGAGTGTGGAGGATTTATCTATAAAAAGAGCAGAAGAGAGGTAGCATACATGAGCTGTCAGATAGCTGTAGTCACAAGAATGTGCAGAAGTTCCTTAGTATACCATAGACTTCCAAACCCTGGAATTCTGTACTCAGAAAGTGGGAGACCATCAGCATAATAATCTACAGCTGAACATTTTCACATTCTGTGAAGGCTCTTAATTTTACTTTATATGACTTTCAGCTAGCATATGTTTTGGCAATCAGTAACAACAACAAAAAAATTCCTCCATCCACTCCAATTACAAGAAATCACATTAAAGCTTATTTATTTCTCAATATTGCTTTAGACCTGAGAGTTTAAAAGTCTCTTTATCTCAATGGAATCAGCTGCAGGGTTAAAATTACTCTTGAAGTGACTCTTGTAGGATTAAACATCAGTAACATTTAGTGACAAGAATCAACTACTCCCTTTGTAGAGATTGGATATTAAGAGTTTTCTTTCTCCTGAACCTACAGCTTGATTGATTCAGTGGATAAGAAGCCCTAAGTACACTTATAGGAGTCAAAGGAAGAAAAAAAAATTAAATTTGGAGAAAAAGGTAAAAATGAACAAAATATCCTGTAATATCTTACAACTCAAGTGGAAGTTCACAAACAAGATTATTTGCTGTCTTTGTTGTGAATTCTGTTTTCAGAAAGCACCAGGAAATGTGTCCTTCCTGAAGTTCTTGTAATCTTTAACTAGTCTCTCCATATTCAGTCAAAGAATCCCTGCTTTTAAAAAATGTATGTCTATATCTATATCTTCTGCCGTCAAAGAAAGCACACACTTGCGATAGTCTGGGGTGACCTTGTTTTCACACCAGATTGCTTAGCCCAATGTTGGAATGAAAATAGATACAACTACAATATAAATCTGTCCTTATAATAAAAAATTGGAGATGGTGAAGGGTGACAGATGGATTCAAAACTAATGGAATGCATCCTCCATGAGTTTTGGCACGTAAAAACCAAATTCTGTGCCAGGGACGAGAGGGACATTTGGGGCACCTTTGGCCAAGGATCTTGTCCTCATTGCTGTCCTTGAGAGCGTCCTTGTGACTACAGGCTTCCACACATACGCCACATGGTCTGACCCCAGTTGTCTCCTTTGCCAGGCCTGCTGTGAGGCTCTCAGCAATTACCATCATCACCATCACCATCACCATCATCTCCATGATCATCTGGGTATTTGTTTGGGTGGAAACCCTGGAATGTTTTCTAACTCTGTAATAGAGCCTGGTGTGAGAAAAACGTTTTAAATGACTGCTATAAAGCTGAGCTGGCTTTGGTGAAAATTAGAAATGTATTTCCTTTCAAAAACTACATGCTTATTAAAACAAAACTAGTCTCATAGATGAGCTAAAACTGTTTGCTTTCCGTTTGACTAAAATGAATAACCAAAGACCTATTGTGTATAGCATAGAGAATTACATTCAATATTTTGCAATAAACTATTAGGGGAACAATATCTGAAAATTATCTATCTATCTATCTATCTATCTATCTATCTATGTCTCAGCTCAAAAGCAATTATCCCAGGCAAAATGATGTTTCTAGAACCCAGGGCTGAGTGTTGATAGGAACCATAGTGAAAAGTGCTTGCAATCTCAGTGAACAGGTTAGATGGAGAAACTCTTGGTTTCAGCTATAGACGCCAGCTTATGCTGCCTGTCTGGAATAGTTGTATGTGTGACTGTGAACTCAACTGGGAGAAACGTTCCCAGGAGAGTTGGGTATTGGCACCCTGTACTGGGGGACAAGGTATGCATACTACCTTTTCTCTCTGGGATTGGTATTTAGGATCCCATCATCTTCTTGCAAAACACAGAAGTTTGTTCAGTTGCTGGGTTGTATGTTTCTTTCCCATCTTTTATATACAAATCCCCTTCATCACCATTCACCTTGGCACACTTTCTGGTGTCCAGTGCCTCATTAAAGGAGACTTTAATCTCATCAGTAATGGCACAGCCTCTCTCATCGTGATTCTTAAATTTGGCAACACATTTCAATTGTCTGGGGAACTTTAAACTACCGATGAGCACATCTCCCCATAGTGGGTTTGCAGCCCAATTTGTTTTAACCACTCTCAGGAGTGGTTGAATAGTGGTTGAATAGCCTGGAGACCCTGACATACAGCCAAGTTGATGAGCAGATATATTTACTTCGGCAGCCACTGGCAACTCCCATCACTTCTTGCTTTAGACTCACTGAGGAGAGTGAAACCCGTTTCCTAAGAATGGTATTTTCCCTGATCCCAGGTATGTTCTAATTAGACAATCACTTCTTACAGATGCTTAGATTGTAGTTGCTATAAAACTTATGGCTCTAGAAATGTGCTTCAGTCATGTCCAACTCTTTGTGACCCCATGGACTGTAGCCTACCTGGCTCCTCTGTCCCTGGGGTTCTCCAGGCAAGAACACTGGAATGGGTTGCCATGCCCTCCTCCAGGGGATCTTCCAGACCCCAAGATCAAACCAGCACCTCTTATATCTCCTACATTGGCAGACAGGTTCTTTACCTCTAGTGCAGCTTGGGAATGTCAAATCTTTGAACAGCAATTTCATATTTTTGCCATCAACAGTATGATATGCCTCTAATATTTTATTTCTCTTTGCTGTTCTTCTGTTCTTTCAAAAAGGCTCATTTGAGCTTCTAATGGTTTAATGGTTTTTAAATTGGGTTATTTTCTTTTCTATCACATGTAAACCTAGCACTGTTTGATGGATTTTACTGTAATATATATATATTTTTCTTTTCCTTTGCTTTTGGGTTCAGGTACTCATCTTGCTAGAGGAGGGTATGGCAACTCACTCCTGTATTCTTGCCTGGAGAACCCCATGGACAGAGAAGCCTGGTGGGCTACAGTCCATGGGGTTGTGAAGAGTCGGGCGTGAGTGAAGCAGCTTAACATGCACACACACTCATCTTGCTAACATACCTCTTCTAGATTTTGCTACCAACACATACTTTAAGCCCTCCTGTAGTGAGATACAAAGTTCTGAGTCTACCAAAGGCATCTATTATCTATCTAAATCTTGTCCAACTTCACCCCCTCTAAGTTAAATAATTCTATCCAGAAGGAGGTGTTTTTCATGTTCAGGATGGCCATTAATAATTTTCTCCAAACCTGGAGATATCTTCCCTTGCCTCAAGTTTGCCTGCTTAGGAAAAGACGTATATTCCAGAGATTACAGTAACCACAGCAATGTTAGATAAAGGTGGCTTCCTTTGAAAGAGTATCTGCTTTGTCCCAGATATCGGTAGCACTTAACATACACTAACATACAGTAATTGTCCTCAGCACCTTGCATCCCAGGTATCATTATCCCCATTTGGCAGACATTCAAATAAACGTCTAGATGTTCACAAGCTTGTACAAGTATAGGGTCGGCCAAAAAGTTTGTTTAGGTTTGTCTGTTATATCTTATGGGAAAAATCTGAATGAACTTTTTTGGCCCACCCAACACATACAACTGGGAACTGGTGAAGCTAGAATTCAAATCCAGGAACAGGTAAGATCATACTAGTCAGTACATATTAAAAAACGCATAGAATAAGGTGCAGTAAGACTCTGGAGAATGACCTTCCCTAAGAGAAAAGGTAAACATGAAAGCATTCTCAGACCTCATGGGATGATTTGGTCTCTAAACTGAGCAGATTCTAACGTGTGCTTGGAGAGAGAGGGCAAGAGAGGCCTTTGGAAATGCAGCGTGTATCCGTTTTGAAAAGAGTACCCTTTGGGAATGGTTGCAAACATTTTAAGGAATTCCTGCTGCCTACTCTGATTTCAGTGGACTTTTGGAGTCCATGGCAAAGAATATGACCTTGACTTAGATGCGTTTCTTACCACGTCTCCCATTTGGCATGCTAAGTCCTGGGAGAAACCTGGGTCTCATAGGGGTACTTGGTTTCCACCCACTTCTAAGGGAAGTGATGTGAATTATAAAAGGAGATTGTTGACCTAATTTTTCAGGAGGTTGTTGGAGGTATGATCCTTCTTCCACAGACAAAACTAGAGAGGGATTCCTTCTATCCTTCCATACACTCAGAGGCCTCCGAGATCCTAAGGGTGACTTGGTTCCTCTTCAGAGGTCATGAAAAGATGTGTAGTGAAGTACATTGAAGATACTATTGCACAGATTTTTATAGTCATCCTTCTCTAAGCAAAGAGATAAAATGGAAAAATTTGCAAACCTTATCTCATGTTATTTTATTTATCTTTTTCTTCTTAAAGAAAAGGCAATCAAACATGAGAGCAACTTTGAAAACATTCTTATCAATGAACTGAGTTGAGGAGTAAAGTGATCAAATAATGATTTATTCTTAATACTGAACATTTCTTAAATCTGCTCATCAGTTATTTTAATTATGTTGGGATAGGAAATGGTTATTTCTGTTGGGGCTTCCCAGGTGGTGCAGTGGTAAGACGTCTGCCTGCCAATTCAGGAGACGCACATTCGGCCCCTGGGCCAGGAAGAGCCCCTGGAGAAGGGAATGGCAACCATGCCAGCATTCTTGCTTAAGAAATCCCATGGACAGAGGAGCCTGCGGCCTGCAGTCCAGGGGCTGTAAAGGGTTGGACACGACTGAGCAGCTGAGCACACGTGGAAACGGAAGGGAGCAGACGCAACGGTCACCCGCGGCTCGCCGGAGTCTCCAGAGGAGAAGCCATTGCAGCAGGGTGAGCCTGCTTACCTGAGCTGAGTGCCTCACAAAGAGCTTGACTGGTTACTCACTCATAGACGTTCTCCTCCCGTGTGTCCTGAGATATGCACCACAGCTGCATTTTTAATAAAGCCTGTGGGTAAATAAGGGTGACAGCCTCTCTGGGGGTGGGTGACAGCCTCTCTGGGGGTAGCTGACAGAGAATTAAGGTAAAGGAACTCATGAGGAAAGAGAATATGTGTGTATTCTTTGTTTTCAGTGCAAACAGGCTCTCATTCTTGCCAAAACCATTAGACTTTTAAATATATTGTAAATAAAATTTTGATATCAAAATCATTTTAAATTTACAGATAATTTGCAAAAATAACATAGGGAGTTCCAGTATGCTTTTCACTGTTTTCCCCATTGTTAGCATCTTATTTTACCATGGTGCATTTGTCAAAACTAAGAAACTGACAATGGTACATTACTATGAACTAAACTCCAGACTTCGAATTTTACAATTTTTTTGTTCATGCCCTCATTCTGTTCTAGGATTTAGTACATGTTCTGCATTGCTTTTAGTTGTCTTGTCTCTCCAATATCCTCTGGTCTATGGTAGTTTTTCAGTTTTTCTCTAAAAACTGGTAGAATTTGTTATAGCAGAATAGATTATGCAGGATATAGGCTGTAAAGGAGAGGTAGATGCTTTGAAATGTTAAAGGAAAAGAAAATACAGAGGAAAAAGTGAATGTATTATTGCAGGAAAAAAAAGGGACATCAACAATAATGAAGATCTTATCTTAAAATATGTTGTTGTTTAGTTGTTAAGTCATGGCTGACTCTTTGCGACCCTGTGGACTGTAGCCCACCAGGCTCCTCTGTCCGTGGGATTTCCCAGGCAAGAACACTGGAGCTGGTTGCCACTTCCTTCTCCAGGGGATCTTCCCATCCGGGGATCGAATCCACGTTTCCTGCATTGGCAGGTGGGTTCTTCGCCACTGCAACACCTAGGAAACCCTAAAATATGTTGTCGTACACAAAAGAATTAATTCTTGCAAAGTACTTTTATTTCATACCTCTGGAAGGAGAGTAAGACAGACTCACAGAAACTAATACGCTATAAATCACATCTCTTCTCATGTCTTAGTACATGCCAAAGCATGTTTAATATGTTAAATAGTTAATTCTCAGAAAATCCCATGAGATCTTGACTGTTATTAACCCTATCTAATACAATGATTCTTAATCAGAGGCAATTTTGCCCTCAGAAAACATTTGGAGATATCTGGAAACATTTGGATTACTATAGTTTTGGAGCAGATGCCAGTGATATTTACTGGATAAAGGGGCCAGGGCTGCAATTAAACACCCTATAATGTATCAGTACAGGGCAGCCTCCCTCAACAAATCCTTCTGAAACAAACCCTGATAATGAATGAGGACACAAGAAAGAAAGAAATGAAGTAACTTTCCCAGGACTACTCATCAAGTAAGTGATGGATTATGCCAGAGTCTGTGCCCTTCCATCAAGCTGTACCTCATCTTGAAGGGCACCTTAAGAAAGGGCTTCAGCAGGAACAAAATACTAAGCTAATAGAGCTTAGTGTGTGTGTGTGTGTGTGTGTGTGTGCACATGTGCAAGTAGTGGTGGTCCCAGATATAAAGCAAGAAGTATCCAGCTACCACATAAATTAAAGACCAAAAGAAAATGTTGATACTTATTCACTAGAAGGATATTTTGAAAAATAATTTTAAATAAATCAAAATGAAGATAGGATCATGTTCAGTTATTACTGGACCTAGACTTGGATGCTGAGAGCAAAGACAGAGACTGTAGAGAAAAACAATGAAAAGGATTTGATTAATGAATGACTATTGTGAAAGCATTATTTTGCTATTGTAAACTATATGTGCTCTGTCGTGTCTGACTCTTTGTGACTCCATGGACTATAACTCCTCTGACCACAGGATTTTCCAGGCAAGAATACTGGGATGAGTTGCCATTTCCCACTGCAGGGATTGAACTCGAGTCTCTTGTGTCTCCTGCTTTGGCGGGCAGATTCTTTGCCGCTAGTCGCTAAGTCGTGTCCGACTCTTTTTGACCCCATGGGCTGTAGCCCACCAGGCTCCTCTTTCCGTGGGACCTCGCAGGCAAGCATACTGGAATGTATTGTCATGCCCTCTTCTAGGGGATCCTCCCGGCCCAGAGATGGAACCCAGGTCTCCTGCATTGCAGGCAGATTCTTTACTGACTGAGCCACCAGGGAAGCCCATTGTGATCTATGGGAGCTGGCAAATTGTATGCTGTAGACATTGGTGGATACAGGTGTAGGGTTACTGCAATTTGGTTCTATCATATATTATTTCTTGGTTTGCCTCATTAAAATTCACCTCAAGCCTATTGTCTCAGCATTATTTTTAATATTGTCCCTTTCACTTGCAACAGTGTCCTATTTGGACAATAAATTATCTTGTTATCCTAATAGGAATCCAGGGAGGTATGGAATCCTGTAACTCAACCAGTCTTTCCAAATGATGCTGTTAAAGAAATAATACCAGATGATTTTGATAAATAGCAGCAGGACACAGTGGTATAAGTTGTTTAACAGCTAAACTATACCTCAAAATATGAAACATGTCTTCTAAGGTCACAGTGAAATAAAATCTGGACGCTAAATTCTAAGTTTTTATTTTCCAGACACATGAAAACACCACGTGTAATTACACATAATTAGAGAGGGCAGGAAAGAAGATAATTCGCCCTAGAACCATATCCTCTGTGGTAGATCATTGTTAGGGTAGTTCATTTAACCAGCCAGAGAACAGGAACTGAAAACAAGTGGATTGAGACTGCCTTTAATTTATATTATCTTTAACACTGAAGCATAACATCTGTAAGACGCCTGGATGGAATCCTAGTCTCTACCTGAATTTGGGAAAACTTAACTCCCCCACTACCACTTTAAACTTCATGTGAATCCAGGTTGTTTACAGTGTATCTAAACACAAAAGTGGATATCTCCCCACCTATTTGCTGTCTGACTTAACCAATGGGCTTGGAACACTTTTGGTCAGGCTGAATATGGGAAATGGAAAGTAATTTTAGCTTCATTGATTATAATGGTATCTCTTCAAATCCTTCTTATTCTCTTGTATTTTATATATTGTGTCTGTTTAAGAACCTTTCTGAACAGAGCAGTGCAGGAAACAGATGCAAACTTTGGAGGATGTTAGAGGCACAAAGAAGGTCATATGGGCTTCATTCAGCTCAGTACAAAATCCAGCATCTGGAGGAGTCAAATTTTGATGCCAGTTCTGCTATCACCTTGTAATATCACTCACAGAAAAAAAAATCTCATTCTTTTTGGACTCCAATACCTTCTTATTAATAATGAGAGGCATCCTGACACCAGCTGCATGGATTAACTAGGGAACTAACTAGTTCATTTCAATATGAGTTGGGAAACCTTACAAAGACAGTGTAAACTACTAGTAAATTTAGGTCAGGATGCATAATATTCATCTTTAGAAATGCCATTGATTCTTGGCTTGATATCTGCTTGATACTGGCAAGCTGCAGATTCTGCCCCAGTTTTTTTGTTGTTGTTGTTTATTTGTTTTTTGTTTTACTAAATCTTCAGAGAATAAACCAGGAAGATGCTCTTTCCATGCAAATTCTTCACCTGAGTATTTCTGCTTCTAGGCTTAGCCAAATTATTGTCTCTAACTCATGAATTAGTACTGTTCCATTACTCTATAAAACTCTGCCTCAATTCTTAGCCATCTGACAGTAAAGTCAAACATTTTCATTTTAGGAAAGAAAAAAGGTAAACATGGTAGTTTTTAAAATTAAATTACCTGTTATCTCATTACTCAGGGATAAAATTTTAAAAGGGCTTCCCAGGTGGCACAGTGGTAAAGAATCCACCAATGCAGGAAATGCAAGAGACACAGCTTCCGTCCCTGGGTCAGGAAGATCCCCTGGAGCAGGAAATGGCAACCCACTCCAGGATTCTTGTCTTGACAGAGGAGCCTAGCAGGGTACAGCCCACAGGGTCACAAAGAGTCAGACACGACCGAGCACAGCGCCACGGCCAACCTTTTAAAAAACTGTATTGGATGGTTTGGCTTCATTTTTATTTGCTAGTAAACTTATGTTTATAAGTAATACATACATATGCATATATACATGTAAATGTCAAAGTGAATATCTTACATTTGTCTGATTAATGTATTCTACCTTTCTAAAACAGGCTGCATTCAAATCTTACCCATGCTCTTTACACTTTTCATGTTTTTAAAAAAATTTTCATTGGAGTATAGTTGATTTACAATATTGTCTTAGTTTCAGGCATACAGCATAATGACCCAGTTATACACATACACACATCTACTCCTTTTTAGATTCTTTCCCCATATAGGTCAACACAGTGCTGACTAGCATTCCATGTGCTAGACAGCATGCTCTTTATGTTTTTAATGCTATGTCTGCCTCTTCCCCCTCGGATGACCTCACCGCTAATGCTGAGGGACAGGAGCCCATCAACTGGGAATGATCTCCGCCTCTCGCTGCCGGACCCCCAGGTCTGTAAATCTGGCGGCTGCCCTCTCCTTTGCTATTCACTCACAGTGGAGAACACGTCACTCTCTTTCTCTAGGCAGTGGGTCCACTTATGTGTATTTTCAGGAATCTCACTATAATAAGTATTCTTTCAGTCTTTAGTTTATTCGCTCACACTGACTGATATTCAGCTTCCCGTTTTCAGATGTTGAGAATGTTATTTCTATGGCTTTCAAGTTATTGTTCATGATTGGGGAGCAACAATTTCACAATTTCTTTCTTTAGCCCCATTCCAGCTCCCCTCCAACAGAGGGACCTGTTTCAAACAATTTATCCATAGACAGACATTCTTATCCTTACATATTCGTAAAATATATAGTCTATTTTTGTTGGAATTTTCTGGCTTATATCAGAACCAAAAAAATTATCAGATAGGTTTAGAAATACCAGTTTTATGACTAATAAAAAATAGCTAGGTTGACATTTTGACCCTGGCATGAGGCCAAATGGATTTGTTGACAGTCTTCTCCACATATTGGGCTGGCCAAAAACTTTGTTTGGATTTGCCATAATATTGTACACAGAAGTCCGAACCAACTTTTTGGCCAATCCAAAACTACTTTTTCTTTTCTTTTCTTTCTTTGCCTATTGCACAAGCTGGAACAGCCAATAAAAGCATGAAAGAATAACACAAATGACAATTACGGAAAATCAGAAAGAAAATTATAGAAATCAAGAAAGAATTACTAAAAAGCATTTCAGAAATCAATATTAAACTAGAAAAAACATAAACAGAAATTAAAACAACACATAATTTTTGAAAAGGGAGTATATTAAAAGTGAAAAAATATAATACATCTCAGGATTTGAAAGGAAATAGTAAATGTAAAAAACATGCAAAGAAGATCCAATGTATGTATGACAGGAATTTCAAAAGAAATTTCAAGGACATAAATACTAACAATGATACAAAAAATTGATAAGTCACTAGAATGATCAATATTAAGACTTAGCCTAGCAAAATACAATAAAGCTTAAAAATACTCTTTGGAAATAAAATAATTACATCCAAATAAATCACTTACTAAAGACCATCATGTCATCAGACCTTTTTAACAGCAACTATTTATGTCAGATGAGATGCTTATTCAGAGAAAGAATGTGAATTGAGTATACTCTATTTTATTAAATTGATTTTCAAAATAAAGCAAAATTAAAATTATCAAAATGCAAAATTCTAGAGAATTTTATTCCCATGAGACTTTTCTAAAAAACCCACTAAAAATTACTTTTAGATTATGGAAATAATTAGAAAGATATATTTAAAAAACGTAAGTATGCAAAAACATTGCATTTGGAACTAATAATAAACTATGGTTATGTGGGAGAAATTGCGTATCATAGGGATTTGCTCTGATAAAACATATTAAATTATTAAAAAAATAAGAGGACAATGGGAAGAGCATGTCAAAATATATAATAAGAGTTACTACTTGGGAGTAAATGATGTTACTTCCGATTCTCTGATATGGGAGAGGTTTGAGTAGGCTGATGGAAGTTTATTAGATATTTTCAGTCTTCTTACCAGAGCACCAGTAGAAAATAATTCTTGAGAGGATATCAAAAAAGTGATGTTAATATTAAAGTAAACAAGAATAAAAATGTAAAACTCCTTAAAACAAACCATATATTAAAATATGATATGCTATTCTCCATCTAAAGAGAGATATTCCTAGAATATGATTGAAGGATAAACCAAAAAATAATGAATGAATGAATGAACTTGTAAGAGAGGGAGGGAACAGAGTAGAGAGAACAGGGAGAGCGTTTACGCTGCTTTAAATGTAACCTTATTTCATGGACTTGAAACTATGCAAATATTTTATACAAAAATATATTATTAAATTTTTAAAAAGTTTCTAAAATTTAAAATGATTCATTAAGTGAACAAAACCAAGGCATGTACTTGCAGGCATAGAAAAGGATTAGTCTAAGTCATTTGAAACACATTAATTTGATAGTGCTCATTAATGTATTGTATTGAATTATAGGAAGGACTGCAAAATAAAATTTATACTGTTTTTGGTAATCATATTACCAGTGGTAGTTGTCAGTTTTATAATTTTGATTCACTGTGTGTAATGTGGGATAAAATTAATGAGTAATTATGTGATATTTTAATTCTCGCATTTCCAGTGTTCTTGACAACTGGAATTTTTCATCACTGAAGGGAGTAGATGAAAATAAAAGATGAAAGAATTTATATAAAAATCTTGTAAAGTATCCATATGATTTTATTACTTATTTTTATCACAGATATAGTTCTTGAACTATCCAATGAAGAAGATAAAAAACAACAAATAACTCAAAAACAGTGAGTATGCTTAATTTCCAAATCATGACCATGTCACAAGGAACTAGGGCATTTGAAGACGTTACTGATTTCAAATCTGATGCAATAAATGTCTAAGTCTGGATCAACTTAACAAATCTGATAGCAAGGAATGAGCACTAGATTGGGTCAAAGAATTCAAAATACATATTTAAAGAGGCTTTCATGGCCAAAACTGAGGCAATTTGTAAGCCAAGAAAAGTCATAACAAGAGATTCAGAGCTTCAAAGTGTATTACATCCATGATTTGAAGATCATTCATAAGAGATTCATCACTAGTGATGAACTCATTATTTAACCAACTCATTATTAATTAGTTATAATTAATTAATTAGCTCATTAATTTTAAGACAGTTAAAAAAGGAAAAGAACCATGAATTTATCCTTCCCTTTCAAAATGGACTGTATCATGGGTAAACAAAGAGGTATATGAGGTAAACAAGGCAAAGAGGTTAAGTGTCTCTTTAAAGAATAATTTCAGCTAACAAATGAAAAAGTAATAATAGAAATAGACATTTCAAATCTGCAATGGATATGCCATTGCTTATGTATATGCTAATGTATGTATATTTTATATGACTTTTGACAATCTTTAACGACTTAACAGGCATCCCTTGTAGCTCAGTTGGAATCTGCCTGCAATGCAGAAGACTTGGGTTCGATCCCTGGGTTGGGAAGATCCCCTGGAGAAGGAAGTGGCAACCCCACTCCAGTATTCTTGCCTGGAGAATCCCATGGACAGAGGAGCCTGACCAGCTATATACAGCCCATGGAGTTGCAAAGTGTCGGACACAACTTAGCGACTAAACCACCACCAATGACTTAACAGATCCATAGATGTTATTATCACAAAATGAGAGGCAACTTGATATTTATGACTTGGATAAAAGAACTTAACATTATATCTAAAGTAACAACACCAAAAACCAAACCAAATCCAAAGCGATTTTAAATTAACCTAAAGATTAAATTTGACAGCTAAGATTCTGAATGTCTATGGACATTACTTACAGCCTGGTTCAAACAAATAAAACGTAAACATATATAAAAGATCATTGACACTTATGGTACAACTGAAAAGGTGAACTGTTGCATATTGGATGATGCTAAGAAAACGCTGATAAATTTTCAGATGTTATCACGCTAATGTAAGGCTACGTTAATGAAGTCTCATATAAATTTTTTTTGCAAGTGAAACTATATACTATTTGATATTTTATTTTAAAAAAAGAATGTGGAACGTAGGTGGGAGTTAGAATGGAACAGGTTTGGCTTGGCATTGGTCACAGCTGGTTGGTGGTACGGGTTCATTCTACCGTTCTGTCTAATCTTGCACGTGCTTGATGTGTTCCATAATTAAAAGTCAGAATAACACTAAGCTAATACGCTGCCTTGGGGCACAGCAGAGCACAGAGCTAGCATCCATGGGGCACATCCCATCTCCTCTTCTTCCTGGGCCTGCACTGGGATATTTTTATCTCTTTCTCCAGGAACATCTTTCCATCGTATATGCCATGTTTGCCCAGGACTGCTCAGCCTCTGCTCACGGAGGCGTGAGTCTTCGATCTCATTTATGCCTTGTTATTTTTATCTGTCATTCACAGAGCTTGTCAGCCTTTCATTGTGTTTATTATAATAGAAAAAATCCTTTCCCTTGGACCATCTGGAGTTCTTCTTCTTAATAACATTGCTTTCAACACCTACTAACCCCGAAGTGGTTGTAAGCTTGCTCCTAGGCTAAAACAGACATCCATTTCATGGCCAAATTCTGTCAAGTCTGTTTACTTGAACATTGTGAGATCAATCTGTTATGGGCTTTTGGTTAGATCAGTGTATTTTAATTGGAAAAGATATGCACTTGTTTTTAAATATACCCTTGTCATCCCTAATTGCAGTGCCTCTTACTGCCCTGTTCTGGTAAACACCTGCTTTTGAAGCAGTCATTCCCTCTAAATGTCAGCTACCTGTGCCAGGCGTTTCTGACAGACAGCAACCATAAATGGCTATAAATGACCTTACAGGCTCCTCTGTAATCACGGCGCCTCCAAGGATTTAAAAGCAAAAGTTGACTTATTTGGCAATAACCTAAAATCATGAAGTTATCTGTTCTGAATATGAGCTCAGTTCTACTAAGCCAAGTAGATCGGTGAGCAAGAAAATAATTAGCTTGTAGAAAACAGAGAAAATAGTGCCATAATTTCTAAGTTTTTAAACGGAGCTAGTGGTATGTTTTTGTTAGGTTTCAGAAGCAATTTGATCCTTTAACAGTGAGGATTTTATTCAACTTTGCTGTATTAAAATATGTTTTTGCCAGGATTACTCAATTTCAGGATCCAAGAGAATTAGAAAATTAAATTTCCAGGTATATTAAGCCATGAACATAAACACTGTCCTCTAACTTAAGATGCACATATCATTTCAATTGATCCCTTTAATCATTTTAGCACATGTTCTTCCTCTCTGATGACCTTGGCGATTTTGTACATAGCCAAAGTCATCACAATATTTACATGGAGTTGCTAAGCCCAAGGGGCAACATCATATGACATTCTTTAGAGCAGGGCCCCCCAAGCTCTGGAATCTAATGCCTGATGATCTGAGGAGGAGCCGATGTAATAATAATAGATATAAAGTGCACAACTAATTAATTAAGTACACCATTAAAGTTTGAATCTTCCCAAAACCATGCCCTTCATCCTCAGTTCATGGAAATATTGTCTTCCACAAAACCAGCTCCTGGTGCCAAAAAAGTTGGGGACTACTGCCCTAGAATATGTAGAAAACAGTGAAAATAGCGCTCCCTGGACGTGTGCAAGGTGGTGGCATTATTATTGAGAACGTATAGAAGCAAATAGCTAGACAAATAGCTGTGCTATGCTAAGTCACTTGAGTCGTGTCCAGTTGTATGTGACCCCGTGGACTGTAGCCCACCAGGCTCCTCTGTCCAAGGGACTCTCCAGGTGAGAAGCCTGCCATTCCCTTCTTCAGGGGATCTTCCTGACCCGGGGATCGAACTGGCGTCTCTTACACCTAACCTGAGTTGGCAGGCGGGTCCTTCACCACTAACACCACCGGGGAGGCCCATGCAAATAGCAGTAGATATAACCTTTGTCTCCCTCCAGAATCCATACGTTGACGCCTCAGCCCTCAGTGTGATGGTGTTAGGAGGTGGGCCTTTGGGAGCTGATTAGGTCCTGAGGGCAGGGCCCTCATGAACAGAATGAGTGGGAAACAAAATTTCTCTTGTTCACTGCGTGAGGACCCATAAGAAGACGGCTTCTATGAACCAGTAGGCAAGCTCTCATCAGCCACCAAATCTGCCAGCCCTTGATCCTGGACGTCTGGAGCTGCTTATAAACCGTCTAATCTGTGGTTTTTGTGAGAGTAGCACTAATGGGATAAAGCTCCCCATCATGGAACAAGCCATTGTTGCAAGTTCTACAAAATCACTGGAAAACACTTCAAAATGCACCACCTCCTCCACTGGTGAATTATATTTGAACTTCACAGCACATTTTCTTTTTGATTAGAAACATGGATTTTTTGAAACAAACTTAATTAAAGGTAAAATATTTCTGTAACCAAGTAAGAGATGTGATATTTGAACTATAAAGATTCCTGTTTAGAAGTAATCGTTGGTTTGTTTTCAAGGCTGTGAGGGGAATAAGGTAGAAATTTAAATAGCAAGCTTGTAGAGGTCAAATGTAGCCACAGGCAAAGGAGATGTGAAGTTTAAAAGCTTCCTTGCTACACTGAACTCCAAAGCTCTTATTTTTAAGAGGATTCTAAAGTTGGCAATCAAATTTTCCCATCCTTAAATAAAAACCAGTGAATTTAATAATGTTCTTAACAATAAATATACTAGAGCAGATGCTTTGTCTGCTTTAGAGCTGAATAATTTGATCACAAACCCCCAAGAGAAAGAAGGGAAACACGTCTAGGAAGATGTTTTTGAACAAGAGGACTTGGCTCTCCTTAGACATATTTCCTTTAGCTTCACCACAAAAAGTTACAGCTATTTCAGGTACTTAAAAATATTCCTTTTGGCCAATAACTTTTCTCATTTCCCGCACATGTTCACAAGCTCATGCATCTTTTGGTTGCATCTCAACTTTGTGGTTTTCTGTAGTTGGGTAAACCTGTCTGATATAGAGTATCTTCAAATGTCCAGCATGATAAAACTGAAGTGTCTGCTGCATGCGCCTCTGAAAAGGGGGAGAAAAGCACATTTCTTTTATGTTTTCATTATCTTAATGATGATCAGAACTTCTGCTTGTTGGCCAAGTTCATGACAGAATTCCTACCTACCTTCCATCCTACTAAATGTTGCCTGCCTTTGAATGAAGAAAACCTGTAACACATCAGTCATGCTACTATATAGCATGTATCCACATTTTCTATAAAATCTATGGCTCTAAGAGTAAAACAAAATATAAGATTTTAAATTGCTTAGGTAAGAGTAAAAAATGCTAATAAGTGTGCCCAGAATTAGTGAAGCCCTGTCTCCTACATAATTCACAGCCAATGCCTCTGACCTTAACATCCCCAAATTTAGAAAGCAACTTTCTTGCCCTTCCTCTTGCTTTCAATTTCAAAGATAATAGAAATTTCTCGACATGAAATAAAACGACCTTTACAATTTGGTTCTAATTTTTTTTTTTTTGGTCCATGTTTCTGAGACTATGGAGGAATAGACTTCAGCATAATAACAAGAAAACATTCAATACATTATACAAAACTGGAACGGGTGCCTCTCCTAGATGGTGGGTTCTCTCTCGGTGGATAACCACTTGGCGGTACTGTTTCAGATGTGACAGGCATGCAAATGAAAAAAATAGCATAAGAGCTAATAGGTTCAAATCACAACTTTCATACTTACTAGGTTCATGCACTGAGGCTCGTTACTTTCACATATTTATCATCATCATACTCGCTTCATAAAAAGCATGAAGATAAAATCAGATACCATGCACAAGTAGGGTAATCATAATCTATCATCCAAATTAAGTTACTTTTGAGATTGAAGAGGAGATTATTTTATTAATAATTATGTCAAGACAACAGGTGTTCTATCCTGGACATTCTGCAAATAAAACATTTCAAAAATTGCCTCACACAAACAAGTTGATGAATAGATGTTAGCTCTTATTATTGTTGTGTTATTCCTATTGTCATTTTCATTGTTGTCATGAAAGAGATGACCTTTAAGGTTTCTTCTCAACATTGAGATGTTAAGATTTGCTAATGAATAGTTGTCATTTGCCAGCCCTGGTGAACCCAGTACTAAATGGTCCAGCTCAGGAGGGAGCTGAGAGAGAGAGATGAATGGTAAGTGTGAAGAAATATGTTTATTTCCAGAATCAATTTGCTTTGTCTTCAGAGCACCAGCTAAGCATAAAATGGAGAATACCTCTGTCAAATCTGCAAAGGAGATCACTCTATCAAGTTAGCAACTTTCTTTCTTCCCATCAAGTTTGTATCATAAAAGCCAAGTAAATTGTGTTGATGTTCTCTGTTATGACATGCACTGACATGATGGATAGGAAGCAACCTTTATGTTGCATAAGAGCAAAGAAAATAATAGGCCCTCACAGCCAATGGAGAGTATCAGGTGATGGGATCTCTCTGCATCTCTGTAGGGGCCCAGAAACACTTCTGTTCTTGTTTCTTCCCAAGCTAGGAAGAAAAATGATGAAGTCACATTTTTACAAGATAGGATGTAGAGAGGGAGTAGGTTCATACTTTTTACTATATTGTTGTTAAAGAACAATTTTCATGAAAGGTAATATGAAGATTCTCATATATAAATCGAACATATGTTAAAGATTTTATTTAATTCATTAAAGAAATAAGGGGACTAGCAGATGTCAAACCTGGTCAAAGGAGAATCCAAAAGGACAGGCACATGTGTAGATCAAGTCTGCTGAAATGAAGGGGCAAATGAAAAGCAAAGCTGACTCCTTCCTCAGTGGGAGAGGGAAGTCAGCTGAAGTCCTGACAGACTGAATTTACAAGTCCACAGACACAAATACTGTGTATTGTTCTTGATGTCTACAACTAACAGGGCTAGCTGGAAGATAGCCCCCAAAGGGTCAGAATCAGTTAACTCTGAGCTCTTGACTCTGGGTTGGAAAACTATAGCCACGGTCAAGTCATCTGTGTTTGTAAATAAAATTTTATTGAAACCCAACCATTTGTTAATAAACTGCTTATCATGCTAAGTGGCAAAGTTGAATAGATGGAACCTTATGAACGGTAAATCTAAATTATTTACTATTGGGCCCTTTAAGGAAACGTTTCCTGGCCTTTGGTAAAGAAAATACATAGGATTCTACTGAATCATGAATCTTCTCCTATATTCTATAATGGTGAAAAGAGAATTTGGGAACTAGATAAATCTGGATCTGAATCTTAACTCTGTTACTTAATAAATGTATCATTAAAGCAAGTTGTGCAAACTTCCACATATTCAGTTATTAAACAACATAAAAACATTATCTCTTATTAAATAAGTATGATAATGAGTCTATTGTATGATTATGATGAGGGTGAACCAAAACAGGAAGTATAAAGAGGATAGTAGAATTTTCATATAGAAAGTGGTAGAGGGTTCAAAAACTGTTAATTTCCATTTATCATCATCTAAGTAAATTCATCCATATGGCCCAAACTATCCGTAATTAATTCCCTTAAATGCCTGGGCTTCTCATCAAAAGACTGTGGGCCATTCATGCGACCCAACACAGAATCTGGCCATCACACTGCTCTTTGGGATGGTAAGGAGCGGCCTGGTGTCTAAGCGGGCACAGTGAACTGGGGGTTTGGGGATTCGAGACTCAGCCCGAGGAGCCTGGAAAACTCTCCCATCTCTCGGGTTGTCAATTACTTTATCTCTACAGTGAAAGTTCTGGACTAGAGGCAGAAAACTGGTAGGATCCTTCAAGGTGAAGTCTTGTGACGTGATGCTACCATAGCCCCTTCTTTCATTTCAAAGCTGGGAGCGTCAAGTGTGGGGTAAAGAAAAAAGGTAACAGGAAGCTGTGGCCATACAGCGGGCAAGTTTTTCACATAATGCTATTATTTTTCTTTTGTTTTCTAGCAGGCATTCCTTTAGACTGAAGGTGTCTGAAATATTCTGTTATCCATCTGCTCTGCTTCTCAGAGAGCTAACAGAGTTTTGCACACCGTGGCACTTAATTAATATCCAATGGAGATAGAAATACTTCTTTAATGATTATTGTCATTAACTGTTTTTCATAGCATTCCTGGGAAGCCCTGGCAGTATAATTGCCTTGGCTTTACAGGTGAGAAATCCAAAGCCCAGAGAGGCTGAACCCACACAGTTAAGGAATCACAGGGCTGGGAATAGAATTCACCATCTTAAACCCTGGGAATCTGTTCACACAAAATTATAACCAGAGCCTGCCATGGGTCCGGGACCCCTGGGGACATCTCCTTGAAAAGACCAGAGCTTTCTATCCAGCCCACAGCACTGCACGGAGCAGCCTGTGGGAAGCCACGCATTTCTCACACAGCACATTTTCTCAGCCCTTGTGATGATTTGTACTTAAAAAATATTTTGGTGATTCTAGATACCTGTTAATGTAGCTTTCTAATTCTTGGGTAAAACATCTAAGCTTAAAGACATGCTCTAGTAATGAAGTTAGCAGGTTTAAAGTACTGGTAATTAAGAAAGTATGTAGCACAAGAAGCATGGTTTATTTCACTCACTTATTCAACAAATATTTATTGCGTGCCTACTACCTGCCAGGCACTGATGCAGACATTGGGAATACAGCCATGGCCAAAATTTGTCTCCCGATAGAAATTAGAGTCCAGTGGGATACAGAAAATATGTAAATAGATATAAGGTTAGTATTAACAAATGCAATGAAGAATCATAAAATAAGAGTAGGAAAAGAAAGCAGAGAGAGCTTAGGGAGTTGACTGTGCTTATATAGATTGCCAGGAAAGGCCTTTCAAGGACGGTGACATTCAAGAAGAAGCCTGAATACAGTGAGGAGGTGATGCTGTGACTGTTGAGGGCAGTGTGGGGCCTTCCTGGAACAGGGCTCCCCCATACCCTCCGCTTTATCGCCTCTCTGAAGTGCCAAGGTAGCGTTCCATGCACATTTCCTGAGTTCTTTCACAATTGTGAACCTGCCTCCCAAATGGAAGATGTGAACTACTTGCGACCTTGAGCATGTAGCCCCAGGCCTCTTGGAGACTAAGGCGTGATACTGTGAACCCCTGTGACAACACCCTGTTACGCAGCATCAGTCAGCCGGAGGATTGTGCAGGAGCTGACCACTCCCCTCCTCATCGTTTAAAAACGCTTTGCTGACACCTTTCAGGGAGCTCGGGGATTGTTAGAGTGTGAGCAGCCGCTCTCCTTGCCTGGGTCAGCGATAAACCTTTCCCGTCTCTAAACTCTGATGTTTGTTTGTTTGGCCACGCTGGGTGCCGGGCAGGCTCCCTGGGCGGCTCAGCAGGCAAGAATCCGCCTGCAATGCAGGAGACACGAGTTTGATCCCTGGGTCGGGAAGATCCCCTGGGGGAGGCATGGCAACCGACTCCAGTGTTCTCGCCTGGAGAACCCCATGGACAGAGGGGCCTGGCGGGCTGCAGACCACGCGAGTTGGGCTCCGGAAGTGTCGGACAGGCCTGAAGCGGCTGAGCTCACACGCACGTGCGTCAGGCACGTGAGCGTGCACTCTCGGTGCTGGAGAGATGCTGCAGGATTTAGCGCGCCCCACGGCCTCAAGGTGCCGCATGCTCCGGGACGGCAAGGAGGCCAGTGAGCTGGCGCGTGGCACGGCGGGGGCGTCCAAAACTCGCGGCGGAGAGCGAGCCCAGCAGGTCGTGCTCAGGGGTCTGAACTGTATCCCAGGTGAGAAGAGGCAGCACCGGCCGCTTGAGGCGGAGCGCGAACCTGCTCTGGTTTCCGGTTTGCGCGGCGATGGCGCCGGGCAGACGGGCCGTGGGGTCCAGAGCAGGGGGCGTTCGGAGGCTCGGCTGCGGCGGAGGTGAGGCGTCTCAGGGTGGCCATTTGCAAACGGTAGACAAAGTTTAGCGATGGGATGTATTTCGAAGATAAAGCCAACTTATTTTCTAAAGGATTAGATGTGACAGACAGAGGGTCGCAGATGAGAGCAGGCTTTTTGGCTGAGCACTCAAGTGCCTCGTGATGCGGCGTTTTAGTTTTGGATGAGTTCAGTTTGAGATGTTTGTTTGAAGTCTACCTGAAACTGTTCAGTAAAAGCAGGACTTGGAGTCTGGGGTTCAGAGGAGAAGTTGGGACTAAATACATTTGTGGAGCAATCAGTATAAAAAGTTCTTTCAAGCTGTTCAGTAACATCTTAAACTCTTGGCCAACCTGGTAGATGATATTTAAAGCCAGAGACTTGGTGAGGACCACATCAGGAGAGTGTAATTAGAGACGCAGCTCTGGCCTTGCGGTATTTGGATGCTGAGAAGTGGGAGAAGATCCATTCAATAAACTGAGAAGGAAAAGCCAGATGATTCGGAGACCCCAAGAGACAGGTGAGGAGTATCTGAAAGAGGCGTGGTTGCCGGAACCAAATGCCATTGAGATTCAGAATTAGAGGAGGAGGGACTGTTGAATCGGTCATGTGGACTTGGGTAAGGAGACCCTTTTTGACTAGATTAAAACGATGTTAGTGGAGAGGTGGGAATGAAAAACTTATCAGAAGTTACTCAAGAACGAATTAGAGGACGGATGTTGGAAAGAGCAGACATTTTTTCAGAATTAATAAAAAAGTATCAGAGGAAGCAATAACATGTTTTAATGAGAAGATAGTGCATCCTGCTTAAAGGCTGATGGGAAGAATGCAATAAGTAGCGGCTGCCAGGGAAAGGGAGGTCTTATTGGGGTAGTAAGTAGTGAAATTTTAAAGAGTCAGTGGAGTAGAAATTCCTGTGGGTTTAAAAATTCACTGGATTTGTGTTACCAGAAGGAGTGAGTTAGAAATAAAACAGATAAGAAAGGGGGATGCTTGAAGTTGAGGCTTGTTAATAAATGAGGTCCATAGGAGGAGGAGAAGGAGGTTATCAGCTCCTGGTGTGTTATACCTGCTTCTTAACTTATCCCTAGAGGACAGTGTTAGGTCTGCTTTATTTTCACCACAACCACTCAAAAGGTATATAACTAGAATATACAGAATGAAGTAAGTCAGAAAAATAAAAATAAATATTGTCTATTAATGCATATATGTGGAATCTAAACCAATGGTAGAGACGACTTATTTGCAAAGCAGAAATGGAGAACAAACATATGGATACCAAGGGGAAAATGGGGTGAGATGAAACGGTAGATAGAGTGCATACACTATCGGTACTGTGTGTAAATCAGACAATTGAAGAGAGCCACTGCGTATCCCAGCGGGTGCGCCTCAGGGCTCTGTGGTGACCTCCAAAGAAGGAAACCCACAGAAGAGGGGATGTGTATATATGTGTGTGTGTACAACTGACTCACTTTGCTGCACAGGAGAAGCTAACCCAGGGAGCAGGAAACGCCACCCGCTCCAGGATTCCTGCCTGGAGACAGTCCATGAGATTGCAAAGAGCCAGGCATGCCTGCAGCAGCTTAGCACACACAACGCATAAACTAACACAACTGTGTCTGTGTGTGTGTGTTGTGTGTGTGTGTGTCTGTGTGTGTGTGCATCTGTGTGTGTCTGTGTGTGTGCATGTGCGTGTCTGTGTGTGTGTGTCTGTGTGTGTGTCTGTGTGCGTCTGTGTGTGTGTGTGTCTGTGTGTGTGTCTGTGTGTGTGTGTCTGTGTGTGTGTCTGTGTGTGTCTGTATGTGTATCTGTGTGTGTGTCTGTGTGTGTATCTGTGTGTGTGTGTGTCTGTGTCTGTGTGTGTGTGTCTATGTGTGTCTGTGTCTGTGTGTGTGTCTGTGTGTGTGTGTCTGTGTGTGTCTGTGTCTGTGTGTGTGTCTGTGTGTGTGTGTGTGTGTATGTGTGTCTGTGTGTCTGTGTGTGTGTGTGTGTCTGTGTGTGTGTGTGTGTGTGTCTGTGTGTGTGTCTGTGTGTGTCTGTGTGTGTGTCTGTGTGTGTGTGTGTGTCTGTGTGTCTGTGTCTGTGTGTGTGTGTCTATGTGTGTCTGTGTGTCTGTGTGTGTCTGTGTCTGTGTCTGTGTGTGTGTCTGTGTGTGTGTCTGTGTGGTGTGTTGTGTGTGTGTCTGTGTGTGTGTCTGTGTGTGTGTGTCTGTGTGTGTGTGTGTGTCTGTGTGTCTGTGTGTGTGTGGTGTGTGTCTGTGCGTCTGTGTCTGTGTGTGTGTGTGTGTTGTGTGTGTCTGTGTGTCTGTGTCTGTGTGTGCATGTCTGTGTGTCTTTGTGTGTGTGTCTGTGTCTGTGTCTATGTCTATGTGTGTGTCTGTGTGTGTGTGTGCTCAATGGTGTCCGACCCTTTTCAACCCCATGGACTCTAGCTGTCAGGCTCCTCTGTCAATGGGATTTTCCAGGCAAAAACACTTCAATAAAAATTAATTTTATTCATTTTCTAAGTCATTTTGCTTTACCTTGAAGAAGAGAAACTGTTGTTTCACTGACACAAATCAGCAAGATCTAATTTATGGCAAGAAATACTCCATTGAAATGCTGTGCTATAATGTGGGAAAATGTAAATCTTTTTCACAGTTTTTACCAAAGTGAAATAAAATTGAACTCTGAGAAAAAGGTATATATCTAGGATAAAATTTAAATTTAACACCATTTTTCTCTATGCAGAAGTTGTTCTTTATGTATTCACAGCATTCTTCAATAGAAATGGGTGAGGGGGAGGATGATTTCCAGGACAGAGGCTGCGTGTTGAGTCCAGGGCACAGGTGGATGGGCTGGTTTTAGAGCTGCAGGCAGCTCACCCATTCCAACAGAAGGAAAGTGGTGTCTGCGGAGAGAAAAGAGGAAGGCTGGTAAACTTAGGAGAGGCGCAAGGACATGGAAGCCCTGTTTTGCTTGCGGTTTTCTCAGTGAAACGAGTAGCAGGGGCTCCTGAGAAGGCAGCGTGAGTTGAGCGTGGAAACAGCAGGATGGCCCGGCACCCTGAGGGCCCGTGAGTCTCTTGGTCATAAATTTAAAGGCAGACCAGCCGGCACATTCATGTGAACTGCAAAATTGGGGTTTTCTGTTGAAATAAATTTTTTTATTGAATTCCTACTTCATCTTTTCTTGTTTACTACCATCCAACATAATATCTCCAGGCAATGAGGAAAGGATTTTATTTACATGAAAATTGGATGATAAAATTAGGCAGCCCACATCTTCTCCTTTCTGGAAGCAAATTGGCTCTGTACTTAAACTAATTCCTTTGCTTCAATTGAAGAATGTTTTAGACACACTATTTCTTCTACAGATATGCATGCTAACAGGATTTCATTTTATGTTTTGAGAAGAAATAACTTTTATGTTGTGTAAGTCATAGTACTCATTATGTAAAATGGAGAAGAGCCAGCTAAAAACATAAGGACATAAAAGTCATCAATGTTCCTATCAACCAGTGATAGTCACTGCTTATGTTTTAGTGCATTTCTTCCTAAGAGCGCCTAGATAAAGAGATTTATTTCTCTCCCCATGGGCACTATTCTTTAAAAGCTTTATCTATAATTTTTGTATGTAGTAATATATCCCAATGTCTTTCAATGTCATTCTTCTAGCATACGATTTTTAACACTCTTTTCTGTGATATTCTCAATGATATTGTGCACAGTTTTTTCATGGAACTGACAGATTGATTCTAAAATTCAAATGGAAGAGATGAAGTGTAAGAATGTCCAAGAACATTTTGAAAAACAGAAAAGCAGGAAATATATATTCTTTAACAATGCATTTCTAAAGTACATGTTTTATTGAAATATTAGTGCTT
Source organism: Cervus canadensis (assembly GCF_019320065.1). NCBI lineage: Eukaryota > Metazoa > Chordata > Mammalia > Artiodactyla > Cervidae > Cervus > Cervus canadensis. Next base: position 42,064,772 of record NC_057416.1, on the reverse strand, counting down.
CTACAAAATGACATTTCTATAAGAAAACATACTGAAGCATTCCTTCCAATAATTCAAATTTAGAAATCACTGAAGTGTTTTTCAATAGGTGACCAGGTAAATGAACAATAATACATAATTTAAAAGACACAGTTTCCAAAACATATTGACCAGTGAAAAAATATAATTAAATCATAGAAATACTTTTTTAATTAAATAATAACAACAAAACTTTGTGCATTTAAGTGCATTTAAAACAAAATCTACAAGGATACATGCCAAACAAATAACAGTGATTATCTGTAAGATAAAAATGGGATCTGGGGAAGAACAAGTAAAAACTTATTTGGGAAACCTTTGCATTTTTTACTGTGTATAATTGTCATAAATATTTATATTGAGAATGTGGTATTTATCATTTATCAATTATTTATGTAGATATTTATATAAATAGTATATAATATATTACAAAGCATCAAAATAGAAGTATTAGCAAAAGCAGAATTTATTGGCAAATTTTTGGAGCTTGCTGTTGTCTGAGATAGGTGTGTTTTTGTATGGGACAATGGAAGTCTTATCGAATGAGTTAAGTTGAAGTTAAGGTGCGAAGGATCAACAAATACTGGGCAAAAATATCAAAGACATAGGAAACAGCATGCATGGAAGCTCAGAGGCAGGAGAAAGCATCGCGTGTTTGGGGAACAGAATGAAGAGTAGCTGAAGCATCAAGATCAATCAGGGTAATAACACAGGGTGAGGATGATGAAATCTGCACTGCTCCAATCAGGAAGGGCCTTGCGATCTGTGCTAAGGTTTGGAGATCATGTTAGAGAGCAGTAAAGAATTTTTAAGTTTAGGGGTGACACAGTGTGACTTCTTAAATTTAAAACATTTAAAAAATTTTAAAAAATCTCGTGTGTGCCTGAGAATGGAGACTGGACTGGCAGACAGCATATTAGATAAGGGGGACCTGTCTATGCACAGTGGTCCCGGCGAAACAAGACAATAAGTGGACAAGGGTGGCAGCAAGGGAAACAGAAATGACTGGATTAACAAGGAATATTCATGAATGGGGGATTAACAGAAATTGCTGGTAGGTTGGCTCTGAAGGAAAAAACAACCGAGCTTTATGCTTTAAAGCAGAGGCATGGAGTTCCCTGGTGGCCCAGTGGTAAAGAATCTGCCTGCCAATGCAGGGACACAGGTTCCATCCCTGGGTTGGGAAGATCCACTGGAGAAGGGAATGGCTACCCACTCCAGGATTCTAATATGTTGTATGTTACAGTATATAGAGTATATTATACTGTACATACATAAGGTATATATAATATACTGTGATTACTGATAGCCAGCATGATGTATATATATTATTTCCACGGTACTTATTCATTTTCTAGGTGGAAGCATGTATGCTTTGACCACTATCTCCCTGTTTCCTCCACTCTTTACCCCCTGACAACCACCATTCTACTTTCTACTTTTTCAAGTTCAGCTCCTTTAGATTCCACGTATGAGTGAGAATATACATAACATTGGGGTTTCTGTGGCAGTGGCAAGGGCCCCCCTGCTAGTGCAGGAGACACGGGTTTGATCCCTGGGTTGAGAAGATCCCCCGGAGAAAGAAAAGGCAACGCACTGCGGTATTCTGGCTTGGGAAATCCCGTGGATAGAGGAGTATGGTAGGTCTCTGGGGTCACAGGGTTGGACATGACTTAGCGACCAAACAGCAACATGTATAATAATTGTCTTTCTCTGACTTTTTTCATTTAGTATAAAGCCCTGAAGCTTTATCCCTGTTGTCACAAAAGACAAGATGTTCTTTTTATGGCTGAATTATATCCTTCTGAGTGTATGCAAGTGTGTATGTGCATGTGTGTATCCCATTTTCTTTATCCACTCATCCTTTCAATGGCCACTTAGGTAGTTTCCATGTCTCGGCTACCGTGATGTTACAATGAACCTAGACAGTTCATTGTAATCATATGTCATTGTCAATCATCATCTCTTGAGATTATGATTTCGTTTACTTCCAATATGCACACAGAAGTGGAACTGCTGTATCACACAGTAGTTCTATAATTTTTTAAGGAAACTCTGAACTGTTCTTCGTGCTGGTTGCACCAATTTACATTTTCCAGCAACATTGCACAAGTCTTCACTTTTCTCACCAGCATGTTCTCCCTTATCTTTTGATGATAGTCATTCTAATAGAATGAGGTGATACCTCATTGTGGTTTTTATTAGATTTCCCTAATGATTAGTGATGTTGAACATTCTTTTCACATACCTATGAAATGTTTTCTTTGGAAAATGTTTATTCAAGTCTTCTGACCCTTGACTAATAGGATTTTTTTTTTTTGCTATTGAGTTGTATGTGTTCCTTACATACTTTGAATATTAGTCCATTATTAGCTATGTGCTTAGGAGAAGGAAATGGCAACACACTTCAGTATTCTTGCCTAGAGAATCCTATGGACAGAGGAGCCTGGTGGGCTGCTGTCCATAGGGTCGCACAGAGTCAGACATGACTGAAGCGACTCAGCATGCATGCATGCATCGGAGAAGAAAACGGCAACCCACTCCAGTGTTCTTGCCTGGAGAAGCCCATGGATGGAGGAGCCTGGTGGGCTGCCACCTATGGGGTCGCATAGAGTTGGGCACAACTGAAGCGACTTAGCAGCCGCAGCAGCTATGTGTTTGAGAACATTTTCTCCATTCCACTTTTCATTTTGCTTATTTATTTCTTTTTCTGTGCAGAGGCAGAGGATTTTTAGTTTGCTGAGGTGCCACTTGCTTACTTTTGCCTTTGTTTTTTATGCTTTTGGTATCATTCCCAAAAAAATCACTGATAAGACCAAGGTCAGGGAGCATTTTGTCTGTATTTTCACCTGGAAATATTATATTTTGGGGTCTTACATATGTCTTTCATTCATTTCGAGTTAAGTTTTGTAAATGGTGTAAGATAGGTCTAACATCAGTCATAAGAATAGTCCATTTCCTGACATCATTTACTGAAAACACAATCTTCTTCCCATTCTTGGCACTGTTGTCAAATATTAGTTGACTATATATGTGTGGATTCAATTTCATTACATTGATCCATATGTCAGTTTTATACCAGTAGCACATTCTTTTTATATTACAATTTGGTAATAAAACTTGATATCAGGAATTTTGATGCCTCTAGTTTTGTTTTTCTTCTTTCTTATTGTTTTGGCTATTCATGTTCTTTTGTAATTCCATACAAATTTCAGAATTTATTTTTACATCTGTGAAAACTGCTATGGAGATTTTGGTAGGAATTGTGTTGAATCTGTAGATTATTTAGGGTAGCATGGACATCTTAGCAATATTCTGATTCTCCATGAACACAGAATATCTTTCTATTTATTTGTGTATTTAATTTCTTTCTAGAATGTCTTGCTAGTTTCAGTGTATAGATCTTTTGCCTCCTTGATTGAATTTATTCTTAAGAATTTGATTTTTATTTTGCTGCTATTATAAGTAGAATTGTTTTATTTCTGTTTCAGATAGTTCATTGTTAGTATATAGAAACACAACTGATTTTTGTATATTAATTTTGTATTCTGCACCTTTACTGAATTCATTAATCTGTTGTAATAGTGTTTTTAGAACTGGACATGGAACAATGGACTGGTTCCAAATAGGAAAAGAAGTATGCAAAGGCTGTATATTGTCACCCTGCTTATTTAACCTATATGCAGAGTACATCATGCGAAATGCCAGGCTAGATGAAGCATAAGCTGGAATCAAGATTGCCAGGAGAAATATCAGTAACCTCAGATATGCAGATGACACCATCCTTATGGCAGAAAGCAAACAGGAACTAAAGAGTCTCTTGATGAAAGTGAAAGAGGAGAGTGAAAAATCTGGCTTAAAACTCAGCATTCAGAAAACTAAGATCATGACATCTGGTCCCATCACTTCATGGCAAATAGATGGGGAAACAATGGAAACAGTGAAAGACTATATTTTCTTGGGCTCCCAAATCACTGCAAATGGTGATTGTAGCCATGAAATTTAAAGACACTTGCTTCTTGGAAGAAAAGTTATGACCAACCTAGACAACATATTAAAAAGCAGAGACATTACTTTGCCAACAAAGGTCCATCTAGTCAAAGTCATGGTTTTTTCTGTAGTCATTTATGGATGTAAGAGTTGGACTATAAAGAAAGCAGAGCACCAAAGAATTGATGCTTTTGAACTGTGGTGTCGGAGAAGACCCTTGGACTGCAAGGAGATCCAACCAGTCCATCCTAAAGGAAATCAGTCCTGGATATTCATTGGAAGGACTGATGCTGAAGCTAAAGCTCTAGTACTTTGGCCACCTGATGTGAAGAACAGACTCCTTAGAAAAGACCTTGATGCTGGGAAAGATTGAAGGCAGAAGGAGAAGGGGACGACAGAGGATGAGATGGCTGGATGGCATCACCGACCACTGAACATGAGTTTGAACAGGCTTAGGGGGTTAGTGATGGACAGGGAAGCCTGGCGTGCTACAGTCCGATGGGTCACAAAGAGTCAGACACGACTGAGTGACTGAACTGAACTGCAATAGTGTTTTAGTGGAGACCTTAGAATGTTTTACTATATAAATTTGTGTAATCTGCAAATGGACAATTTTACTTCTTCCTTTCCAGTTTGGATGTCTTTTATTTCTTTCTCTTATCTGATTCATCTACCTAAGACTTCTGGTACTATGCTGAATAAGAGTGGGCATATGTGTGTTGTTCCTGATATTAGAGGAAAATTTTCGAACTTTTCCTGTTGAATATTATGTTAACTGGGCTTCCCAGGTGGTGCTCGTGGTAAAGAACCTGCCTGCCAATGCAAAAGACATATGAGACTGAGGTTCGATCCCTTAGTCAAGAAGAGCACCTGAAGGAGGGCATGGCAACCCATTCCAGTATGCTTGCCTGGAGACTCCCATGGACAGAGGAGTCTAGTGGGTGACAGGCCATGGGGTCACGAGAGTTGGACATGACTGAAGTGAAAGCATACACACACACGTAATGTTAGCTATATATTTGTTATATATATGGCCTTTATATATTGAGGTATGTTCCTACATACCCCAGTAATTGTGAGTTTTATCATGAAAAAGTGTTGAATTTTGTCATATTCTTTTTTCTTCATCAATTGAGATGATCATGATGTTTACTTTTATTGTACTAATTTGGTATGTCACATTTAATGATTTGTATATGTGAACCTTCCTTGTTTCCCAGGGATAAATCCCATTTAAACATGGTGTATGAGCCTTTTAGCTTGCTGTTGAATTTGGTTTGCTAGTATTTTGTTGAGAATTTTGCATCTCTAATCAGGGATATTGGCCTTTTCTTTCCTTGAAGTGTTCTTATCAGACTTTAGCATCAGGATAATGCTGGCCTCATAAAATATTTTGGAGTTCCCGTCTCGTCAGCTTTTCTCAATTCCTCTTTTTCAAACTTCAGTTTCAAAAATTCTGATATTGAATCTTCTTTTACTATTTGATAGAATTTATCAGTGAAGCCATCTGATTCAGGATTTTTCTTTGATGGAAGGTTTTTGATTTCTGATTCAATCTCCTTACTTGTTATTGCTCTGTTCAAATTTTATATTTCTGATTCAGTCTTGAAGTATATGTGTTTCTAGGAATTTATCAATTTTTCCAGGCTATCCAATTTTTTTGTATAATTGTTAGCAGTAGTTTCTTTGATCCTGTGTATTTCTTTGTATCATTTATGATATCTCTTCTTTTATTTTTTATTTTACTTACTTGAGTCTCCTTTCATTATTTCTTAATCTAACTGAAAGTTGATCTGCTTTTGTCCATCTTTAAAAACAGATTTTAGTTTCATTGATTTTTCCTATTGCTATTCTGGTCTCTCTTTCATTTTTCCTGCTCTTTGTAATTTGCTTCCTTGTGCTAACTTTGTTCTCCTTTTCCTTTTTCCTTGAATTGTGAGGTTAGGCTGTTTACTTTAAATCTTTCTTTCTTCTTAATTTAGGAGTCCATCATTTAAAACTAGTGAATCCCATACATTTTGATATATTTTGTTTCCATTTCATTTGTCTCAAGATATTTCTTTTATACCAAGTCCTGTACATGTGAACATGTTCCATTCCTAGAGCTAGTTTATGAATCCAATTTGGTTGTAAGTCCAACAAAGTTAGCCTCGATACCAACTAACACCATTGGCTATATGGTACTGTACTATAACAGGTTTACATTATTTTCCATGCAAATAATACAGAAGGACAATCAAACACACACAGACAAAAAAAAAAGGAAATATTTTTAAACTTACACTACTTGAAAAGTACCGTACAGCGGCTGCTTCCCAAGCGGCACCCATGGTGAAGAGTCTGCCTGGGAATGCAGGAGAGGCAAAGACAAGGGTTCAGTCCCCGGGTCGGGAAGATGCCCGGAGCAGGAAATGGATCCCCACTCCAGTGTCCTTGCCTGGAGAATCCACGCGCAGAAGAGCCTGGCGGGCTGCAGCTCATGGGGTCGCAAAGACTGAGCACACACACACGCCACAGGGCAACAGCAGGCGCACGGGGGCCGGCGTGTCAAGAGGCAAGGAGAGCGCTGCCTGGAGGAGCGCGGGGGAGTGGGGGGGACGGCGGAGCTGATGGGCCGTCGGCACAGACGAGGGCCAGCCGCAGCGTCACTCACACCTGACGTTGATGGCACAGGCTGGCGCTCCTTGCTGGCTTCAATTCTGTATACCCTATTGAAAAAATGACCCAGTGATGTCTGGGACTAGTGCTTTTTCTTTTTCATCATAGTTGACCTGGTAACACTGAGTTGCATTCTGACAACCTTCGTGCGTAGTTCTGCTTTGAGGTCCTGCGCCGCAAAATCTAACAGTGCCCATCGAACAAAGAAAATCGCTTGCCATTCCCTGCATCGTGAATCTCCGGTTCTTCAGCCGTACCAGCTACACCGCTGCCTTTATGCTCGCTTCCAGACACCCTGGGCTGAGACGAGGGTACTGCACGCTGTACTGTGCTCAGGACTGTGCAGTAGGCGCCCAAAGCACCGCCGCTGGTGGGGGATGCACACGTGTGACACCAGACACGTGCGTGGACTCATGTGACTGGACAGGCGAATGCATGTGCCTATCTTTGAAAGTTCACAACTTGGAGGTTCCTATGTATGGAACTTACTGCATTTCCCTTTTGATTTATTCTTTCACCCTTTGGTTGTTCAATAGCAGGTTGTCTAACTTCCATATATTTGTGAATTTTCTGATTTTCCTCATGTCATTGATTCTTAGTTTCATACCATTGTTGTCAGAAAAAAAACTTTTTATGATTTCAGTCTTCTTAACTTTGCTAAGATTTGTTTGTGAGCTAACATATGATTTATCATGGAAGATATTTCATGTATACTTGAGAAAAATGTGTAATATGATGCCTTGGGATGGAATGGTCTGTATGTATCTATTAGGCTATTTAGTCCAAGGTTTCCTTATTTCGGTGTTTCCTTACTGACTTTTTTGGTCTGGATGTATTGCTGTATAATGAACTTAACATTCAAACACCAAAGATCATGGCATCCAGTCCTATCACTTCATGGCAAATAGATGCGAAAAGAATGTAAACAGTGAAAGACTTTACTTTCTTGGGCTCTGAAGTCATTGCAGATGGTGACTGCAGCCATGAAATTAAAAGACACTTGGCCCTTGGAAGAAAAGCTATGACCAACCTAGACAGCATATTAAAAAGCAGAGACATTACTTTACCAACAAAGGTCTGTCAAGTCAAAGCTATGGTTTTTCCAGTAGTCATGTATGGATGTGAGAGTTGGACCATAAAGAAAGCTGAGTGCCGAAGAATTGATGCTTCTGAACTGTGGCGTTGGAGAAGACTCCTGAGAGTCCCTTGGACTGCAAGGAGATCAAACCAGCCCATCCTAAAGGAAATGAGTCCTGAATATTCATTGGAAGGACTGATTTTGAAACTGAAGCCGCAAAACTTTGGCTACTTGATGCGAAGAACTGTCTCATTGGAAACGACACTGATGCTAGGAAAAACTGAAGGCAGGAGGAGAAGGGGACAATAGAGGGTGAGATGGTTGGATAGCATCACCGACTCTATGGACATGAGTTAGAGCAAGCTCAAGGAGTTGGTGATGGACAGGGAAGCCTAGCATGCTGCATTCCTTGGCGTCACAAAGAGTCGGACACAACCGAGCAACTTAACTGAACTGATTGCTGAATGTGGGATATTCAAGTCCCTTACTATTTTTATATAGCTGTCTGTTTTTCCTTCAGGGTTGTACTTGTCTAGCATATTTAGACACTTCAATGTTGAGTACATATGTACTTATAATTGTTATACACTCTGAATTGGCTCAGTTATAGTTGTATAATGATATCTTGGTGTCTTATTACAGTTCTTTACTTCTCTTTTGTCTGATATAACTACCCCAGCTCTCCTTTAGTTTCCACATGTATTAATATCTTTTCCTATCCCTTCAGTTTTAGCCTATGTATGTTCCCTGGAGTGGGGAATGGCAACCCAGTCCAGTATTCTTTGCCAGGAGAATACCATGGACTGAGAAGCTTGGCAGGCTATAGTCAATGGGGTTGCAAAGAGTTGGACATGACTAAGTGACTAATCCACACATATCCTTAAAGATGAAGTTGGTCTCCTGTAGATAATGTATAACTGGAAAAGGTCAGTTTTCATTCCAGTCTCAAAGAAGGGCAATGCCAAAGAAGGTTCAAACTACTGCACAATTGCATTCACTTCACAAGCTAACAAGGTCATGGTCAAAATCTCCCAAGCTAGGCTTCAACAAGAGGTGAAACAAAACTTACAGATGTAAAAGCTGGTTTTAGAAAAGGCAGAGGAATCAGAGATCAAATGGCCAACATCTGCTGGATCATAGACAAATCAAGGGAATTCTAGGAAAACATCTGCTTCATTGACTATGCTAAAGCTTTGACAGTGTGGATCACAACAGACTGTGGAAAATTCTTAAAGAGATGGGAATACAGGACCACCTGACCTGCCTCCTGAGAAATCTGTATTCAGGTCAAGAAGCAACAGTTAGAACAGGACATGGAACAACAGACTGGTTCCAAATTGAGAAAAAAGTATGTCAAGGCTGCATATTGTCACCCTGCTTACTTAACTTATATGCAGAGTACATCATGAGAAATGCTGGGCTGGATGAAGCATAAGCTGGAATCAAGATTGCTGGGAGAAATATCAATAACCTCAGATAAGCAGATGGCACCACCCTTATGGCAGAAAGCAAAGAAGAACTAAAGAGCCTCTTGATGAAAGTGAAAGAGAAGAGTGAAAAATCTGGCTTAAAATTCAACATTCAGAAAACCAAGATCATGGCATCTGGTCCTATCACTTCATGGCAAATAGATGGGGAAACAATGGAAACAATGAGAGACTTTATTTTCTTGGGCTCCAAAATCACTGCAGATGGTGACTGCAGCCATGAAATTAAAAGATGCTTGCTTCTAAAAAGCAGAGACATTACCTTGCTGACAAAGGTCCATCTAGTCAAGGATATGGTTTTTCCAGTAGTCATGTATGGATGTGAGAGTTGGACCATAAAGAAAGCTGAGCACCAAAGAATTGATGCTTTTGAACTGTGGTGTTAGAGAAGACTCTTGAGAGTTCCTTGGACTGCAAGGAGATCAAACCAGTAAATCCTAAAGGAAATCAACTCTGAATATTCATTGGAAGGAGTCATTCTGAAGCTGAAATTCCAATACTTTGACCACCTGATGCGAAGAGCCAACTCACTGGAAAAGACCCTGATGCTGGGAAAGATTGAAGACAGGAGGAGAAGGGGGTGACAGGGGATAAGATGGTTGGATGGCATCACCAACTTAACGGACATGAGTGTGAACAAGCTCTCAGAGATGATGAAGGACAGGAAAGCCTGGCATGCTGAGTCCACAGGGTCTCAAAAGAGTTGAACAATACTGAGTGATTGCACAATGACAACAACAGATAGTGCATAATGGGATATTTTTTTAATCCATTCAGCCTCTCTCTACCTTTTGATTGGACAATTTATTTCATTTAAATTTAACGTCAGTCAGTCAGTTCAGTCGCTCAGTCATGTCCAACCCTTTGCGACCTGGTGAATCACAGCACGCCAAGCCTCCCTGTCCATCATCAACTCCTGGAGTCCACCCAAACCCATGTCCATTGAGTCAGTGATGCCATCCAACCATCTCATCCTCTGACATCCCCTTCAGTGTAATTATTGATAATACGTACTTATCATGACATCTTATTGTTTTGTGGCTAAATTGTAGTTCCCTTCTCTTTCTTTTGCTGTCTTTCTCTATAAATTGTTGATTTTCTCTAGTGTTATCTTTCATCATCTTCTCTTCATTCTTTTGGTGTATCCACTGGAGGTTTTTGACTTGTGGTTACTATGACTCTTACATAAAGCATCTCATAGATAAAAATCTTTTCTAATCTAATAGCAAGCAGCAAAACCTGGGTCCGGGTTAGTGGCCCACCAATGGGCTGGGCTGGGAACCTGGCTTCACAGGCACCTGCTGGAGCCCGCGTTTCCAGAGGCTGATTGAGAGCCTGGTGCGCCAGGACCAGTCAGCCCTGAGGGAGCTGGTCAGCGCCAGGGTGGGCTGGGAGCCTGGAGATACTGGAGTCCTCCCGGTGCCTGGTGTCACAGGGGCTACCTGTCCCTGGGGAGCTGGAAGACCCCAGCGTGGGCCCGGGGCCTGGGGTCTCGGGCGTCCAATGGGAGCCAGTTTGCAGAAGTCACCTGGGCCACAGGAGCCATCTAGGTCCCTGGCGCCAAGAGGCTCCCAGTGGGTGCGGAGCCTGAGTTTATTGAGTTCACTGGACGCTACCCAGGGCCCCAGGGGTATCCCAGTGCCTGGGCGTTACTGAGGGTTTAATGGAAGGTCTGCGCCTCATCCCTTTCCTCCATGGAGGAAGTAGCTCCACCCTGGGTTGCCTGGACTTGGTGACGAGGTGATGAGGGGCGTAAGGAAAGAGCAAATTAGCCCAGACAGCGAGGTCAGGTGCTCCCTCCCCGCATTTTATGAATAATGACCGTGTAGCCGCGGAGCGCATGTACAGCACCGCGCATGCGCTTCCCTCGGTCACCGCGTGGTCAGGAGCTACTCTGCAGGAGGGATACGTGGGCTCCACCCACGAAAGCGGGGGTGTTACTGCGGGGTCACGGCTGTGTCCGCCGGACCAGGCGTGAGAGGGGAGACTGGAGCGTGTCTCTGCCACGGCTGCAGCGCCGCCAGGGGAGCACCACCGTCTCTGCGGTCCCCGTGGCTCCTCGAGGCTTTATCCAGCCGCAGCTCGCGCCGCGCCCACCCTGGGCTCAACAGACTGTGCGCGGTGAGATACAGCGAGGCCGCTGGCGTCGCCAACAGGATCAGCGATACAAGGGGTAAGTGAGAATGTGCCTCCCCGCCTTATTTCTGCGCTTCACTCAGTGCTGTAATCTCTTACCTGGAGTGTTTAACTCTCTTTATGGCATTTTCTTGCCCAGAAAGCTGTTCAAATTGATGTTTTGGGGATGGGTTGGATGTTAGAAATTCTTATACCTCCATTTTTTCGTACATCATTCTCCCCCAGATTCCAACTTAAAAATGGGTAGAAAAGAAAGCATGAGTACACATTGCAGAGTGTGGACAACAGGCAGCATGCTTTGAAAAGAATCCAGGAGCGCATCTGGTTCTGTGGGAGCCAGCTACCTTTCAACTAGAAGGACTGCACCCAAAAAGCTTCCTATAGGTTTAACAGCTTCCTGCACCAGAAAGTGGTTTCTTGTCTTCCCAAATTCAGCACCCCTAGGGAAGAGGAACGACTACATAGTGTTTGTGTTGATGCAGACTTCGGTTCAGTATGGACAGTGGTGAAAGCAAAAACTATCCATTGTCATAACTCCTTTAAAAAGCAATAATTGTATCAAAAAATGGAAGTTTGGTTAAACAGGAAGCAGATCCCCCAGCATCCCAGTGGTTAATTACTGTTACATGACTGGCAATGTGGTCAAGATCAGGTTATGCAGCAGCTCTTAGAGTTTTTACTTTTACTTATGTTTTCATTAGAATGATCCTGGAGGTTGAGACCCACATGGCCTATTGTGAGATTCTATTCTTCATTGTCATTCTAAGTATAGGAAATAAAGTCAAATTGCAGAAAAGATACATTTCCCTATTTCTGGGGATGATGCAAACACAGCATCTTTTCTAAGGTTGATTCTGACTGGGCATTATGAAGACTGTTTTAGTGTCTTAGACATAAAACTTTGAAATTGGCTACCGTGGGAAGTTGACATAGCTCCACCTTCAGAAATGTTTGAGAAGAGGAAAGGAGATAACTTGATATAATACCATTTCAATGGCAAGGAAGATAATTCCAGCAAATAGCAAGCCTAGAAAAGGAGAGGCGAGAAGGCTTCTCCTTAATCCTTCGAAAGCATTAAATTGATCTGTTTCAGGTCTTTCTAGAAGATTATCTCCCAGGTGAAACAATTCCAAGCTTGTTTTTCTTTTCCAATCTTGTTTTTCTTTTCCAATTGACTGGAGAGAAGAATGGGCAAAGAAGACACTCCATGTGGGCTCTGAACTATAATCTTTTCCACCATCAAAAGGAAAGCTCCAAATCTTAGTGACATGGTCTAATGTCAACTGCTTCCTTGACTTGACTAATCCATCAGTAATATTTTCTGGGGCTAGAGTGAGTGAGGAAGAGAAATCAAGTTTTTGTACTATTCTACCTCATATATTTTAGCAGTGGCTTCTATTTTGTCTTCACAATGTGGCTTAAAATAGTGTGAGTAATTTGGAGGGGAAACTTAAAGGTCTGAAAAGCTGACTCTGGCATCTCCCTGAAAGCAGAGATGGAAGAGATCGGGCTCCAGGCTTCCTATGCCCTGCCTCTCTTTTTTAAACAGTGTTAGAGATCCAGCTCACCTATAATACAAATTACCCAGCTGAGGCATATGATTCCACACTTTTGGGTATATTCACAGATATGGAATATTACAACCATTAACACAGTCAATTTGTTCACACTTCCAAAAGAAATCCTGTGTCTTTCAACCATTACCCCCTAAAGCCCCACCTGCCGCCCCAGTTCTAGGAGTCTGACCATCTGCTTTGTGTCTCTAAAGATGCTCCTCTTATGGAAACTTCATATGAATGGAGTCTCGTTACGTGGTGTCTTTCTGTGCTGGCTTCTTTCATCAGGCACAGTGTTTCTGCATGTTGTTACGTATATCCCTATTTCATTCCTTTATATGGCTGAAAATTATTCCATTTTAAGTGTCTTTTTTAAACATGTGCTTCCAAGTACATTTTTATTTAAAATAAACACATATATCTATACTACACTAAATATGAACAAATATATTTATTTTATACTAGAAAGTAGTCATTTGAATAGGAGTGATGTAAGAATCCCCAAAGTAAAAGTTAAAAGTGAAAGTGTTAGTCATGTCCTGCATTGAGACCCCATGGACGGTAGCCTGCCTGGCTTCTCTGTCCATGGAATTCTCCAGGCAAGAATACTGGAGTGGGTTGCCATTTCCTTCTCCAGGGGATGTTTCCGACCCAAGGATAGAACCTGGGTCTTCTCTGTTGCAGGCAGATTCTTTACCATCTGAGCCACCAGGGAAGCCAGGAATCTCCAAGTCCGCCACAACAAACCTAACACTGTTTGAGCCAAAAATTCATCTTTTCTGTAACCAGAGATCCAGTTGAATATTCCTGGTGAGCAAGTGATTCCAACTCCCTTTATTCATAATAACTCTAAACAGAAGATGAGTTAGTGTGTGCTCACCTTTGAAAGCATTTTCATTTTAAAGACAATTGTCCAATCAAGTTCAGTTCAGCCACTCAGTTGTGTCTGACTCTTTGTGATCCTAGGGACTGAAGAATACCAGGCCTCCCTGTCCATCACCAACTCTCAGAGCTTACTCAAACTCATGTCCATCAAATCAGTGATGCCATCCAACTATCTCATCCTCTGTCGTCCCCTTCTCCTCCTGCCCCCAATCCCTCCCAGCATCAGGGTCTTTTCCAATGAGTCAGTTCTTCGTATCAAGTGACCAAAGTATTGGAGTTTCAGCTTCAGCATCAGTCCTTCCAATGAATATTCAGACTGATTTTCTTTAGGATGGACTGGTTGGATCTCCTTGCAGTCCAAGGGACTCTCAAGAGTCTTCTCCAACACCACAGTTCAAAAGCATCAATTCTTCAGCCCTCAGCTTTCTTTATGGTCCAACTCTCACATCTATACATTACTATTGGAAAAACCATAGCTTTGACTAGATGGACAGTTGTTGGCAAGGTAATGTATCTGCTTTTTAATATTCTGTCTGTGTTGGTCATAGCTTTTCTTCCAAGGAGTAAGCATCTTCTAATTTCATGGCTGCAGTCACCATCTGCAGTGATTTTGGAGCCCCCAAAAATAAAGTATTTCACTGTTTCCATTGTTTCTCCATCTATTTGCCATGAAGTGATAGGACCAGATGTCATGATCTTCATTTTTTTGAATGTTGAGTTTTAAGCCAGATTTTTCACTCTCCGCTTTCACTTTCATCAAGAGTCTCTTTAGTTCTTCTTTGCTTTCTGCCATAAAGGTGGTTTCATCAGGGAATATGTGTAACTCTATGGCTGATTCATATCAATGTATGACAAAACCCACTGAAATGTTGTGAAGTAATTAGCCTCCAACTAATAAAAAAAAAAGGTGGTTTCATCTGCATATGTGAGTTTATTGATATTTCTCCAGGCAATCTTGATTCCAGCATGTGCTTCATCCAGCCCAGCATTTCTCATGATGTACTCTGCATATAAGTTAAATAAACAGGGTGACAATATGCACGTATGAAGTATGAAGATGTACTCCTTTCCCAGTTTGGAACCAGTCTGTTGTTCCATATCTGGTTCTAACTGTTGCTTCCTGAGCTGCATACAGATTTCTCAGGAGGCAGGTCAGGTGGTCCTATATTCCCATCTCTTGAAGAATTTTCCACAGTTTGTTGTGATCCACACAGCAAGGTTTTGGTGTAGTCAATAAAGTAGTTACCCTCTTGAATAGAATATAGTGTGCAGAATCTTCTCAGAAAATCTTCATGCAAGATAACAAAGTGATGATCTATTTTATAGAGTCCTTCAATTTAGATTTAAATCATGGTTCCATTGCTTTCTACCTTTTAGATCCTGTTTAAGATACTTTCCTACTCTAAGTATCTGTTTCCTCATCTTTGAAACAAGATAATAATTATATCTGCATCAGAGGATTCTTTGGAGAGACAATTTAATGAGAAAATGTATGTGAATTCCAGGCACAATTCTGGCATACTGAATGTTAGTAAGCTATTCATAAATATGTACTGTTATTATTCATATTATTTTTTATTATTCACATATGAGTCTCAATATGTAATGAAGATCTCATGACATAATAATTGTTCCCCAAGTCTTTGTTTAAATGAAGGAATAGATAAATTAAGAAGTCTCCCAAGACAGGGGCACTCCTCATTATGTTTTTCACCTTATTAACTCTGGATTTAACAACAAAGTGATATATTTTACATGAGACATTTGGGGAAGCCACTGGGGGAAGTTCTTCTCAATGATACAAGTTACCACTGCTGGGGAGATGTATCAGCTTCTGTCTTGAATCTTTCATTGTCATCTCAGGGAAGAGAGAAAACATGATGTTTCTTTTCTACATTAATAAATAGTGATATCATGTGCTCTCTGTCTCTCCTGTGATAAGATGGCATCACCATGCTAGGAAGCATTTCTTCTAGAACCAACTGCTGTTGATTTTTTTCCTTTCTTTTTCTTAGGTCCCTTCTTGAGGACTCAGCAAATTCATAAAGCGAAGGAAGCGATGATTCTCTGGCTAAAAAACTGCTGAGATGGTTTTTCTGTTCCCACTGGGAGAATGTAGGGGCAGCCAGACAGCAGGGCTCACCTCCTGCGGCCTGGAGCTGTTTGGGAGGGGAGTCCAGGGTTCCTTCTCTGTGCTTCTTGTTGTCACTCTTAAGTTGTTACTGTGACGTGTGTGTTTCCTTTGATTTTCAAAGTTGTAGGCTAATTTGATTTGAGATAGATAAATCCTGAATTGAATTTTAGGAATAAATTGCAATTCATCAGAGGCTTGCTTTTCCTTACACCTTCTTTGGATACACATCAAAACATAAACTGGGAACTTTTCCAAAAATAGTAGGGGAAGATGACACAGTTCTTCCCGGGAACCTAAGCAATCTGGGAGGTTAGGTAGATAGTGTTTGAGCAAGAATAGGAGAGCAAGTTTGGAATTTTATAAGGAGAATGAATGAGGGAGACTAAAACTGTAGGTGGGCAGGTCTGAACAGATTCCGGGTGTCTCTGATTCTCTCCAGAGCCTTCCCTCCCACGGCCAGCAGAGCCTTCAGACTGACGCTGTCTCCACGCAGCCTGTTCCTTGCGCTCAGGCGCTGGTGGTAAAGAGCCCGCCTGCCAGTGCGGGAGACATAGAGACGCGGGTTCAGTCCCTGGGTTGGGGAGATCGCCTGGAGGAGGGCATGGAAACCCACTCCACTATTCCTGTCTGGAGAATCCCATGCACAGAGGAGGGGATTCCTGGTGGGCTATAGTCCAGAGGGTCGCGCAGAGCCGGACACGGCTGAAGAGACGGCACACACACCACCCAGCCTCGGGTAGGATGCGGATGAATCTCTATTGCGGTCAGCCAAAATAAACGTGTCGTCTTCCAGAAAGAATGTTTTAGGGAGAAGAAAAGAGAGGAAGTAAAACAAAACTAAAGAACATGTATCCTTTCCCTGAAAGAACCAAGAAAATATAAAAACAGGGAGGAAAGGGGATGGGGCAAAGGAGACAGATTCCTCAGTCTCGGTGCTGGCCGGCAGCCCTGCCTTGCAGGACGTACCCCTTGCTGCTTCTGTTTACCTGAATCATACACCTATGTGTGCGGTCACTTCAGTCCTGCCTGACTCTTGGCGACCCCATGGACTGTAGCCCGCCAGGCTCCTCTGTCCATGGGGTTCTCCAGGCAAGAATACTGGAGTGGGTTGCGGTGCCCTCCTCCAGGGAGTCTCGACCCGGGGATTCAAGCTGAGTCTCCTGCATTGGCAGGCTAGTTTTTTACCACTAATGTCACTTGGGAAGCCCACTCATCTCAAATCTGTGTTTACTCTGGGCTTTTATAAGCCTCCCTAGGTGTAATTTGCCTGGTTTTGACCCTGAATAATAGGTGTTATTTTGGAGTCCTTAGGCTATATGAACCTTCTTAGTTGTCCTTGCCTAAATCCTGGATTCATTACACTCCGGTCCTGTGATCTTTCTAGATCACCATTCTATCGTCAGTAACAGACCAGTGGGACTTCCCTGGTGATCCAGGAGTTAGGACTCCATGAGTCCACTGTGCGGGGGAGGAGGGGGCATGGGTTCAGTCCTTGACTGAGGAACTAAGATCCCACAAGCTGAGGAGTGTGGCTAGCAAACAATAATAGCAATGCTGAACTTTACCGTGGGTGGCCATTGAGTACTGTTGGTATCATCTTCATAGTTACTAGTACAGGGTCTGGCACAATGTAGGAGCTCAAAAAATGGTACATATTTTTATTATTACCAAAGGCAATTGGAAACATCTGTCTCTTCTCATGGCTGAGCTTTGCCACCTATTAAAGTTTTCTAAGGTATTTTCCTGGTGACTCAGGCGGTAAAGAATTTGCCTGCAATGGGGAAGGCCCGGGTTCGACCCCTGGGTCAGAAAAATCCCCTGGAGAAGGAAATGGCAACCCACTCCAGTATTCTTGCCTGGAGAATCCCATGGACAGAGGAGCCTGGCGGGCTACAGTCCATGGGGTCGCAGAGTGAGACACCACTGAGTGACTAACACTTTCCTCTCCAGCTTCTAGTTTTCAAAGCATAGGTGGCTGACAAATTACTATGAACCCCTCCTATTTCTTTGAGTACTTCATAAAACAGCATCTGTGACATTGCTTTCAGAGTGAAGTACACAGTGGGCATTTAATTATTTCCTCCTCTGACACTAATGCCTGTTGTTTTCCACTTCAGAGATTGTAGAGAAGCTCTTACTTTTTTTAGGACTTGGTTGCTTATCAGAAATGGAAAGGTAGCATTTACAAACATGTAAAGTGTCAAATTATATGCAAATTCTGTCAAATTGTGATGCTGGAGAAGACTCTTGAGAGCCTCTTGGACTGCAAGGAGAAGAAACCAGTCAATCCTAAGGGGAATCAACCCTGAATATTTATTGGAAGGACTGTTGCTGAAGCTCCAGTACTTTGGCCACCTGTTGAGAAGAGCCACCTCATTGGAAAAGACCCTGATGCTGGATACTGGGAAAGATTGAAATCAAAAGGAGAAGGGAGTGGCAGAGGCTGAGATGGTTAGATAACATCACTGACTCAATGGGTGTTGAATTTGAGCAAACTCTAGGGCAGGGAAGCATGGTGTGCTACAGTCTATGGGGTCACAGAGTTAGATATGACTTAGTGACTTAACAGCAACAGCACTTCCAGAATTAATTGTCCAGTGGTGAGTTTTCTCATCCACATTCACATTTCACTTTTCTGTGTTCTATCAGTGTTGACTTAAATACTGAGTGATATAATAGAAGACATTAACAAAGTGTGTTTCACATAGAACAAAGGATGCTGAAGACACCGTGAGTGTATAACTAGGATCAGCATTTAATTTTTTACACTCCTTGGTTATAGAATTATAAACAAGTTACTTTACAACTACAAATTGCATTTTCCTCATCTGTAAAATGAGAATGGTATTTATCTTACCTATCCTGTAAGGCTAGTGATATAAACGATATTATCAAGTACAACAGTACTTGATAAACAATTGAGTAGTATACACATTTCAAGGGAAAGGTAGCCTGTGGGTTAGATGTCATATGCTTATGTTTTTTGTTTCTTTTGGTCAACATGTGGCATCCAGCCCATGGGCTACAGATGATATGAACTATGTTGAAACACAGAAAACTGGAACCTCTGGGCCAGAGTCATTGTGTAGCAACAATAGGCTGGCATTTGGCTCTGTAACCTGTAGTCAGAGATCCGCGTCTCCCCTCTGCTCAGGATCCCGACCTGAGAGCCCAGGGGATGATTAATCAGGGTTTAGAGCTCTCAAAGCAGCTCTGTGCGCCTGGCAGAGACTGACAAAATCTTTGTAATCAGATTAACAAAGCAGTGATGCGGTGTCCTGTGTGGGGCAGGACAGAGACATTCAACATCGCTATGCAGAACAAGTTCATTAACAGAGCTGACTTTGTCTGGGCTCTGCCTGGATCTTGACATGGTGCAGCTTGCTGAAGAGGTGCTGATAGAGACTCGGCTAAGGCATCACGAGAGCAGTTGGTAGGAGCACGAAGGTTAGCTCTTTCCACGTCAGTTCAGCTTGAAAAGAATCAGAGTTCTGAGGACACCATTCATCTTACTATTTCTTTTTCTTTATTCTAATTTTTCTTGGAGTATAGTTGACATACTCCCAGGTAACTCAAATGGTGAAAATTCTGGAACGCGGAGTATTGAGTAGAGTTTTCTGTACTATACATTAGGTCCTTATTTGCTATCAATTTTATATATAGTAGTGTGTATATATTAATTACACTCTCACAATTTATCCCTCCTCCCCCTTTCTGCCCCTGATGAACACAAGTTTCTTTTTCATTTTGCTCTTTCTGAGTCCTTTCACCTCTGCTTTGCAAGTACAAGAGCTTCTTTTCTGTATTCCTGAATGAGCTTTTTTTCCCCCAGTTTTTCCATCAATTCTTCTTTCACTCTAGTGCTTAGGAAGTCATTGGAATGGATTGTGGTGGGGTTGATGGTTTTTAGTGATTAGTTTGTTAATATACAAATTCAGTTCTGCTCTTCTCCTTTTTCAGTGGTCCAGGATACACCTGCCACCCCTCCAGAACTTCCCTTCTCACAAAGCCAGGTCTCTCTCAACAAATCTCAGATGTCATCCATGAATTTTTACCGCGAGGGATCTCTTCCTTGTACCTACATTCAGCCACTGCCCTCCAAGCGCCAGTGTATTTGATGACTGTTTGCTGTAATTGTTGTTGTTCAGTCATGTCCAACTCTTTACAGCCCCAGGGACGGCAGCACACCAGGCTCTTCTGTCCTCCACTATCTCTCAGAGTTTGCTCAAATTCATGTCCATTGACTCAGTGATACTATCTAACCTTCTCATCCCCTGCCACCCACTTCTCCTCTTACCTTCAACCTTTCCCAACATCAGGATTTTTTCCCAATGAATCAGCTGTTTGCATCAGATGGCAAAAGTATTGGAGATTCAGCTTCAACCTCAATCCTTCCAATAAATATTCAGGGTGATTTCCTTTAGGATTGTTGGTTTCACCTCCTTGCAAATTCAAGGGACTCTTAAGAGTCTTCTCCAGCAACACAACTCAAAATCATCAGTTCTTCTGTGCTCAGTCTTCTTTATGGTCCAACACTCATATCCGTACATGACTGCAAGAAAAACCGTATCTTTGACTATATGGACCTTTGTCCACAAAGCGATGTCTCTGCTTTTAAATATGCTGTCTATGTTTGTCATAGCTTTCTTTCCAAGGAGCATCTTTTAATTTCATGGCTGCAGTCACCATCCACAGTGATTTTGAGGCCAAGAAAAGAGAAAATCTGTCACTGCTTCCACTTTTTCCCCTTCTATTTGTCATGAAGTGATGGGACTGGTTACTGTGGTCTTAGTTTTGAGTTTGAGATTTAAGCAAGCTTTTTTCCTCTTTTCTTTCACTCTCATCAAGAGGCCCTTTAGTTCCTCTTCACTTTATGCCATTAGTTAAATTGATCTACATATTGAAGGTTGTTGATATTTGTCCTGGCAATCTTGATTCCAGCTTGTGCTTCATCCAGTCCAGCATTTCTCATGGTGTACTCTGCATATAAATGAAATAAGCAGGGTGACAATATATAGCCTTGTTGTTCTCCTTTCTCAATTTTGAGCCAATATTAAAGTGCAATGTATATCTGGGTATGCTCTGAGCCTGGAACCAGCCAGGTAATTCAGACTACAATGTTTCGTATACCTTTAGACCTAAGACTTGGGAGGAAGGACATAAGAGACCCAGTGAGATCCTCTGGAAGCAACCACATTCCCTAAATCACACTCTCAGAAGGTCCTTGCCCAGTTACTCATTTGACCACTGTCCTTGAGTGCATAGCTCCCTTGCAGGAAGCAATTGCAATCGTGAGAAAATAACAACTGGTTTCATTCACACACCAAAGCTACGCCTCAACAAAGGCAACCTTTTTGAAATACACTGTAGACTTCAAAAAAAAAAGTTTCTGTGTCACAGTTCAGGTTCCCCAAGAGGTGCCCTTCTGGTAGAGGTTTGAGTCTGTTACATTTACTGGGAAATACTATTCAGAGTAGTGCTCCTGGGGTAGGACACAAGGAAGCAGGATTGAGCAGAAGGAAAACTCAGATGGTGATGCATTCCTAAAACAGTCTGTGGACCATCTCATGGATGACCGTGAGTG
Organism: Cervus canadensis; assembly: GCF_019320065.1. Taxonomy (NCBI): domain Eukaryota; kingdom Metazoa; phylum Chordata; class Mammalia; order Artiodactyla; family Cervidae; genus Cervus; species Cervus canadensis. Next base: position 42,043,246 of record NC_057416.1, on the reverse strand, counting down.
GGACAGCTGTTCAGTGTTTTCCTATACTCTGAAGCTGAAGGTGGAGTCAATTGAATGACCAATGATTGGCACTGTGGACTTCCTCTAAGAAGCAGGGATGGCCTTCAAAGAGCCAATTCTGCTGAAGCCAGACCAGTTTGGTATGGGTTGGCAGTAGGCACAGAAGCTGGATGAATGGTAGATCGTGTGCTTATTCTTAGTAAAGACAATCCCCCTTTCAAAACCACTCAGCTTCCTGCACGTAACAACACCTAACCTTTGCATAAAATTTTTATATTTCACAGACATAATCATAAACATCCCTCCTCCATGACTTTTTTGAAGCCAGAGAAGCAGATGCCATTCCCATTTTAAAAGGAAACAAACAGAAATTCCCAGTCTTTCCAATCACTCCTTTCTTGCGTAGCCTTCAACAAATGATCATCTTTGTGGGACTTAATTTTCTTTTCAACAAAATATGGCCAAAGATAACCACTTACCTAATGTTTCCGCCTAGATTTAGGATCTCTGGTTGTATACCTTGCACGGGTTTATGTGTTTGCTAAGTGGAGGAGCCAACCACGGCATCCACGTCCTGCAGATTACTGCTCCCAGGTTCTCTCTACTGGCCCACACTGCCCTGGTGGAACTGAGGTCAGTGATGCTCTGAGGTTTCAGAGACAAGAGGATGTGAAAGAATTAGCCTGCAATCTTAGAAGGTGTCCCCAGCATACAGGTGTCCTTGGAATGTTTGGAATTGTATAAATAATGTGTAACATTTCCATGTTCCATGTATCCTATTTTTTTCCTTTTTCACATAGAATTATTTGTACTCATAAAATGGAATCACATGGAGCATACATGGTAGGAATTCTATGAGACACTCTTGCCCAAGTTTTTGAGTCAGCTGCAGGCACAGCTCTTGTTTTGGGGTATACGTGCTAGTCTCTAAATTTAGTTACCATATTAGTGAGAGACAAAAGCCTTGATGTCTAACTCAAGTGTTTGTCATTTTCAGATTACATTTCTTTTCTCTGGATACTTCATTTACACTTTTTCCAACTGAGAGGATTTGGAGAACTACTCTGTTTCCCTATCCATGGGGTAATGTTTAGCCTGCTGATTTTCTTGCAATTTCAGCCAGCATTTAGAGCCCAGGTAGATTACAAAAAAAAAAAAAAAACCAGAGTCTGGAGCTGACCCAAGGTATACCTCATCAGCATTCAGTAACACAGGTACAAGGTGATTGAGGAAAGAGGCACGGCACATGGAGAAGGGTTCTGATCAGAGAAGCCCAGTGAAGAGCAGAGAAGTGGAAAATAAGGACATCGCCAGGTTGTCTGGCCCCAATTTCATGTACCTTGCAAGCTTTTATCACAATAATGAAAGGTCTCCTGATCTACCTAAGTGTGCCTTTTCTAATTCTATAATTCTGGTATTTGGGAAAACCTGACTATGACATATATAAACTTTTGTTTTAGAGAAAGGAAATGAAAATATGCATTATAACCATCAGTTTGAAGGAGAGAATGCTCCTACCTCCCTGAGGTGAAAAAAAAAAAAAAAAATGACATAAGTCCAAAAGGAAGAACTGGTTTTGCTTACCACTGCCTATATCATTAACAGCTGTTTTTGAAAGCTTGGGTTGTGATCTGTCTTCCTCTTTGATTTGTTTGAACTTTTTCTGATGTACCCCCTTGCATTTTCATTCCTTGTCTCAAGTGCTTCTCTGTTCAAGTCTTCATTTTTGAGCCTTAAATCTCCTTGAGGAAATTTCTTAAAGTACCACATTGGTTTCGATTGCATTCTTTAACACATCAACTTATTTCATTTTTTTCCAATTACAAATATTATTGAATAATGCATTTTTCATTATTGGGAAAAGCCAAAGTTTTCTGGTCATAGCTGTGGTTGACAATAAATGCTAAGTTTCACTTTTGTCCTCTCTGAAGGTGCTAGTTTAAAATGAACTGAGATGAAGTTATCAGGGAAATACAGAAAGTCCCTCATTTGCAAGTTCTGTCACTTTTTTTGATGGGAGCTAAAGCAGTCTGTTAGACGAATTCTAGCATTTAGAGGTGGATAAAAGATTTCAAGTGAAATTAAATGAACAGCCTGGTGGTAAATAGAGGTGCTATTGTTACCAAACTCAATTTCAGCTGTTCATCACCCAACAATCTGATACAGAGACAGTGTTGGGTAAAAGGAATGGTAGCAATTCTGGGGAGAAGATGGACTCACGGCCCAAAGAACCAACTCCCCAGTGCCAATTGGGGCAAAAACTTTTAAAGGGGTGCACAGGCTGATGGGGGGACCACTTGCAGAACAGCTCAGTCAGCTCCAACACTCATCTTGAAACTGGCCATGCAGTAGTCTAATCAGCATCATCTTGATTCTTTTAAGTTAATCTTCAGTTTCAGGGTCAGGGTTTTGTTTGTTTTGTTTTCCCTACTTCTCTGAGGTCAGCTCTTATAACTGTGCAAAATGGATCAGCTTATGTCATGTTATGTCCAGTCATTATTTAGCTAACTTCTTCCAACTGGGGAGGGTCTTAGCATCTGCAAAACAACTGAAAGGATATGGCTCAGAATAGTATCTATAGTCCTTGAGGAGGAACCAGAAGGTCTTGACTACTTAATGACTAAACTGTTGTTATTTTGTCTTGTTTGACTGTTTTCCCTTGTTTCTGCATTTTCTTAGTTCTCTGATCAAACTCACTCTTTTGCTAAATTTCTTTTCTACAGACCAAAGGTGGGCAAAGGACATGATAATGCCTGTACCAGAGAGGCCTGATAGGGTCCTGGACATTTTCACTACATAATCATAGTCTCTACATGAGCTGGTAAACCACAGTGGACATGAGCTGGTAATAATAACTTCAGCTTTAAGGCCAACATCCTTTTTTTTTTTTTCTTTCCTAAAATGTTCTTGACAGTGTGATGTACATTCAACCAAATGAAACCAAGCATAAGAGTTTTGTCAAACACAAAGAATGTCAATTACAAACTCTTGAGAAGTCACCTCACAAAGCTATCTTTATCCTTTCTCTGTCTTCAGGATTATTCTGATCATCATTTAGACATCTGATCAGTTCTATGTTAAACTAGCAGACAAACAAAACCAGTGAAAGGAATAGGCTTTTTTTTGTTTTTCTTCTTTTTTGGCTGCACTGCACAGCATGTGGGATCTTAGTTTCCTGATCAGGGACTGAACCTGTGCCCCCTGCAGTGGAAGCACGGAGCACTAACCACTGGATACCAGGGAAGCTCCAGTGAAAAGAATCAATTTAAACCACAAGAACACTTCAACCTCATTTTCTCCTCTGGCTTTTGAATCACAGCTGCCATTGTCTCTTCTGTTCAGAGTGAAATATCTGAAAACGGTGTTCTCTAAAGTAATGTAATATGTTGACAGCGGGAGACACTGGGTATGGAATACAAAGGAACTGTCCATTCCTCTACAATTTTATATGTCTAAAACCATTCCAAAATTAAAATTTATTTTTAAAATAGTCTCTTAAATTTTTTTGAGAATATATCTTAAAATCTGTCTCCATTTTATTTTTTTTTCCAATTTCTGTACTACTTTCATTTGTAATAGCTAAAACTGGAAGCAGTTAAAATATCCATAAAAAGGTGTATAAATAAATAGTGTTATAGCAATAGAACATACTTCTCAATAATATAAAAAACATATAAGCACCATTGATGGATCTCAAAATAAATATGTCACACAAGGGCACCCAAGGGGGAAAAAATGAGTAAACACTTTGCAATTTCTATCATATCAAATTCTAGAAAATGCAAATTAATCTGTTACATTGAAAAGCAAATCAATGGTTGCCTGGAGGACACAGAGATTATTAAAGGACACAAGATACATCTCCATCTTCATAATTTCCCACTTACTACCCAAATTACTGTAGTCTGAGTCCCTCAGCATTGAACTGACACTGTAAAGTTATCAATAATCTCTAAATTGACAAATCCAGTGATCACTCTTAATTCTGATTTCCTTTAACTTCTCAGTCATTTTGAACACTGTTGATTCCTCTCTGCTTTCTGAAACTCTGTCAAAGGACTACCACTCTTTATTTGAAACAGAAAGCTGAATGAATTGTGTGCAAAGAAGTGGGGGACTGTATGAAAAAAAAAAAACACCCAGTCTTTCTGTTAAGAACCAGCAGAGTCTGCGGAGCTTTGGAGTACAGAGACTGATGGATTTTCAGAAATGAGGGTCTTAAGGGAGAGGTAAGATTTCAGCCTCAGAAGATCAGTTTTTGGAATGAGGCTGATGCTGATTTGCTGACCTTTAAAAGTGAGGCTACCCGAAGCTAGTTTTAGCCACGTCAACCAAGACTGACGGGTGGATACGGGTGTAATATCAGCGGTGGAGCCTCCCGGCGGGTCCAGGAGTGAAGACTCTGCGCTTCCACTGAAGGAGGTGCAGTTCCCACTACAGGCCGTACAGGCTCCCTTCTTGGTCCGAGAGCTAAGACCCCACATGACCCATAGCCTGGCCAGGAAAAGCAATAGAAAGTAAAACCAGTTTTGGAGACAACCTTTTATATCATGGACTATGTTCAAAGAATAGTGTCTCTTCCTTGAATTGCTGGAGAAAGTCAGCTTTTTAATTTCTTCTTTGGCCACTGTTCAATCCTAATTCCTTTCGATGCTCTTAATTTCATCTTTCAAGACTTCTTTGTCATGCTGTCTTCCTGTTTTAAATGTTAGACATTTAGATATTCCATACACTTCATGTCTATACAGTTTTATCCTGCCCTGGAGCCTCTTCTTATCAACCCTTTGATGATTTCATCTAATCTTTCATGTTTAAACATAATTTTCTTTCTTTTGTCTTCTCAAAGTAGACTTCTAGCTGAGACCTTACCCTTCTACCTCATGTTTACATATCTAACTGCCTAATGAATATCTCCACTTGATTGTCTAATGTGCATTTCAAGCTCAATGTGGCCCAAATATTTCTCCCTAAAATTTACCTCCATGCATACCCTTTCTCATCTCAGTTACTGAAATTCAATAGTTTTTAAATTTACTTTTATTGTGATATAATTGACACACAATATCGTGTAAGTTTAAGGTGAGCACCATGGTGATTTGATGGATTTACATATTGCAGTGTGATTATTAACATAGTGTTAGCTAACACTTCTGTCCCATAATTATTGTTTTTGTGTGTGTGGTACACAAAAAGATATAGTCTCTTAGCAACTTTAAAGTTTAAACTTTAGAGTTTTAAACTTTTAAACTTAAAGTTTAAAATACAGTGTTATTTTCTGTGGGCCTCCCAGGCAGTGTTTGGGGTAAAGAACCCAGTGTTAGTGGCAAGAGACTTAAGAGACGTGGGTTCAATCCCTGGGTTGGGAAGATCCCCTGGAGGAAGGCATGTCAACCCAGTATTTTGCCTGGAGAAAACCCATGGACAGAGGAGCCTGGCGGGATACAGTCCACAGGGCAGCAAAGAGTCGGACATGACTGAAGCAACTTGGCATGCATGCATGCATAATATATATAGATTTGTACTCCTCTACCTGATTTATCCCACTTAGCATAATGCCCTCAAGGTCCATCCATGTCATTCCAAATAACAGGATTTCCTTCTTTCTCATGCCTGAGTAAAAATATTATCATTTTATATGAATTATACATTTGCATATTCTTCTTTAGTGATCCTTTGATGGGCCCTTAGATTGTTTTCATATATTGGCTACTGTGAATAATGCTACAGTAAGCATGGGGATTCAGATATCCATTCAGTATTCTCTTTTCATTTCCTTTGGATAAGTATCCAAAGGTGGGATAGCTGGAAATACGATAGTTCTACTTTAATTTTTTTGAGGAACCTCCATCAGTGTTTTCCGTAGTGACTGAACCAATTTGCAGTCCTGCCGACAGTGGACAAGGAGCACCTTTTCTCAACATGCCTGGCAACCACTCATCTCGTTTTCTTGATGATAGGCATCTAACAGGTTTAAACTTTTAAACTTAAAGTTTGAAATACAGTGTTATTTTCTGTGTTATTTGCAGTGTTATTTTCTGTGTATATTCTGTGAAATATTCTGTGAGAATATTTCAGTATAGATTTTATTTACACTTTTCTGACGATTAATGTTGTCTAGCATCTTTTCATGAACCTCTTAAGCACTTGGATGCCTTCTTTGGAAAAATGTCTATTTAGGTCCTCTATCCATTGTTTTTTAAATAAGATTGCTTGTTTCATTATTAAGTTGCATTTTTTATATATTTTGAACACTCAAAGGGGCATATATATTCTCTTTAACAAATAGTACTGGGAAAGCTGAATAACCACATGCAGAAAAGTGAATTTGAACTGTTATCTTACACCACTCACAAAATTGACATAAAATGGATTAAAGATTTAAATGTAAGACCTGATACTATAAAACTCTTAAGAGAAAACACAGGGGTGCGGTTATTTGGCATTGGTCTGGGAAATGCTTGTTGTTGTTGTTGGCTATGGCATCAAAAGCACTAGCAAAGATTATACATGTGGAACTGCATCAAACTAAAAAGCTTCTGCATAGCAAATGAAGCAAGAAACAAAAAGGTCACATATGGAATGGGAGAAAATATTTCAACCCATAAGTCAGATAAGGGGTCAGTATCCAAAATATATAAAGAGCTCATACAATTCAATAAACAAAAAGATTTGGTTAAAAGATGAGCAGAGAAACTAAATAGACATTTTTACCAAAGAAGTCATCCAAATGACTAACAGGTACATAGAAAGATTCTCGTGTGTGTGTGCTAAGTTGTTTAAGCAGCCTCCCACTCTGTGCAACCCTATGGACTATTTTCCAGGCAAGAATGATGGAGTGACTTGCCATGCACTCCAGGGGATCTTCCTGACCCAGGGATGAAACCCACGTCTCTTAAGGCCTGCTGCACTGGCAGGCAGGTTTTTACCACTATCGCCACCTGGGAAGCTTGAAAAGATGCTCAACCATGGGATAATTCAGCCCCATGCACAGTTACCTTGCAGGGAGTAGGGGGCATGGCACTGGAAAAGTTCTTACCATTTCCACTGTGACCAGACTCGTTTATTTCTGTGTGGTTTGCTTGTTTATTTTCTGCAGTGATATGCTGGAGTCTCCTTTTAGGAAGATTGGACTCTTGAATATGTTCTCTTTCCCATGGGTCTCTGTCCAGCCAGTTCTTTCCAGGGTTGTATCTGACTGTAGCAAGAGAAGCTGAAGCAACTTCAGTGGCTCTGCTGGTTCTGCACCCACATGGAGTTCTGTCTGCCTGTTACCAAATGCGTGGGAAGTGAGACCTCGTCCACGTTCCTTGACTGGTTCTGGATCCCACAACTCCCACAGTGGTGCTTTAGTTCTTGGACAGATGTCTAATTTATTGTTAAAAATGGGGAAATAAGACAAGGAATGTTTTACACTGTCACGACGCTGATGGCATTCCCCTCTTCCGACGTCAGTCTTTTCAGATGCAGTGATTCTTTTTTAATTCAGTTCTTATTTTATCTGGATGTGTAGTTGATTTACAGTGCAGTGTTACTTTCAGGCGCACAACAAAGTGATTCAGAGAGTTATACATATGTGTATATTTATTCTTTTTCCGTTTTTTTCCCCAGTATAGGCTATTACAGAACATTGGGTAGAGTTCCTTGTGTTATACAGTAGGTCCTTGCAGGTTGTCTATTTTATGCATAACACTGTGTGTGTTAATTCAAAACTCCTAACTTACCCCCTACTTTCCCTTCTGGTAGCCATAAGTTTGCTTGCTTGTTTTTTCTATGTCTGTGAATCTGTTTCTGTTTTGTAAATAAGTTCATTTGTAACATTTTTTTTTTTTAGATTCTACATATAAACTATATTGCATGTTATTTGTCTTTCTCTTCTGACTCACTTCGCTCGCTGTGACAGCTCGGTGTCCGCCCATGTTCCTGCAGGCGGCATTATTTCACTCTTTCTGTGGCCGAGTAATGTCCCATTATGTGTCTGTGTCACCTCTTCTTCATCCATTCATCTCATGGTGGACAGTTAGGCTGCTTCCATGCCTTGGCTACTGTAAGTAGTATTGCAATGAGGTGTGCATATATCCTTTCAAACTATGATTTTCTCCAGATGTACACGCAGCAGTGGGACTGCTGGATCAGTAATGCCTGACTCCTCTCCTCTCATACAACATGATCCAGTTGGTAAACAAACTTAGCTTTCTTTCACTTCAGAATAAACCTATAGTCTAATCACTTCTTCCCGTCTCCGTGGCTCCCATCTTGGTCTAAAGCACCACGATTGCTTGAGAAGATTATTGAGGCAGCCTCTGAACTCATTATCCTACTTCTACTCTTGAACTTCTCACCTCGACTTCTCTGATTTTGAAACTGAAAGTGAAGTGCCCCAGGACACTCCTCAGTCCAAGGAAAACTGGGATGATGGTCACCTATGTAACAGGCACGCTGAAGACAACATCTAGAGTTTTCCAGTAAAAATATAAATCAGATCATGTCAGTCTTCTACTCAAATCCTTCAGTGATTCCCTACTTCACACAGTAAATGCTAATATCTTTGCAATGACCTGTAAGACTATGTTCTGGATCTAACTACTTCCTCTTTCTTCTGACTTCTTAAAATTTTTTTTCTTTTAAAAATTTTACTTATTTTACTTGTAGGATAATTACTTTACAATATTGTGATGGTTTTTGCCATACATCAATATGAATCGTCCACAGGTACACCTGTGTCCCCTCCATCCTGAACCCCCTGCCACCTGCTTCCCCACCCCATCCCCCTAGGTTCTCCCAGAGCACCAGCTTTGGGTGCCCTGCTTCATGCATCAAGCTTGCACTGGTCATCCATGTTACATATGGTAACATATATGTTTCAATGCTGTCCTCTCAAATCTTCCCACCCTTTCCTTCCCCCACTAAGTCCAAGAGGCTGTTCTTTATGTCTGTGTCTCCTTTGCTGCACTGAACATAGGGTCATCAATACCATCTTTCTAGATTCCATATATATGGATTAATATACAGTATTTGTCTTTCACTTTCTGACTTACTTCACTCTGTATAACAGGCTCTAGATTCATCCACCTTATTAGAACTGACTCAAATGTGTTCCTTTTAATAGGTGAGTAATAATGCCAACAAAGGTCCGTCTGGTCAAGGCTATGGATTTTCCAGTGGTCCTGTATGGATGTGAGAGTTGGACTGTGAAGAAAGCTGAGCACTGAAGAATTGATGCTTTTGAACTGTGGTGTTGGAGAAGACTCTTGAGAGTCCCTTGAACTGCAAGGAGATCCAACCAGTCCATCCTAAAGTAGATCAGTCCTGGGTGTTCATTGGAAGGACTGATGCTGAAGCTGAAACTCCAATACTTTGGCCACCTGATGCAAAGAGCTGACTCATTGGAAGAGACCCTGACGCTGGGAGGGATTGGGGGCAGGAAGAGAAGGGGACGACAGAGGATGAGATGGATGGATGGCATCACTGACTCGATGGGCGTGAGTTTGAATAAACTCCAGGAGTTTGTGATGGACAGGGAGGCCTGGCGTGCTGCAATTCATGGGGTCGCAAAGAGTCGGACACAACTGAGCGACTGAACTGAACTGAACTGAATATTCCGTTACTGGCACCGTGGCTTAGCTGGTTAAAGTGCCTGTCCATATACACAATATTTTATTGCGTGTATGTACCACGGCTTCCTTATCTATTCATCTATGGACGGACATCTAGATTGTTTCCATGTCGTAGCTGTTGTAGTAATGCTGCAGTGAACTTGGGGTACATGTGTCTTTTTCAATTCTGGTTTCCTCAGGGCATGTGCCCAGTAGTGGGATTGCTGGGTTTTATGCTAGTTTTATTCCTAGTTTTTTTTTTTTTTTTTTTTTAAGGAATCTCCCTATTGTTCTCCACAGAGGCTGTATCAGTTTGCCTCACCACAGCCCTCCTCCTCACTGATTCTGCACTGGCCACAGTGATTTATTCTGTTTCCTGAGCACCTAGCTACCCTCCCTCCTTCGCACCTGTGCTCCAGCTGCTCCCTCTGGGATGCTCATCCTCTGGATACACAGGCGGCCCCCGTCCTCACTGATTTCAGGTCTTTGCTCAAATGTCACCTTGTCAATCATCCCCGCTCTGACCATCTGATTTCATTTTGTAGTGCTCACTTTCACGGCTCTGAATCTCAGTTTCCATGCTGTTTTTCTTCCACTGTATACCACATTCTAACATATAATTTGCCTGTCAGTTAATGTTTCTTACTTGTCTGTTAACAATAGAATATAAGCTAATAAGGGTAAGAAATTCTGTCTGTTATCCTCAGGGTCTAGAACAGTTCCTGGCACATGGTAGGTTCTCTGCATATTTGTGAAATGAGTGAATGAATGGATTTATTTATCATCCACACACAGAGAGTCTTTTTCCTTTCTCTTTCTCTCTGCCTTTACCTCTGTACCTTTTTCTCCTCCTACCTAGATGTCTTTTAATAGTTCAGACCTGCCTTTTTAACTGTATATGTCTGCTGTCTTAACTATATGCCAAAGTGCCCTGGAATTTCAATTTATTCAAAGTTTAATTCATTATCTTCCTACTAAAGCCACACCTCCTCCCATATGCTCTTTTCTAGTGAATGACCATATTTCATACCTGATTATGAAAGCTAGCAGACTGAGAGTTATCTATGTCTCTGTTTCTCCATATATACCACATCTAAAATTCTGTCATTTCTGAATAGGTGGACCCTCTTTTTGTTACCCCACCTGCACTAAGATCATCCATGCCCACATTTATATCATTTTTCAGCTAGCAGATGTGTTTAACTGACCTTTTTGTCTTCTCATCTCTCCTCTCTTCTGTGTATTCCCCATTTGAGAGCTGAAATGAAACATAAAAATATAATTATGTCACTTCATGAATACACTTCCTTTGTGGCTCAGCTGGTAAAGAATCCACCTGCAATGTGGGAGACCTGAGTTCGATCCCTGGGTTGGGAAGATCCTCTGGAGAAGGGAAAGGCTACCCACTCCAGTATCTTGGCCTGGAGAATTTCATGGACTGTATAGTCCAGGGGGTCGCAAAGAGTCGGACACGACTGAGCAGCTTTCACTTTCATGAATACACACATACCTCCATCACTGTGCTAAAACATTTAAATACTTTTTGTTGTCTTTAGAACAAACTTGAAATCATCCATTTGGCTTCCAAGGTGAAGCCATTAGTCCTTGCCTAATTAGTCGTTGCCTAATTCATCAACTTCATCTACTGCTAACCTTCTCCTAGCTCTCCTAATTTTAGCCATGTAAGTCAACTTGAGTTCCTTAAAAGTTTTATATTCTTTCTGGCTCAGAATTTAACATATGTTTTCATCCTGTCAGAAATGGTCTCCCTTTCCACCTTTTCCTAATTACTGCCTGCTTTAGAGCTCAGCTCAAACACTGATCTCTCTAGGAAACCTTTTATAACTCCCAAACCTAGTAAGTCACCTAATAGGCTCTCAAAAAAGCGTGCATTGCTCTTCAAAACTCCTTTTATGAAGTAATTTAAATAATTAGGTGATTGATTTCTAAATGTCTATTTCTTTCTTTAAAATATCAGCCATATGAAAAAAAAAGAGTGTTTTTTTTTCACTGCTGTTTGTCAAGCATTTAAACAGTCTTAGTCTGTTTGGGCTACTATAACAAATACCGTCTAACATCATCACATTGGGCATTAAGATTTCAACACAGACATTTCGGAAGAAGACAGACATTGAGACCATAGCATAGTTCTTTGCACGTTTTAAATATTCACGAATATTTATGAATGAATGGATGGATGGATGGATGAGTAAAGACTAAATTCTGGTCAGCTCTTACCTGACATTGTCCTTGTACTCTCTTCTATTTATGATCTATTGACAACATCTCTCTGAACTGCATGGTAGTTACATTTTGAGCATCACAACTATGGCAGTCCTTTCAAAATGGAAATAAAGATGTATTTTCCCATCCTTAGCAAATATAGCTAAGGAGATGAAAAGAGTGAACATTGGCATTTTAGAAATCAGCGAACTAAAATGGATTGGAATGGGTGAATTTAACTCAGATGATCATTATATCTACTACTGCGGGCAAGAATCCCTTAGAAGAAATGGAGTAGCCATCACAGTCAACAAAAGAGTCCGAAATGCAGTACTTGGATGCAATCTCAAAAACAACAGAATGATCTCAGCCTGGTGTGCTGCAGTCTATGGAGTTGCAAAGAGTTGGACATGACTGGGCGACTCAACTAAACTGAAGTTTGGAGGCAGAACATGGTCCATCTTCCTTGATTTTTCCCAAAGACATCACTCTCACAAAGCATTAATATATGTATAGTAGAATTTATTGGAAAAAATATTTTGTCATACTGGACATGTAAGTTCATGTTATGCATCCATATAGAAGACTGAAAAAAAATCATTATTAGTGTAGTTGCTTCTTAAATGTCCCTTTGATATTTCTGTGAACTTAATCATGAGTATCCTTCTTTCTTTCTCATTCTTCTCTTCACTGTTCTCTATTCCTACTTCAAATTCCTACTTATTTCCTCTAGAACAATTTATCATTCTTCTTTTTCTTATTTTTCTCTTAGCTCTGCTCATATGGAAGTGTTATTTTAAGAATAGATGGCTTTAAACCAGTTTCTGATACGAGATAATACTGTCACATTCTTTTGTCTTGCTATATATGTTCTGATTATATGCATTTCCTGATTCTGAACCATCCAGTAAAAATATAATGAGTCAGAAATTTACTTTAACATTTTCTAATATCCACAGTAAGAAAGTAAAACCAAACTGTAATTGATATTGATCAGTTTAGTTCAGTCACTCAGTCGTGTCTGACTCTGCAACCCCATGGACTGCAGCACACCAGGCTTCCCTGTCCATCACCAACTCCCAGAGTTTATTCAAACTCATGTCCATCGAGTCAGTGATGCCATCCAACCATCTCATCCTCTGTTGCCCCCTTCTCCTCCAGTCTTCAATTTTTCCCAGCGTCAGGGTCTTTTCAAATGAGTCAGTTCTTCGCATCAGGTGGCCAGAGTACTGGGGTTTCAGCCTCAGCATCAGTCCTTCCAATGAATATTCAGGACTGATTTCCTTTAGGATGGACTGGTTGGATCTCCTTGCAGTCCAAGGGACTCTCAAGAGTCTTTTCCAACACCACGGTTCAAAAGCATCAATTCTTCGGTGCTCAGCTTTCTTTGTAGTCCAACTCTCTCATCCATGCATGACCACTGGAAAAACTATAGGTTTGACTAGAAGGACCTTTGTTGGCAAAGTAATGTCTATGCTTTTTAATAAGCTGTCTAGGTTTGTCATAACTTTTCTTCCAAGGAGCAAGAGACTTATATTGATACATACTTCATTTAGCCAAGTAAATCTAGAATATTATAATTTCAAGATGTAATCAACTCAAAAATACTGAGATATTTAATCTTTTCCTTGTGTGAACTATTTAAAATCTGGTATGCATTTTGAACCTTTTGCACATCTCAATTCAGATGCTAAATTTTCATTGGATATGACTGATCTCTATTTAGCTCATAACATTTGTAGTTGAAAGATTAGATTTACATATTCAAGTAATTCCCAGCGTAAATAATTTTCCAATAATTGAAGTGAAAATGAAAAAGTAATTTTCCTTTAATTTTCATACCTGTATTGATAAAATGTGTCCATCTTTTGTAGGAGAGTTTATTTGACTCTGAAGCAAAAGCATTATCTGTCCAAGTTATGTAAATTCACAATTCTTGTGTCACTTTGAGATTACTAACATTGAGTTCAAAGAGACACTCCAAAAATTGAAGAGAGATTCTGAATTTGACAATATGAATAAATCCTTTAAAAATTATTCTTGTAATTTTGCAGCTAATTTGCATAGCACAATTCACTGTGCATATTGATTTATATTAGAAAAATTTGTAAATTTAACATTGATTTGTATTTTTAAAAGTCTTAATTTCAAAAGAAATTCTAGTGCCTGTCTAGTCAGCTCACAAATAAATTCTTTTTTTTGAAGCTTTAAATTTAGTTTCTTCATATGGAGTACAAAAAATCCTAATTCATATGACTATTTTGTCTTTAATTATTGAATGTTTATGGGCTTCCCCAGTGGCTCAGTGGGTAAACAGTCTACCTGCAATGTAGGAGATGCAGGAGATGCGGGTTCGATCTCTGGGTTATAAAGGTTCCCTGGAGGAGGAAAATGGCAACCCACTCCAGAATTCTTGCCTAAAAAATCCCATGGTCAGAGGAGCCTGGAGAATTATAGTCCAGAGGGTTGCAAAGAGTTGGACACGACTGAGCGATTAAGCACAATTGAATATTTGGCAAACACTTTTTTTGTTTCAAGAAAATTTTTAATTTAACAGTACAATAAACCTTTTTAAAAAGTCTTCCAGGAGCCCCAGGAGTCTCGGGTTCAATCCATGAGTTGGGAAAATCCTCTGGAGGAGGAAATGGCAACCCACTCCAGTATTCTTGCCTGGAGAATCCCATGGACAAAGGGGCCTGGTGAGTTACAGTCCAAAGAGTTGCAGAGAGTTGCGACTTAAGAGACTTAGCATGCATGGGTCAATCAATAAGCACTGGCAAAGAACTGAAGATTCTTAAATATATTCTTTAATTTTTTTCAGAAATTCCAAAAATTGACTTTGATTCATATATTTATGACACTTTTCACAGTATACTTCCAAAACTTAAGTGTATTTTCAACGTGTATCACAAAGTGCAATGAAGCAATAAGTGAGCTATCAATCTCTTATTTTAAAAGCATAATAAATCCATGTTTTTGACTTAGTATAGAGCACCCTTCATAGTAATAAAAATCAGTTTTTTTTCCATATCTAGCTAAAATCCTTTTTTGAGAGATATAAAATAGTCAAAAGTATGTATGCCCTAAGGTTGGTATTTTAGAGTGCAAATTGGCAACATTGCCTTATAAATTTGATAGTCCATTGAGACAAAACATGCCCAGATATTTAATTGGGTGGTGTGTTTTATAATCCATCACTGTTCTAGGCAAAAAGAAAAGCATTTGTAATTTTTCAAATTTTGAATCAACTGAGCTTTGATATTGTTGGAAAGGTGTAATATGAGTAGTCGGTAGTTTGCTTAACTGAATATCTTTCAATTTTTAAAAATTAAAATATTTTCTTCATTACTCAGTAATCAAATTTTCCTAACTGAAATAATGGTTTATTTTACTGTCTCTTATTTAAAATTGGATTTTTGTCTGTGTGTAAAAACCTAATGACGAACTGAACTGAACTGAAAAACCTAAGCTGTTTTATAGCTAGCCAATATTATAATCTTAGATTCTGTAAACAATAATTTATAAAATTGGGGAATATTTAATTTTTATTTTAAATAACTAATTTCTTCAATTATTCTTTGGCTAATAAGATTAATTTCTTATCAATTTTTTTATGTCCACTAAGCATTGTCCTCGTACTCCAAGATTGTTTTTGCAAATCAAGCAACTTTTTCATTTTGTTCTCCTGCAGCTAGTTTTAATTGCCATATTTATATTTTAATTAAAAATGATTGAATTACATTATAATTATAATAAATATTTCAATTTAATTGCCAATTACACAGATACCACTGCAACTCTTTCTGTCTGCAAAAAAATATTCAAATAAACACATTACAGTATTAAACTGGTGCTTAGAAAAATAAATCATTCAAAGTGAATCAGTCTGTGGACAACAACTGCATTGATGACAGGTTTATGTGTAACCTTTGAAATGATGACGGAGCTCAGCATGTGTACTATAAAATAACATTAATATCTTACATGATCCAACAGTTAAAGTGAATTGTTATTCTACCAGAATAACAAAGTTGCATAATCCCAAAACGTTTTACATTACTTAAATTCTAAAATGTAGATAAATTTACATTAAATTAAAACCTGAGGCTCCTCAGTCCTGCTAGCCCCAGCCACATGTGACTGGTGGTTCCATGCTGACAGGACAGGTCTAAGTGCCTCGCTGACACCTCTTTAACATGCAGTGATCTCTTACATTTCCTAACTGCAGTCACTTTTAAAGAACACATTTTTCCAGAGTTTGCCCTTTATCATAAGTTATGTCTTTTGTGTATATTCTTTTTGTCTAGCACATTGCCTAGGCCTCAGCAAATATTATATAAATAATAAATAAGCAAGCCTACTCTTTGCCACTGTTTTATATTCTTTCCAGGGGTAAACTTTTCCAATATACTTAGAGCAAACTTTTTGAAGAAAGAGAAATGATTCATTTAATTTTAATTATTTCTCATTTATTGTCTGTATGTTTCTGATCATTTTACTTCTTTCTTATTATGAAAATTTCAGATAATCACAGGGAGAGAAAAGTTTCAAAACCTCTTCCCTAAGTCACTAGATTTAACCATTATCAGCACAGAACCAATCTGCATCCCACAAACACTGCCCCTTCCCCAGATCCGTAAGCTCATTGTTGGATAAGGAAACCACAAACTCACTCATGTTTCATTCAGACATCAATGTGTTACTCCAAAAGATCAGATCTGTTGAAAACATAAGCACAATGCCAATTTCACATATACAAAATTTAAAAAATAGCATCATAAAACATCCAGTCAATGTTCACATTTCCTAAATTGTCTAAGGATTTTTTTTAATTTTTAATAAAGATGTTTTACAACTTATTTTTGAAGACTGAATCTAGACAAATCCCACACATGTCAGTTGATTCTATTAATCTGTAGCAGTTTCTTCTACATCCAATTAATTTCTTGTTATTTGTTTGTTGAAAAACAGAATAAATTTTCTTACAGAATTATGCACTTTATTTTTTCGTCTCTTCTTTTATTATAGATACTCTCTCTAAAGTTAACAATAAGCTCCTTTGTAACAAATCCCACTGCCTGTTTCCCTTACACAGCATATCATGAAAGACTTTTAGCCCTTTGTATTTTGGAGACAAATTTCTTCTGCTTCTTCTTCTATTTCTGTATCCTTGCTTTTTCTTTAATTTTCCATTCTTTCCTCCTTTTCTGTTTGTCTCTAAAAAGCCTCTGTTTTCTTGTCTAGTCTGTTTATGTTCATATATAGCCCAACTCGAGACTGTCCAAAGTTTAACTCATTTTCTTACAGATGCACACTTTCTTTCTTTTATGCAAACTCTTAACAAAGCAGGAAGTATGTTTTCCTTGTGAAAAATTTTGTTCCCAATTCTAACAAGTTCCTGGGCATATGGTTAGCATACAGTAAATGTTGTAAAATGACTTAATCGATGAATGAAAGTTCATTTTAAAAGAAAATTGTGTTTTATTACATCTCTAACGAGACATTTTCAATTTCTTTCTTTGGATTTTCTTTCTCTGCCATCAGTTAAATGTTCTCTAGGTTTCATCCTGGACCTTCTATTTATCTCATTTCTAAACTTTTTCTATATTTAGACAGCCATGGCTGTGACTACTATACTTATAATGGTAACTACTTATGTTTTGCTCTCTAGTTACCAATTGCATATAAAGCACCAGACTCTTATTTTCAATTCCTTATGCACCCATTAGAGCTTCCTTCTGGCCTCTAAAGCTTAGCATGTGTGACCATCCTCAGTCATCCATCACAATCTAGGCTTCCTCTTTGCTCACTAGTCTGGACTATGGAATCACTATCCACCAACATGCCCAAGGTAGACTCTAACTTATTTCCCCATACAATTGAATCAATCACCAAATCCTGTATTTTCCAATTCACAGGATTTCTAATTCAGTTGCTTTTTTGTAGGAAATGCTGCTATATTTACCTTATCCTCGTTGCAATCTTCCCCTAACCAGACTTCCTGTTGACATCCCTTCTCATTTTAGCCTGTCTTCTGTATTGCCTAGATAATTATCTCCCTAAATTTCAAACTCCACTGTATGCCCCCCTGAATAAAACCTTTTCTTTGAAACTATTATGCACAGAAGGACCTCACAATCTATCTTTCTAGACATAGCTCACAACTCCTCTCCTTCGTCCTTAACTCTTTTTTTCCCCTCCTATAGTGAGCAACGGTAGGCTGTCTTTCAGAAATTCCAGTGAAATTATTTTATTTATTCCCAAACTTGCTACTGCCTTTAATTTCCCTCTGAATATTTTTAGATAAATATACATATTTCCCTCTTCCTGACATGGCTCTGCTTCGTCTTCACCCGAGGAATCATTCAGTACCTTTTTCAGATGAATATTCAGAGCACATCTTTAGGCTGTAATATAGGAGCACAAATATAATTCTATCATTTCTTGAAAAGCAATCTTCCATTATTTGAGAAAAAGCCTATATATTCCAGAAGACAGGTGTGAGGGGGAAGGAGATAATGCTGAACCACATATGATCAAGAAGTCAGTGCTACTAATGAAGAGCAGGGCAGGTGTGGCATCTGACCAGGCTCACAGCTAGCTTAGAACCAGCTCAAACCCTATTTTCACTCTGACGCTCTTGTGCAGGCACTCAGCCACTTTCTGTTTTTCCTTAGCCCTCTGTTCATAGTTCCCGCCTTGTTTTTTGTTGACATGTCTACTCAAATATGAGCTTGTTATGGACAAGTCCAATTCACCTTTAAATCCCTGGATATATGGTTTACCCTAGACTCATGAATCAATAAGTTTATTTCTCATGAATAAATACATTTGGAAGGAAAAAGTCAGAGGTTGAAGACCTAGGAGCTCTTGGAAACCAGCTCTTTCTAAGATTTTCAGAAGCGTAGTCGATTAGCACTGCTGGGTCAGCTTCAGCTGTGCAGCAAAGTGACTCAGTTATTCATACATGTTTATTCTGTTTGAGATTCTCTTCCCATTTCGGTTATTACGGATTACTGAGCAGCAGTCCCTGGCCCGCCAGCCACACGGTGGGTCCCCGTGGCTTATCTGTTTGAAATATAACAGTGTGTACACATCAGTCCCAGACTCCCAACTTATCCAACCCCGCCCCCGCCCACTTCCCCTTTGAGAACCATAAGTTTGTTTTCTAAGTCTGTGACTCAGTACCTGTTGGGTAAATTGATTTGTATCTATTGTTTCTATTCCTCATATAAGCGATATCATGACATTTGTCTTTCTCTGTCTGACTTGCTTCACTTTGTATGATAATCAAAACTACAATGAGATGTCACCTCACACCATTCAGAAGGGCCATCATCAGAAAGTCTACAAACAGTGAGTGCTGGAGAGGGTGGGGGGAGAGGGACTTCTCCTGCACTGTTGGTGGGAATGTAAGTTGCCACCAAGGGGAATAGTGTAGAGGTTCCTTAAAAAACTAAAAGCAGAGCTACCTTATGGCCCAGCAATCCCAGTGCTGAGCATGTATCTGGAGAAAACCACAGTTTGAAAGGATAAACGCTCTGTTATGTTTGCGTTAGTCGCTCAGTTGTGTCCGGCTCTTTGCAACCCCACGAGCTGCAGCCTGCCAGGCTCCTCTGTCCATGGAATTCTCCAGGCAAGAGTACCAAGTGGGTTGCCATTCCCTTCTCCAGAGGATCTTCCCAACCCAGGGATCAAACCCTGGTCCCGTGCTTTGCAGGCAGATTCTTTACCGTTTGAGCTACCAGGAAGTCCTAAAAAGAGGACGCAGTGGCTGCACTGGGCCAGAAATTGAATCCAGGCCCCCTGCATGGCAGGCGAGAATCCTACCACTGAACCACACATGCACCCTGTAATGTTTGTCGCAACACTGTTCACAATAGCCAAGACAGAGAAGCAACATAAGTGTCCACTGACAGATGCAAGAATTCAGAAGATGTGGTACATATATACAGTGGAATATTACTCAGTCATTAAAAAGGATGAAATTATGCCATTTGCAGTGACATGGAGAAATCTGTTCTTGATAGCTCTCAAGTTTCTTGGATTATGTATTTCTACAGGGTAGACTATATCTGCCAAGACAAGGATGTTTAACAAAAGGTTCCTTTTAAAGGAAGTCTTTAAAATAAAGTCTTTAAAACCAGAGTTTCTTATATATACAGAGACTTTATCTGGAACAGACCTTACTTAGGAGCCTTTTAGTATGGCCATTTAGCTCTTGACAGACTCCTTTATGGTATGGGCAGGACTGCAACTCCTGTGAACCCTGGTATGTAAAATGTTTACTGGGAAGGGAAAGGAGGGCTTTGCCCAACCATTCTAATCCTGTTTGGAAGCACCTAAACAAAACTTTGCCTTTCTTTCATTTGATATATGATCATCTTTTTATTTAACATTCTTGCGTTGGCAGCCACTAAGTTTAGGCTGTTAAAAAGTATGACATGGGCTTAGGTTCTAGTCTCTACCTTTGTTGTGCTCACACTCAGCCACGTCCCACTCTCTGGAGCTCCATGCTCCTCTATCCAAGGGATTTTTCAGGCAGTAGTAGTAAGTGGGTTGCCATTTCCTCCTCCAGAGGATCTTCTCTAACCAAGGACTGAATCTGCATCTCCTTTGTCCCTTGTATTGCAGGCAGGTTCTTTACCTGCTGAGCCATCGGGGAAGCCCCCCGTCTCTACCCTTCAGAAATACGTATCCAAGAACCTGAGAGTTACCAAGAATAGGGCTTTCATTTCAGTATTAGGAAGAGTTCTTTAGTGAATTACAAATCTCCAACCAAGATCAGTAGCAGGCACGTTTAGTAAGTTTCCTAGAAATAACATCACCTTGGGGTGGGGGGGGGGCGCTTGAGTTCCTAAAGCAAACACAGTTTGAAGTGTAGCTACTTCCGGTAGTTGCTATAAATCCAAATACTTGACAAGAAACTTTCTTTGGGGGAAAAAAAAAGAAATTTTCCTTGGGGAATACTGGCTGTATATATGCGTGTTAAACAACACAGCTGTAACTTGAAGCCCACAAGTGGCACTATGTTAGAAGCCGTGTAGACATGTGGACTGGGTATTACCTTATGCACAAGTTTCCAAAGGACTGCAAGATTCTGCTCTAATGATGACAACTCTAGGGTTTTCTTAGTCTCCAGATCCTTCTACTCTTGATGTCAGGAGAAAGCTGACTTACCTTTGCACCCGGTAAGCCTCTTGGCTCTTTGAACACTTACAAGTCAGGAGAAAACAAGTGTCAATGGAAACTGATGGGATTCCTGCCAATAAGCCAAGGGGACTTGGAATGATTAAAGAAGAAAGAAACGATGTATTTGTTCCCCACACATGTGGTGAGTCTCATAGTAAACAGTATTTTGTACAAGGACTTATGTTTACTTTGTAGATGTTCAGTGGTGTAACATCTTTTAGTGGGATCATGTAGTTACTCAATCACTTAAAAACACGTGTGTGCATGCTGCTAAGTCCCTTCAGTCATGCCCAACTCTTTGCAACCCCATGGACTGCAGCCTGCCGGGCTCCTGCGTCCAAGGGATTCTCCAGGCAAGAATACTGGAGTGGGTTGCCATGCGCTCCTGCAGATCTTCCCAATCCAGGGATGGAGCCAGCATCTCTTAAGTCTTCTGCATTGGCAGGAGGGTTCTTTACCACTAGCACCACCTGGGAAGCTCAAACTGAAAAATACATACATATAAAATAAACTTTATAAAACATTAACATGAATTTAGAATTTACATTTCTTTCATCATGAAGTATTCCTTCATGGAAACTTACCTTACCATATAACTTACCTTACCATATGTAAAATAGATAGCCAAAGATAGAATTTCTTATAAGACAGGTCTACTGGTAGCAAAGAATATAAATGCCAGTTTAACCTATACAATTAGCAAAGGTTAATTTTTTTTAATGATTTGCAGTTTTGGAAAGTATACGGGAAAAATGACACTTTCACATTCCCTGATGGCTCAGATGGTAAAGAATCTGCCTGCCAGGTGGGAGACATGGATTTGATCCCTGGGTCAGGAAGATATCCTGGAGAGGGGAATGGCTACCCACACCAGTATTCTTGCCTGCAGAATTGCATGGACAGAGTACTCTTGACTGACTGTGGATTGATTTTTTAAATTAATTTGTTTTTAAAGTAAAGGATAATTTTTTTACAGAACTTCGTTGTTTTATGTCAAACCTCAACATGGACCAGCCATAGGGATACATACATCCCCTCCCTTTTGAACCTCCCTCCCATCTCCCTCCCCACCCCACCCCTCTAGGTTGGTACAGAGCCCCTGTTTGAGTTTCCTGAGCCAGACAGAAAATTCCCGTTGGCTATCCGTTTTACACACAGTAACATAAGTTTCCATGTTACTCTCTCCATACATCTCACCCTCCCCGCCCCCCCGCTCCCCATGTCCATGAGTCTATTCTGTATGTTTCTCCATTCCTGCCCTGTAAATAAATTATTCAGTACCATTTTTTCTAGATTCTGTATGTATGTGCTAGAATACAAAATCTCTCTTTCACTTTCTGACTTACTTCACTCTGCATAATAGATTCTAGGTTCATCCACCTCATTAGAACTGACTCAAATGTGCTCCTTTTTATGGCTGAGTAATATTCCATTGTGTATATATACCGCTACTTCTTTATCCATTCATCTGTTGGACATCTAGGTTGCTTCCATGTTCTAGCTATTAAAAATAGTCCTGCAATGAACAATGGGATACAAGTGTCTTTTTTCAATTTTGGTTTCCTCAGGGTCTATGCCTAGGAGTGGGATTTCTGGTTCATATGGTAATTTTATTCCTAGTTTTTTAAGGAATCTCCATACCATCTTCCATAGTGGCTGTATCAATTTACATTCCCACCAACATTGCAAGAGCATTCCCTTTTCTCCACACCCTCTCCAGCATTTCTTGTTTGTAGACTTTTTGATGATGGCCATTCTGACTGGTGTAAGGTGGTATCTCATTGTGCTTTTGATTTGCATTTCTTTAATAATGAGCGATGTTGAGCATATTTGCATGTGTTTGTTAGCCATCTGTATGTCTTTTTTGGAGAAATGTCTGTTTAGGTCTTTTTCCCACTTTTTGATTGGGTTGTTTGATTTTCTGGTATTGAGTTGTACGAGCTGCTTATATATTTTGGAAATTAATCCTTTGTCAGTCGTTTCACTTGCTATTATTTTCTCCCACTCTGAGGGTTCTCCTTTCACCTTGCTAATAGTTTCCTTTGCTATGCAAAAGCTTTTAAGTTTAATCAGGCCCCACTTGTTTACTTTTGTTTTTGTTTCCATTACTCTAAGAGGTGGGTCATAGAGGATTTTACTTTAATTTATGTCATCAAGTGTGTTTCCTATGTTTTCCTCTAAGAATTTTATAGTTTCTGGTCTTACATTTAGGACTTTAATCCATTTTGAGTTTCTGTTTGTGTATGGTGTTAGGAAGTGTTCCAATTTCATTCTTTTACATGTAGCTGTCCAGTTTTCCCAGCATCATTTATTTAAGATACTGTCTTTGCCCCATTGTATATTCTTGCCTCCTTTGTCAAAAATAAGGTACCCATAGGTGCATGGGTTTATTTCTGGGCTTTCTATCTTGTTCCATTGGTCTATATTTCTGTTTCTGTGCCAGCACCACACTATCTTGATGACTGTAGCTTTGTAGTATAATCTGAAGTCAGGAAGGTTGATTCCTCCAGCTCCATTCTTCTTTCTCAAGTAAGACTGCTTTGGCTGTTCAAGGTCTTTTGTGTTTCCATATGAACTGTGAAATTTTTTGTTCTAGATCTGTGAAAAATGCCATTGTTAATTTGAAAGGGATTGCATTGAATCTGTAGATTGTGTTTGGTAGTACAGTAATTTTCACAATATTGAGTCTTCCTACCCAGGAACATGGAATATATCTCCATCTGTTTATGTCATTGTCTAGTGATTTTACACTGAATGTAATTGTAAGAAAAAGTTGGAGGAGCTTTAACTAGTGATTTTTATAGTATGGTGATATCAAATAGATAAAGAAAATCATAAAAAGAATAGTTCTTTTAGTCAAAAGATGAAACTTGCTGAATACTACCTAAAAATTGTGCTATGACCTAGTATAAAAGACATTTTATATTTTGGGGCTGTCTCCCATATCCAACCTTGTCTCTCACCTCAAATCATAGGATTTGAATGGTTTCTCAACAATCGAAAAGAAAGAAAGAAAGTGAAGTCACTCAGTCGTGTCCAACTCTTTGCAATCCCATGGATTGTAGCCTACCAGGCTCCTCCTTCCATGGGATTCTCCAGGCAAGAATACTGGAGTGGGTTGCCATTTCCTTCTGCAGGGGATCTTTCCAACTCAGGGATCGAACCTGGGTCTCCTGCATTGCAGGCAGATGCTTTAATCTCTGAGCCACCAGGGAAGCCCACAAGCAAAGTGGAAGGCAAATCCTCAAATCAAGATGGAAATGAAGGAGCCGAGAGAGATGGGGCAGGAGATAAATACATATATATATCTCTGTGTCCTGGTAATGTTGTTCAACACTCTGGTTTCACTTTATGTCCTGAGTCATGTGGTAAGAACTCAGTCTTATATTTTACACGTTCAGTTCAGTTCAGTTCAGTCATGTCCGACTCTCTGTGACCCCCTGGACTGCAGCACGCCAGGCCTCCCTGTCCACCACCAACTCCCGGAGCTTACTCAAACTCATGTCCATCGAGTCAGTGATGCCATCCAGCCATCTCATCCTCTGTTGTCCCCTTCTCCTCCCACTTTCAATCTTTCACAGCATCAGAGTCTTTTCAAATGAGTCAGTTCTTTGCATCAGATGGCTAAATTGTTGGGGTTTCAGCTTCAGCATCAGTCCTTCCAATGAATATTCAGGACTGATTTCCTTTAGGATGGACTGGTTGGATCTCCTCACAGTCCAAGGGACTCTCAAGAGTCTTCTCCAACACCACAGTTAAAAAGCATCAGTTCTTCGACACTCAGCTTTCTTTATAGTCCAACTCTCACATCCATACATGACTACTGGAAAAACCATAGCTTTGACTAGACAGACCTGTTTCCATAAAGTAATGTCACTGCATTTTAATATACTGTCTAAGTTGGTGATAGCTTTTCTTCCAAGGAGCAAGCCTCTTTTAATTTCATGGCTGCAGTCACCATTTGCAGTGATTTTGCAGCCCAAGAATATAAAATCTTTCACTGTTTCCATTGTTTCCCCATCTATTTGCCATGAAGTGATGGGACCAGATGCCATGATCTTAGTTTTCTGAATGTAGAGTTTGAAGCCAAGTTTTCACTCTCCTCTTTTACTCTCACCAAGAGAATCTTTAGTTCTTCTTCGCTTCCTGCCATGAGGGTGGTGTCATCTGCATATCTGAGGTTATTGATATTTTTCCAAGCAATCTTGATTCTAGCTTGTGCTTCTTCCAGCCCAGTGTTTCTCATGATGTACTCTGCATATAAGTTAAATAAGCAGGGTGACAATATACAGCCTTGACGTACTCCTTTCCAGATTTGGAACCAGTCTGTTGTTCTGTGTCCAGTTCTAACTGTTGTGTCTTGACCTGAATATAGATTTCTCAGGAGGCAGGTCAGGTGGTCTGGTATTCCCATCTTTTTCAGGATTTTCCAGTTTGTTGTGATCCATGCAGACAAAGGTTTCGGTGTAGTCAATAAAGCAGAAGTAAATGTTTTTCTGGCATTCTCTTGCTTTTTCAATGATCCAACGGATGTTAGCAATTTGATCTCTGGTTCCTCTGCCTTTTCTAAATCCAGCTTGAACATCTGGAAATTCACGGTTCACATACTGTTGAAGCCTGGCTTGGAAAATTTTGAGCATTACTTTGCTAGCGTGTGAGATGAGTGCAATTGTGCGGTAGTTTGAGCATTCTTTGGCATTGCCTTTCTTTGGAATTGGAATGAAAACTGACCTTTTCCAGTCCTGTGGCCACTGCTGAGTTTTCCAAATTTGCTGGCATATTGAGTGCAGCTCTTTCACAGCACCATCTTTTAGAATTTGAAATAGCTCACTGGAATTCCATCACTTCCACTACCTTTGTTTGTAGTGATGCTTCCTAAGGCCCACTCAACTTCACATTCCAGGATGTCTGGCTCTATGTGAGTGATCACAGCACTGTGGTTATCTGGGTCATGGAGATCATTTTTGCTAATTCTTCTGTGTATTCTTGTCATCTCTTCTTAATATCTTCTGCTTCCATACCATTTCTGTCCTTTGTTGTGCTCATCTTTGCATGAAATGATCCCTTGGTATCTCTAATTTTCTTGAAGAGATCGCTAGTCTTTCCCATTCTATTATTTTCCTCTATTTCTTTGCACTGATCACTTAGGAAGGCCTTCTTATCTCTCCTTGCTATTCTTTTGAACTCTGCCTTCAAATGGGTATGTCTTTCTTTTTCTCTTTTGCCTTTCCCTTCTCTTCTTTTCATAGCTATTTGTAAGGCCTCCTCAGACAGCCATTTTTACTTTTAGCATTTATTTTTCTTGGGGATGGTCTTGATCACTGCCTCTTGTACAATGGCATGATCCTCTGTCTATAATTTTTCAGGCACTCTATCAGATCTAGTCGCTTAAATTGATTTCTCACTTCCACTGTATAATCATAAGGGATTTTATTTAGGTCATACCTGAATGGTCTAGTGGTTTTCCCTACTTTCTTCTATTTAAGTCTGAATTTGGCAATAAGGAGTTCATAATGTGAGCCACAGTCAGCTCCTGGTCTTGTTTTTGCTAACTGTATAGAGCTTCTCCATCTTTGGCTGCAAATAATATAATCAATCCTATTTCGGTATTGACCATCTGGTGATGTCCATGTGTGGAGTCTTCTCTTGCGTCATTGGAAGAGGGTGTTTTCCATGACCAGTGTGTTCTCTTGGCAAAACTCTGTTAGCCTTTGGCCTGCTTCATTTTCTACTCCACGGCCAAATTTTCCTGTTACTCCAGGTATCTCTGGACTTCCTACTTTTGCATTCCATTCCCCTATAATGAAAAGGACATCTTTTTTGAGTGTTAGTTCTAGAAGGTCTTGTAGGTCTTCATAGAACCATTCAACTTCAGCATTACTGGTCAGGGCATAGACTTTGATTTCCAAGTATTCCTGAAATAAAACGGTGACCTCATCTGGTTAATGACAGTTGGATCTCTCTATGATGCAAATTGTGATTGAAGTGGTCCTAAAAAGCAATGGTTCCTACTGTTAAGATGGTATTTTGAAGAATGACATTAAATGGAATACATTGCAGTAAGTGAGATTATGTAGACACATAGCTCTATTCAGTGATTACCAGTTCACTATTACAGCCATGAAGGTGAACTGTTTATATCTCCTTTCAAAAGAGGATCTGCCTAAAGAAAGTCAGCTAAAGTTCCAGCAATTCCAAGGTCTGTCTCAGCTTTCAAGTCAAGGTCACGTACTTTCTGGGCAGACTCCAACCCTGACAGAGTGTGCTTCAGAAAGATCCATGGGTGATCTTTGCATTGGAACTCCCTAGTGGGCTGGTTGAGACCTTCTCAGAGCTACACAGAGTCTCTGGGTCTTCCTACCCATCCTTCTTCCATCTCCCTCTGTTTACAAGTTTGAGACCAGCATCATGGTCACAAGTCTTTCTCTGCCTATTTTTCCTTTTGTCTCTCTTTTCTTTCACAGGAATTACCTACAATAACTCTCTTGCACTTATGTTTTCCTTTTGGTACCTGTTTCCCATAGCCCTAGAGCTATCACGTGGGAATTGTTACTGACTTTTATGAAACAAAGAACTTGTAGCATCTTCCTTTTTTGGTGGAGAGGACACACAAGCCCAAAGAAAGTTTCTTCATAACTAGCTCAAAGAGGACACTAAAAAGGTTCAATAACTGAAATCAGTACAAAATATGATTATTGCAATAGAAATAGTCTACTTTCTTACAAAAAGCTACTTGCAGAAAGTTGACCAGCAATCAAAACCCATTTCATTTGACTAGGATGGGATAATAAATCCTGTAGCTATTTAGCAAAAAAAAAAAAAAAAAAAAAGCCATTTCTAGATATCTGTAAAATTTCAATAAACTGTATGATGGAGCAAAGCTATACTGCCTGATTATTATTAACTTAGATTGTATTCCACTGGCTTAGGGCAGAATATTCTCCTCTTTTTGCTTTGGAAGTTAACCAACGTCCCATGGGTTATTTACCTATATAATAGTATCTTAGAAATGACTGACTGTTGAGAAACTGATTACCAATGAGAATTTGCATTGCCATAGGTATCTTCAAAGTCTAAGGTGTGTAATATTATAGATCCAAGATTAAAGAGTATACATAGCATGGGAGAAAAAAAATATATTGCAACTCCCCTCTAGACTATGAGATATTTGAGGGCAAAGACTGGATCATATTCATCTTAATGTCCAACTTTTGAGAGTACTTAGAACTAGTAGGCAATTGTGAAATGTTTCCTGTTGAACTGAAATCCAATTTTCAATTATTTTGTGCCAGTGAATCTACACACAAAATGACTATTGCACTAAGTTTTGCTGACATTGATGGTCAAGGTTTGCCATGAGAACTGGATGGAGCATTACAGTTGAATGTCGATGCATATTATTTGGAGCAACTTTTCACTTTGTCAGGACCTTACAGGAGAATTTTGAGTTCTGTGTATCTAAAATAGGAGAAAGCATTTATAGGTCTGACTTGGACTGCAGCTGTTTGGGATTACATCTAATTGCTTTGCTGCTGCTATTTTTATCAGCCTGCTGAAAGGATTTTTCTAAATGCTGGAAAAGAGCCTAACTTAAAGGGGTTAAGCTTCTAAACTGCTGTGATCTACAGTCAGTTAGAAGTGACAAATTGTAAGCAAAAGATAATCTCTTCCACTTACAGAAATGCCAGTCCAAATATCATCTGTAGAAAGACTTCAATAACTTTAATATATTCATGTTTGAGAAGCAGAATTTAAAAATAGGCATTTGTGGATCTTTTAAGTCCCTGTTGCTTTACAGATTTTTACTCTGCTCCTTAGCAAGTCTTTTCAGCTGTGGTCTGAAGGTTTACATTGAAATTCTGCTTTCGTGGAGGTTTATGGAAAGCCTGTACCACAGAGTAAGCTAATACCTAGCTTTCCACCTTCATGCATCTTCCACACAATGGAAACCACAGCTTGTGAGGTAAAGGACCTTGAATCCATTAGGAAAATCTTAAGCTGCAGGTAACAGAACACTCTGGGGCTTCCTTAGTGGCTCAGTGGTAAAGAATTCACCTGCAATGCAGAAAATGTGGGTCCCCTGGAGAAGGAAATGGTAACCCACTCCAGTATGCTTGCCTGGGAAATCCCATGGTGAGCTACAGTCCATGGGGTTACAAGAGTCAGACACGACTGAGCAGCTAAACTACCACCACCAACAGAACACTCTACCAAATGTGGCTTTAATAGACAAAAGTTTTTTTTTCTTTTTTTTTTACAAATAAATTATGGAGTATATTTCTTTAACTAGCATCTAAATTATACCAGGGATGTGGGTATTTTTTGCTTATCTCTCATCCTTCCCTCCAGGGAAGCTGCAGTTGTAGCCCCAGGCAAGCAGGATATCACCACATCCCTTCCTAAACAAGAAGGAAGGTAAAAAAGAGGTCTTCCTTTTGCTAAGAAGTAAAATCCTTCTTGGATTCCCAAGTTGCCTCTCTTTATGTCCAATTAGCTAAAACCAGATAACATGGCCATTTCTGAGTACAAGAGCAGCTGGGAATGGGTGTGCATGCTCAGTGGCTCAGTTGTGTCTGACTGTGATCCCATAGACTGCACAACATGACAACGAATGAGACACATAATTATAACCAGCTTGGATAAAGCATCTTTAGTTCCATGAGATTGGTTGCACTTTTCATTTTAAAGAAATTTGAAGATTATTAGCAAGGAAAATAGAAATCTAGAGGAGAACCTTGTAACACTGTTTGCAGACTCCTGGTCAATCCTATGATTATCCTAATTTAAAAGAGAGTCAAGTGAATTTCTGGCTTCCCTCAGAGCTCAGTCTGCCTGCTATCTGCCTGCAATGCGGGAGACCCAGGTTCGATTCCTGGGTCGGGAAGATCCCCTGAAGAACAAAATGGCAACCCATTCCAGTATTCCTGCCTGAAGAATCCCATGGACAGAGGAGCCTGGCAGGCTACAGTCCATGGGGACGCAGAGAGTCAGACACGACCTGGCGACTAAACCACCAAACCAGCACCACCAGGTGAATTTTATCTGTCTCCACATATGCTAATGTTGATACATGTTCAGTAAAAAAGATCAAAAAGAAAATTAAAGCTAGTAAAAGTTAACAACAAACACACAACATTTTTCCATAATCTTATCACTAAGAAAATAATTTGTTTTCAAATTCACATATTATTGTTAACTTGTTCATATTATTTTTATGCAGTTGTAACCTCAAAGTTAGTATTCTTTTGCATTCTGTTTGTTTCATGGGTCGTAAGTATTTTCCTTTTTCCCCAATTATTAATTTTTGCTTCCTAGTTTCCTAGTTTTTCATCTTTTGTTGGTCCCAAGTATATGTGACAGTCTTCTTATGACGGGAAGTCAGTGCAGCATTAAGGAAGCCACTTAGTTGCCTGATTATGAGTTAAAGCATAATCCTACCTGGTCTAAAATTTCAGTTATATCACTTACAAAGTGGATATGCCTTGCAAGTTATTTAACTTTCTTTTGCTACAATTTTCACAAAAGTAGAATAAAGTTAATAGGCAGATGTTAAAGTTGATAATAATTAACTGGTATTAATACTTCATTAGGGTGAAACAGGAAAGTAAGAAATAACCTGCTTAAAGCTCAACATTCACAAAAAGAAGATCATGGCATCTGGTCCCATCACTTCATGCAAATAGAAGGGGGAAAAGGAGAAGCAGTGACAGATTTTATTTTCTTGGGCTCCAAAATCACTGTGGATGGTGACTACAGCCATGAAATTAAAAGAGGCTGGCTCATTGGAAGAAAAGCTATAACAAACTTAGACAGCATATTAAAAGGCAGAAACATTGCTTAGCTGACAAAGGTCCATATAGTCAAAGCTATGGTTTTTCCAGTAGGCATGTACATGTGATTGTTGGACCTATCATAAAGAAGGTTGAGTGCCAAAGAATTGATGCTTGCAAACTGTGCTGTTGAAGAGGACTCTTGAGAGTCCTATGGATTGCAAGGAGATCAAACCAGTCAATCATAAAGGAAATCAACCCTGAATATTCATTGGAAGGACTGATGCTGAAGCTCCAATATTTTGGCCATCTGATGTGAAGAGCTGACTTATTGGAAAAGACCCTGATGTTGGGAAAGATTGAAGGCAGGAGAAAGAGGTGACAGAGGATCAGATGGTTGGATGGCATCACTGACTTAATGGACTTGAGTTTGAGCAAACTCTGGGAGACAGTGAAGGACAGGGAAGCCTGGTGAGCTACAGTCCATGGGATCACAAAAGTCAGACAAGCATTAGCGACTAAACAATAACAAATACTTGAGTAAAAGTACACTTTTATTAATTTAATATGCAAAGTTAACAGTTAAATATTTCATATAATTGCTTAATATGTGTCTTACTGTGTAGCCTAATATGGTAGTTACACATGGCTACTTAAATTTAAAATTAAATTAATGTAAAAGAAATTAAATATTCAGTTCCTCAGCTGCACACTACATTTCAAGTGCTCTGTAGCCACAAGTGGTTACCATAGTCAACAGTGCAAGTAAAAAACATTTACATCATCACAGACAATTTTATTCAGCAACACTGGCTAAAATATACTAAGAGCTTGGTACATAGTTATGCATTTGCCTTTTTCTTCTTAATGTCTTTGGGGAAATAGCTCTAGGAGTATTGTTTCTGCATCAAAGAAAATGGACTTATTTATTGTTCAGCTCATACATGACTACTGGAAAAACCATAGCTTTGACTATATGGACCTTTGTCAGCAAAGCAATGTCTATGCTTTTTAATACACTGTCTAAGTTTGTCATAGCTTTTCTTCCAAGGAGCAACCATTGTTAAATTTTCATGGCTGCAGTCACCACCTGCAGTGATTTTGGAGCCCAAGAAAATAAAGTCTCTCACTGTTTCCATTGATTCCTCATCTACTTGCCATGAAGTGATGGAACCAGATGCCATGATCTTCATTGTTTGAATGCTGAGTTTTAAGCCAGCTTTTTCATGCTCCTCTGTCACCTTCATCAAGAAGTTCTTTAATTCGTCTTGGCCTCTGTCATTAGGGTGGTGTCATTTGCATATCTGAGGATATTTATATTTCTCCCCACAATCCTGATTCCAGCTTGTGCTTCACCCAGCCTGGATTTTGCATGATGTACTCTGCATACAAGTCAAATAAGCAGAGTGACAGTCTTGATGTACTCCTTTCCCAATTTGGAACCTGTCTGTTGCCCCATATCTGGTTCTAACTGTTGCCTCTAGACCTGCATACAGGTTTTTCAGGAAGCAGGTCAGGTGGTCTGGTATTCCCATCTCTTTAAGAATTTTCCAGTTTGTTGTGATCCACACAGTCAAAGGCTTCAGTGTAGTCAATGAAGCAGAAGTAGATGTTTTTTCTGGAATTCTCTTGCTTTTTGTATGATCCGACAGATGTTGACAATTTGATGAAAAAATGTCCTTTTCATCATAAAGGACTGGAATGCAAAAGTAGGAAGTCAAGAGATCCCTGGAATAAGAGGAAAGTTTGGCTATGGAGTATAGAATGAAGCAGGGTGAAAACTAACAGAGTTTTGCCAAGAAAATTCTCTGGTTATAGCAAATACCCTCTTCCAACAACACAAGCGATATCTCCATACATGGACATCACCAAATGTTCAATAATGAAATCAGATTGATTATATTCTTTGCAGCCAAATATGGAAAATTTCTATACAGTCAGCAAAAACAAGACCAGGAGCTGACTGTGGCTCAGATCATGAACTCCTTATTGCAAAATTCAGACTTAATTGAAGAAAGTAAGGAAAACTAGTAGGCCATTCAGGTATGACCTAAATCAAATCCCTTATGATTATACAGTGGAAGCGACAAATAAATTTAAGGGATTGGATTTGGTAGACAAGAGTGCCTGAAGAACTATGGATGGAGGATTGTAATACTGTACAGGAGGTGGTGATCAAAACCATCCCCAAGAAAAATAAATGCAACAAGGCTAAGTGGTTGTCCGAGGAGGCCCTACAAAGACCTGAGAAAAGAGAAGCAAAAGACAAAGGAGAAAAGGAAAGACACAGCCATCTGAATGCAGATTTCCAGAAAATAGCAAGGAGAGATAAGAAAGCCTTTTTACGTGAACAATGCAAAGAAATAGAGGGAAATAATAGAATGGAAAGATTAGAGATCTCTTCAAGAAAATTAGAGATACCAAGGGAACATTTCAGGTGAAGATGGGCACAATAATGGACAGAAACATTAAGGACCTAACAGAAGCAGAAGATATTAAGAAGAGGTGTCAAAAATACACAGAAGAACTATACAAAAAAGATCCTAATGACCCAGATAACCATGATGGTGTGATCACTCACCTAGAGCCAGACATCCTGGAATGTGAAGTCAAGTGGGCCTTAGGAAGCATCACTCTGGAAAAAGCAAGTGGAGGTGATGGAATTCTAGCTGACCTATTTCAAATTCTAAAATATGATGCCTTGCAAGTGTTGTACTCAATATGCCAGCAAATTTGGAATACTCAGCAGTGACCACAGGACTGGGAAAGGTCAGTTTTCATTCCAGTCCCAAAGAAAAGTAATGCCAAAGAATCTTCAGACTACCCCATATGTCTAAATTTTACTATAAATCAGTTTTCAGAGGCTGATTGCTCACCAAGCAACAATACTTACAAATATTTCAACATGGCAGCCATGGCTGTCTTTACTGATCTTGCAGCATGAACAGAAGATCCTAAAAGTGAGCTCCAGAGCAATCCCTAACTTCTTTCAGAGCTGACTTCCCCAGAGCACGCCCTGCTTTGGTATCCAGGGAACAGGAGGAAGAAGGGAGAACACAGAAGGATTACATCCATGTCTCTGAGCATCACCTTTTAATGCACAGTCATCTTTCCACTAGTAAAGTGGTCTCATTAGAGTTCCAAGGCATGACCTGATACAATGAGCTGCTTCTTTATTAAGGAGGAACAGACAGTGAGGCGGCATGGAGCAGTGGACCATCCCTCTTCTACACTGTCAAGGAACAGACTCACTCTTCTTGATCTCTTGGAGAGATTTTGTATTTAGTTCTAGAACCAGGTCTGCCAAACTTTGTTTAAACAACATTTATCTAAAAGTATCTCTTGGAAGTGCTTTTCACAGTTCCGTAGGCAAACTTTTTTTTTTTAATATAGATATTATACAGGCTCTTCTTTAGACTGCATGTTTCTCTTTTCCCAAAAATCATATGTTGAATCTTAAGAAATTAAACATAGAACTCCCATGTGCTATGTGCTCAGTCACTTCAGTCATGTCCAGCTCTTTGTGACCATGTAAACTGTAGCCTGCCAGGCTCCTCTGGCCATGGGATTCTCCAGGCAAAAATACTGGAGTGGGTTGCCAGGCCCTTGTTCTGGGCATCTCCCAACTCAAGGATTGAACCCCTGTCTCCTGCATCTACTGCATTGCAGGTAGATTCTTTTCCTGATCCATCAGTCCCATGACTGGTCATATACCAGAGAAAAACACACTTCAAAAAGACACATGCATCCCAATGCAGCACTGTTTACAAGAACCAAGACATGGAAGTGGCTCAAATGTCTTGACAGAGGAGTGGATAAAGATGATGTGGTCCATACATACAGTGGGATAGTACTCAGCAATAAAAAGGGATGAAATCGGGTCCTTTGTAGAAATGTGGATGGACATAGAGACTGTCATACAGAGTGAAGTA
Source organism: Cervus canadensis (assembly GCF_019320065.1). Taxonomy (NCBI): domain Eukaryota; kingdom Metazoa; phylum Chordata; class Mammalia; order Artiodactyla; family Cervidae; genus Cervus; species Cervus canadensis. The sequence goes on along the minus strand of NC_057416.1, from coordinate 42,008,536 downwards.
AGTCAGAAAGAGAAAAACACATATCATATATTAACACATCCATGTGGAATATAGAAAAATGACATAGATGATCTTATTTGCAAAACAGAAATAGAGAACAGACATATGGACACCAAGGGAGGAAAGGGGAGGTTGGATGAATTGGGAGGTGGGGACTGACGTGTGTACACTGCTGTGCATAAAACGGATCCCTAATGAGGCCTACTGTACAGCACAAGGAACCCTACTCAGGGCTCTGCGGTGACCTAAGCGGGGAGGAAATCCAAAAAGGGGTGATCTGTGTATACACACAGCTGACTCACTTTGCTGTGCAGTAGAAGCTAACTCAACGCTGTAAAGCAATTATGCTCTGATTTAAAAAAATCAAAACAAAACAGCATGTTGAAACCTAATCTCCTATGTGATGGTATTTGGAGGTGAAGCTTTTAAGAGGTGATTAGGTCATGAGGGCACAGGGCCTCCGTGAGTGGAATCAGAGCCCCTGTAAGGAAACCCAGAGAGTTCCCTTGCCTGTTCTTCCACACGAGGGCAGAGAGTGCACGGGGCTCTGTGCAACCCGTATGAGGGCTTTCCTCAGAATGCGACCGTGCTGGTGCCCTCATCTTGAATTTCAAGCCCCAAGAACCAGGAGAAGCAAACTTCTGTTGTTCAAAAGCTTCCCCAGTCTTTGGCACCTTATTGTAGCAGCCCAGACTGACAAAGGCAGACTGGAACTGAATTTAAGCAGAGACTGACAGAAGCTGTTTAGCCAGATTCAACCATACGTACTGAACGGTTGAAGCCTCGTGACATACAAGAGGTTCAAAGAAAGAAGAATTATGAAACATCATTGAGTAAAATTGTGTGGGTCTTGGGTGATCTTTGTTTGTGTCAGATATCATCCTGAGAGAAATCATTCATCTTTAGTTCCTAAGAATATCTGGAGGCAGCAAAATGATAGTACCTTCTTCCCAAAGGAGTTTTCATAGACTAAATATCATTACTTTATTCCACAGATGGAAGGGTATTTTTAGCCTTATTTTCATCCAATTGCTGATTGCTGTATGGACTGATTTAAATACAGAGTGTGACCTAACTTTTCTGTTTTGACATACATTAAGATTTACCTCATATATATAATGCTTTTAAATTGGGCAAAACAGTGATAATCAATTTGGTGTTGGCCATTTTCCTCTCACAATTATAGAAATAGTGATAAAAAATGAAAAACAACTAAAATTTTCTGAAGAACAAAGAGTCTATCGGGGACCATGATCACACATAACTAGTGTAGTAAATCCTGTTCTTTGGTCTACATAATTTTGTGCACTATCCTAGATTAGGAAATTTATCCAGGATTTTAATAAAAATATAAAGTTGGACTTCCATTATTTATGATAAATTACTATCATCTAACTCCACTCTTTTTATAATAATGTTGATATATCATTATTTCAGCTTGTTAACTATTGGATGAAGCCTATCAAAAGATGAGACATATCGCTTCTGTTTATAAATTACTGTATTAAATACAAAATGAAATAGTTCTATGGAATTAATAGTCAAAGGTTATGAAAACCTCAAATGGCAAGGAGATGGATGTGTGTGTGTATATCTGTGCAGCAGTATGATAAGCAGTGGGGGTGGAGGAACGGAGCTAGTGTGAGTTTTCTCCAAGTTCTGAGTGGACTATGGTCGCATTACAGTGCTGTGTTAGTCTCCGCTGTGCAGCAAAGTGAATCAGGCACGTGCATACATACATCCCCTCTTTTCCGCAATCCCTTCCCAGTTAGGTCACCGTGGAGTACAGAATTGCTGTTGACAGGATATGTACTGTGTTCAAGGCAGGGTCCTGGGTTCTTTTATTCTCAGAATACTTTTCATTAATTATATTTTAGAGGTTAATCCATCCAAATGCAGCATTTTTTTTTTTTTTTTTTGTCGTGAAAAACATTCTGATTTAGTCCACTTGGTGGCGTTAAAATCAATTCACATTTCATCTTTTGGCAATGCCTTTAGTTTTTGAAGTTAGTATAAATGAGTATAAATGCTGCTTAACTATAAACAAATCTTTTAGTCCCAGAGGGAGACTGAAATTAGCATATCTAGTAAACATACTTAGTTTAAAAAACAAACTATTTTTGTCTGTGGTTTCTATGTAAAAATGTGTCTGTGTATACTCATACAAAAGTATCCTCACAGTCTATTAAAATTAATACCTTGTATGATTTCAGATGTAGTGTGTACATACATGTATTAATCTGGTAGGGCAGCCATTATAAAATACCACAGACTGGGTGGCTTAACGACAGAAATTTATCTTCTCACACTTGTGGAAGCTGGAAGTTCCAGATCAAGGAAGCAGCTGGCTTGTTTTCTGGGAAGAACACTCCTCTGCTTGCAAATGGTGACTTTCTTGCTGTATTCCCGTGTCTTCAACCCTCTCCTGTGTGTAGTGAGAGAGATCTCTTCCATCTCCTCCTTTTCTCACAAGGACGCCAACTCTAATGTATAGGGACCCCACCCTCATAACCTCATTTTAAGTGAATTACCTCCTAAAGACCCTGTCTCCAAATACAGTCCCATCTCAGGGCTTTGAACAATGAAGAACCCTAAGCACATAACTGTTCAGACTCCTGCAGGAAGAGACTTGGCCAAACTCTGGTACAGATTCCATGTCCCTAGGATGACCCCAGAGCCCCCATTCAATTCCTGCCTGAGAAAGCTTCAATGCTGCCTAGAGAATCTATTCTAGTCAACACTGGGGGAGAGGCCCCTGACTTCCCTTTCTCAGAGCCTTTACTGAAAAGGGCTCACAGTTGTGAATGTGAATCTCCTAGAGCATGTCTTCTCTGAAAGACCTAAGAGCCGTTCTACTGAAATGAGATCCTCAGGATGGATAGAGCCAGTGTCTTCCGGTTTTTGTGCAGGGAAAGAATCCTAACTCTGCTAAGTGCCAGCTCACAAGCACACGTGACCAATCACATTACACTGACCATTTATAACTCTTCACTTCTCTGACTCCAATGGGACCCCCAAACTCTCCATATACTTCTTCCTTCAAACTGACCAACCACCCCGGCACCAAGCAGAGTGGAGCTCAGCCGCTGTCAACAGTTACTAAGTAAAATCTGCTTTCCCCACTTTCACTGGTGTTTGTCATGTTTATCTTGCACAGGATCAACAAAATGTAATTTGCTCCATAACAGAATTACATCAGGGAGTAGCACTGAAGTGACACGCAGGCCCTTCCGGGTCTACCGGAAGTGAATGCAAGCAAGGGCATCCTCTCCCCTTTCCAGGAAGGACATTATCAATTATCCCCTGCCTCCTCCCTCCTTCCTAGAATTTCTGTCAGTATCTGTGACCGGTCAGCTCCGCTCCCTACTCACCCTTTTCAGGAACGGCCCACTCTTCACTATAGGCCAGTTTAGGTCACTAGGGATCATGAAAGCGTCTCCTTGCTTGGAAAGCGGAAGAGCGCAACCGTGTCTTACCTATCAGTGCTGTTGCGGCCTGGAAGCTACGGGCAGCTAACTCTGAGAGGGAGATGGGCGGAGAGGGCTGAGGCGGGAACACCCTTGGAAGGAAAGGGAAGGAAGCAGGATTGGGCAGAAGAGACGTTTGGCGGCAACACAGTCTCGCCGGGGGCTCATCTGGAGCCGCTGGGAGTCCTGAAGCGACCGTGACCTGTTGGCGCTGGCGGAGCGGCGTGCGGGGAAGCCTCAGGCCCGTCATTGCACGCAGGCCCTCCAGGCAGGGACGTGCAGTTCCCCAGAGGCTCTTAGCGAGCGCTTCCTGCTGACAGCGCCCTCAACACCCAGGTGAGGGCTTTCCTCGCTCCACAGCATGCGCGCACCACAAGGCCCAGTAACAGTGGGCCACTTTCTGAGAAAATGCGCCCTGAGCTGGCAACACAAGAGAAGACAGAACCAGAACGGTCAGAGTTCATTCGTCCCAGCGACAAAATGGCTAGAGCTCATAAACAATGTTCAGGGAAAGAAGTCAAATATAAGAATATGCACCCTATAATTCCATGGCCTAAGATGAAAAAATTAACTGGTAACTTTAAAGTTTAGATGTTAGAAGTCAACATTATGTTTATACTTGATTTCTTTTTTGTCTGGTAGAATTTTTACCATTAGCTAGTGTTGATATTTATAATTATAGAGAGCTTTAAGCACAGATTCTATACCTGATTTTGTATGTGTTTTTGTGAAACATTATAATCTTAAAGAATATTTCATATAAATTTATACAGTCAAAATCAGTGCTCCATAAAAGTTTTTATTTAAGAAAATTCCATCAGATTTTCAAACTTTTAAAAATGTCTTCATATGAATTCAGTTTGGCAGTGGCCAATGTTTGGCAGACAAGTATAAGCAGGTAGGAAAATGAAAGCTAGATTACCTGGCTGAAGGCAAAACGTGAAATCAGAACTGAGGAGCCTGAGCAAGACATTGGCAAAGACAACACTAGATGCTAGGAAGTAGGGCACAGAGCTCTGGCACAAGGTTGGGGATGACTTTTTGCAGAATAATAACAATAGTGACATATATTTCAATCTCTGGGTTGGGAAGATCCCCTGGAGGAGGAAATGGCAACCTGCTCCAGTATTCTTGCCTGGGAAATCCCATGGACAGAGAAGCCTGGTGGGCTAGAGTTCATGGGGTCGCAAAGAGTCAGGCATGACTGATGACTGAACACACACACATGCCATATATTGAGCACTTTCATGCGTCAGACATCCTGGTCCATGCATTTTAAAATGCTTTTTAAAAATATCATCAACAATATTCAGAATAAATAAGCTGTCGTTTTTATCTGACATTTTACTGAAGCAGCTACTGAGATACAAATTGGTTAATATGCCAAAATCATGAAGCAAAGTATTTTAGCCAGAATTCAATCCAAATCTGTTCCAAAGAAAGTTTATACTATTTATATTATCTAATAATAAACTGAAAGTGATTATATGTAGATTTATATAAAATATATACACAAAAATGTGTATATATACATGCATTATATGTATATGTGACAATAATAAATGTATTTAGCCACACAGCCATGACACAAACCATAAAACAGACAAGTCAGAAATGATCTGACTGAGAAATTGTTTAGTTCTGAGGCCATTCTGCTCAGACATTGCATACATTTTTGTTTCCTTTTCCTCATGTTAATCAGCAGAAGAATTTACTCGGAAACAAAAAAACCTCAGTTTCTTAACTATTATAACCCACCTGAAGTCATCATTTCTGTTTATTACATCATAATCATCTCTGCTTGCCACCAACTGTACATTCTCAAAGAGGAAATTATGATCTCAAGTAAAGACAATGAAACAGGAACAGATGTGCTACTAAAACACAGACATCCTATTATCCTGAAAATGTTCTCCATAATGAAGAACAAGGGAACAGAGATCAGAAGGTATTGTCATATTTCAAAATAGTGTCTGTTCTAGCAGTAGGATTATATTCAAATAGTAATATCTGCCAAACTTTCCATGTACCCTTCATGGTACTTTATGCTTGACACTTTGTGTTCTAGAGACACTGCAAAAAGTTAGGGGGAAAAAATCCCTCTGCACACAGTTGTAGTATATTTTTTGCTGTAGCTTTTGCAAAAGTTTTCTCTTTTTTGATTTTCCTTGGTCAAGGCACAGCAAGTTGACCCTTCTTCCAATTATGGCATTTCGGTTTGGTTCTGACTTCCCTATTCCCAAGACCTCTGTTGGACTGCGCTACCTGATTCTTAATATCTGTGTCTTTTCACCCTGAGAAAAGAGACATTGATAGAATGGGAAAGTGTGAAATAATTCACATTGTTTAAAAAAAAAAAAGATGCTTGGTTATACACATTAATTCATTAAAGCAGATCTTGCTCAGTTGATATCTGTCAGACATTTGGTAGGCTAACAATACAGAGAAAAAAGATCTGTTGTAGAATAGTAAAGTGGCCATAGTAGAGTGAGGGAGACAGACAAGGTAATTGTGCACCTGCGTGGGTGCTCATTCGTGTCCAACTCTTTGCAAACCCATGGACTGCAGCACGCCAGGCTTCCCTGTCCTTCCCATCCCCCAGAGCCTGTACAAACTCAGGTCCATCAGGTCGGTGAGGCCATCCAACCATCTCGTCCTCTGTCGCCCCTTCTCTTCCTGTCCTCAGTCTTTCCCAGAAACTCTTCCTTTTTGCTGTTTCTTAGTTTAACCACCTTCTCCACAATTCCGTTTCTTTCTGCAAGACTGCCACATTGTTTATAAGCTGATTTCTGCATAGGACTGTTAAGCCTAAGCACACACTAAATTATGTAGTCCTTTGTAAGTAAAACTATAGGTTATTTTAACCCAGTAAGTATAACTGCTTCTTGCTAATATTGTTTTCTTCCAGTAAATTAGAGTCCTGGGATAAAACAATGATTCATTCACATCCACAGAAACACACAATCCCAAATATGATGTTAGGTGGAAAAAGTCATAAGTTTTTGGTTGATGATCTTTTTTCTTATTTTAAATTTCTGTTAAGATTACTGTTGTTTTTCTGTAGTATAGACAAAAACCAAACCTTGTTTCTTATACAAAACTCAAAAAACTGAGTAGAAACAAAGAAGGCCATATTTTGTGATGTCCATGGACGTTTACTACACAACATAATGCATTTTGGGAGGGAGTCACAGAAGACTGATTTATAGAGAAATGCTTATATCACTGGATCTGCATAGTATCATATGATGATTTAATGCTGAACTCTGAAGCTATACTTGGAGAGAATACAAAAGATGAAATAAATAGACCTTAAGGAGAGGAAGTAGTCACTTTCTTTCTTGGGAACAAAGCAACAAATAATAAGCTAAGTGAAAGTAGAATTTACTCTGAAAATACCAGAAATTTATCTGACCACAGTGATGATTTGACAAGGAAGAAACTTACTCCAAGGGAAGCAAATTACTCCAATAGCTGTATCCCTAGTAGATTTTTAAATCACACTAGATGAAATACAGCAAAACATATTAAAATGAACAGCAATAAGCAGGCAGAAAGATCTAATGAGAAATATCTTAAGTCATTTTCATTACTATTCATTAGTTTTAAAAAATGCATTTGATATCTTAAAAGGTCTTGGAGTTTATGAACATATTTTTCTGCCATCTTCTAAGTCAAAAAAATTAAATAAAATATCAGTTCAGTTCAGTCGCTCAGTCATGTCCAACTCTTCGCGACCCCATGGACTGCAGCACATGCCAGGCCTCCCTGTCCATCACCATCTCCTGGAGCTTACTCAAACTCATGTCCATTGCGTTGGTGATGCCATCCAAACATCTCATGCTCTGTTGTCCCCTTCCCCTCCTGCCTTCAATCTTTCCCAGCATCAGAGTCTTTTCAAACGAGACAGCTCTTCGCATCAGGTGGCCAAAGTATTGGAGTTTCAGCTTCAGCATCAGTCCTTCCAATGAACACTCAGGACTGAGCTCCTTTTAGGATGGAGTGGTTGGATCTCCTTGCAGTCCAAGGGACTCTCAGGAGTCTTCTCCAACACCACAGTTCAAAAGAATAAATTCTTAGGGACTCAGCTTTCTTTATAGTCCAACTCTCACATCCATACATGACTACTGAAAAAACCATAGCCTTGACTAGATGGACCATTGTTGGCAAAGTAATGTCTCTGCTTTTTAATATGCCATCTAGGTTGGTCATAACTTTCCTTCCAAGAAGTAAGCATCTTTTAATTTCATCGCTGCACTCACTATTTGCAGTGATTTTGGAGCCGAAAAAATAAAGTCTGCCACTGTTTCCACTGTTTCCCCAACTATTTGCCATGAAGTGATGGGACCAGATACCATGATCTTAGTTTTCTGAATGCTGAGCTTTAAGCCAAGTTTTTCACTCGCCTCTTTTACTCTCACCAAGAGGCTCTTTAGTTCTTCACTTTCTGCCATAAGGGTGGTATCATGTGCATATCTGAGGTTATTGATATTTCTCCTGGCAATCTTGATTCCAGCTTGTGCTTCCTCCAGCCCAGCGTTTCTCATGATGTACTCTGCATATAAGTTAAATAAGCAGGGTGACAATGTACAGCCTTGATGTATTCCTTTTCCTATTTGGAACCAATCTGTTGTACCATATCCAGTTCTAACTGCTGCATTCTGACCTACATACAGATTTCTCCAGAGGCAGGTCAGGTTTCCTGGCATTCCCATCCCTTTTAGAATTTTCCACAGTTTATTGTGATCCACACAGTCAAAGGCTTTGGCATAGTCAACAAAGAAGAAATAGATGTTTCTCTGGAATTCTCTTGCTTTTTTGATGATCCAGTGGATGTTGGCAATTTGATCTCTGGTTCCTCTGCCTTTGCTAAAACCAGCTTGAACATCTGGAAGTTCACAGTTCACGTATTACTGAAGCCTGTCTTGGAGAATTTTGAGCATTACTTTGCTAATGTGTGAGATGAGTGCAATTATGTGGTAGTTCGAGCATTCTTTGCCATTGCCTTTCTTTGGGATTGGAATGAAACTGACCTTTTCCAGACCTGTGGCCACTGCTGAGTTTTCCAAATTTGCCGGCATATTGAGTGTAGCACTTTCACAGCACCGTCTATTAGGGTTTGAAATAGCTCAACTTGAATTCCATCACCTCCACTAGCTTTGTTCATAATGATGCTTCCTAAGGCCCACTTGACTTCACATTCCAGGATGTCTGGCTGTAGGTGAGTGATCACACCATCATGATTATCTGGCTCATGAAGATCTTTTTTTGTACAGTTCTTCTGTGTATTCTTGCCACCTCTTCTTAATATCTTCTGCTTCTGTTATGTCCATACCATTTCTGTCCTTTATTGAGCCCATCTTTGCTTGAAATGTCTCCTTGGTATCTTTAATTTTCTTTAAGAGATCTCTAGTCTTTCCCTTTCTATTGTTTTCCTCTATTTCTTTTCATTGATCGCTGAGGAAGGCTTTCTTATCTCTCCTTGCTATTCTTTGGAACTCTGCATTCAAATGGGTATATCTTTCCTTTTCTCCTTTGCTTTTCATGTCTCTTCTTTAACAGCTATTTGTAAGTCCTCCTCAGACAGCCATTTTGCCTTTTTACATTTCTTTTTCTTGGGGATGGACTTGATTCCTGTCTCCTGTATAATATCACAAACCTCCATCCATAGTTCATCAGGCACTCTGTCTATCAGATCTAGTCCCTTAAATCTACTTCTCACTTCCACTCTATAATTGTAAGGGATTTGATTTAGGTCTTACCTGAATGGTCTGGTGGTTTTCCCCAATTTCTTCAATTTAAATCTGAATTTGGCAATAAGGAGTTCATGATCTGAGCCACAGTCAGCTCCCAGTCTTGTTTTTGCTGACTGTATAGAGCTTCTCCATCTTTGGCTACAAAGAATATCATCAATCTGATTTTGGTGTTGACCATCTGGTCAACATGTGTAGTGTCATCTCTTGTGTTGTTGGAAGAGGGTGTTTGCTAGGACCAGTGTGTTCTCTTGGCAAAACTCTATTAACCTTTGCCCTGCTCCATTCCATACTCCAAGGCCAAATTTGCCTGTTACTCCAGGTGTTTCTTGACTTCCTCCTTTAGCATTCCAGTCCCCTATAATGAAAAGGACACCTTTTTTGGGTGTTAGTTCTAAAAGGTCTTGTAGGTCTTCATAGAACCGTTCAACTTCAGCTTCTTCAGCATTACTGGTTGGGGCATAGACTTGGATTACTGTGATATTGAATGGTTTGCCTTGGAAACAAACAGAGATCATTCTGTCATTTTTGAGATTACATCCAAATACTACATTTTGGACTCTTTGTTGCTTATGATGGCTACTCCATTTCTTCTAAGGGATTCTTGCCCACAGTGGTAGATAAAATGGTCATCTGTGTTAAATTCACTCATTCAAGTCCATTTTAGTTCACTGATTCCTAAAATGTCAATGTTCACTATTGCCATCTCCTGTTTGACCACTTGGAATTTGCCTTGATTCATGGACCTAACATTCCAGGTTCCTATGCAATATTGCTCTTTACAGCATTGGGCCTTGCATCCATCACCAGTCACATCCACAACTGGATGTTGTTTTTACTTTGGTCCTGTCTCTTCATTCTTTCTGGAGTTATTTCTCCACTGATCTCCAGTAGCATATTGGGCACCTACTGACCTGGGGAGTTCATCTTTCAGTGTCCTATCTTTTTGCCTTTTCATATTGTTCATGGGGTTCTCAAGGCAAGAATACTGAAGTGGTTTTCCATTCCCTTCTCCAGTGGACCACATTTATCAGATCGCCCCTGACCCGTCCATCTTGTGAGACCCTTCGTGGCACGGCATATAGTATAGTTTCATTGAATTAGAAAAGGCTGTGGTCCATGTGATTAGATTGGTTAGCTTTCTGTGATTGTGGTTTTCGGTCTGTCTGCCCTCTGATGGAGAAGGATAAGAGGCTTATAGAAGCTTCCTGATGGGAGAGACTGACTGAGGGGGAAGCTGGGTCTTGTTCTGAGGGGCGGGGCCGTGTTCCCTCCCTGCTATTTACCTGGGGCCAAACTATGGTGGCTTCCCTTGTAGCTCAGTCGGTAAGGAATCTGCCTGCAGTGTAAGAGACCCCATTTTGATCCCTGGGTTGGAAAGATCCCCTGGAGAAGCAAATGGCAAACCACTCCAGTATCCTTGCCTGGAAAATCTCATGGACAGAGGAGCCTGGTGGGCTGCAGTCCATGGGGTGGCAGAGTCAGGCACGACTGAACAACTAACAATTCCACTTACTTACTTAAATTATCGTGGAGGTAATAAGGACAATGGTGACCTCACTCAAAAGATCCCATGCGTGTACTGATGCCCCCAGCCCTGCAGCAGGCCACCACTGACCCACGCCTTCCCTGGAGACTCCCAGACACTCACAGGCAAGTCTAGGTTGGTCTCCTGTGGGGTCACTGCTCCTTTCTCCTGGGTCCTGGTGCACAAGGTTCTGTTTGTGCCTGCCATGAGTATTTCCCAGTCCTCTGTAAGTTCTGGCAGCTCTATGGTGGGGTTAATGGCGACCTCCTCCAAGAAGACTTATGCCATACCCACACCCAGAGACCCCGTCTCTGTGGCAGACCCCTGCTGACCGGACCTCCACAGGAGACGCTCACGCACAGCCGTCTCAGCCTCTGTGGGGTCCCCGGGTCCTGGTGCACACAAGGTTTGTTTGAGCCTTCTGAACGTCTCTGGCAGGAATGGGGTTGATTCTAAACGTGATTTCACCCCTCCTACCGACTTGCTGGGGCTTCTCCTTTGCCCTTGGAGATGTGGTATCTCCTCACAGCTGGTCCAGCATCTACCGTCTTACTGGGGTTTCTCTGACCTTGGACATTCGGTATCTCCTCACAGCCAGTCCAGCGAAGTGCAGCCGCCGCTCCTGACCTCGGACGTGGGGTATCTCCTCGTGGCCGCTCGCTGCTCCAGCGCTGCGCAAATACAAGGAATCTTAAAAAAAAAAAAAAAAAAAAAATGCCATGAAAGCAATTTCAACCATTTTCTCAACAAGTTGAACGTTTAGAAATGTTTTAGGGTGTAAATTAATGGAGTATCTAAAGACTTATGTGATAGCAAGAAATTCCTGGCTCCAGAACCGTAAGTCTTAAAAGTAGAGCTCAAGGACCTGAAGGACCTAATATTCAAGTTACATTCTGAGAACATTTTAACCCCCATCTTTTCATGTAGCTTATGCTGTATCCAAACAACCACCACAACAAAACCCCCAATTCTCTTCTTTCAGGCTCACACACCGAATGTTCTCTGAACTCCACGTCTTGCTCACACCAGTCTACTTCTGCACATCTGCCACACCTCACTCACACCCCAAGTATCCTCAAACACCCTTCTGAGTTCTCCTCTGGGTAAACTCTCAGAGACCTTTGTTCCAACCCCGTATCATCAACGTTCAATTTTGTTTTAACTATTTGAACACTTTGCTTACTTCCACCATAGCAGTGGTCCCCCAAACCTAAAACCATCCCCTGGGGAGAAATGGAGTGGTTGAAGGGGGCCCATACATTTGTATATGCATGTGTATTTTTTCAATCAGTAGGGTAGTAAAAATATAGTCATTATTGTGGAAGAAATGTAAAATGTTTAGTCTAACAGGAGATAGAAAATGACACTTTGTGGGCCAAATCCAGCCTGCTGCCTCGATTTGTAAATAAAATTTTATTAAAATACAGCCTCACTTATTCATTCATGTTTTGTTTGTGGTTGCTTTCATGTGATTACAGCAGAACTGAGTGGTTGCAACATAGACCATGTGGCCCACAGAGGCTAAGGTATTTATTTGACTGTTTGCAGAATAATTCTGCTGACTCCTGGTCTAAAATATAATCACCTTGAGGACAATGGTAATACCTTAGATATGTTTAAATCACCTCCTGTGCACACCTCTGGGAAAGTATACAAACTGTGGAAGATAGAAATCAGGAGTTATTATCCGCCCCCCCCCAAAAAAAGAATATGGTCTTCTTCCTTATTATTACTCTTCCTTACAGTTGTCAACAAATACTCATGTGTTTTGAGGTTTAAAATATCAGTCTACTGACTGTTTTCTCCTCACTCTTCATATCTATAAATATGTCAATTTTTGTGTTTATTCCATTGAATTTCCTGGGTTCAGTTCAGTTCAGTTCAGTCGCTCAGTCGTGTCCGACTCTTTGTGACCCCATGAATCGGAGCACGCCAGGCCTCCCTGTCCATCACCAACTCACGGAATTTACTCAAACCCATGTCCATTGAGTCAGTGATGCCATCCAGCCATCTCATCCTCTGTTGTCCCCTTCTCCTCCTGCCCTCAATCCCTCCCAGCATCAGGGTCTTTTCCAATGAGTCAACTCTTCGCATGAGGTGGCCAAAATATTGGAGTTTCCTCCTCAACTCAGTCCCCCACTTTCCTCCAGACATAACACTTAACTGAATATGTACCCTTCCCATACATGATCTCATGTTATAAACATACATTTTTGCATATATATGTATTCTTAATACAAAGTACCACTTGGAATATTTTAAGAGTTTTCATGTGTGGTATCATATTGTACCTAAATATCACAGAGAAAATCTTTTTTTTTTTTCTTTTCACTCAACATTCTACTTTAGTGGTGCATCCATGTTGACATACTTTCTGATTCATTCATTTGATGATGTGTCAGATGACTAGACTATCTGTTTTGGCAATTGATGGGCATCTGATTGTTCCCAATATTCCTAATACAAATGGTACCTGAATATCTTGACCACATGAATGAGAGTGTCTTTAAAGCCTAGAAATTGAAAATAGAAATACTGGTGATAGAGTATTACATTAGTTCTATTGCTGTCATAATAACAAATTACCACAAACTCTAGAGGGTTGAAATAACACAGATTCATTGTAGAATTCTGGATGTCAGAGTCTGAAATGGGATCCCCTTGACCATGCTCAAGGTGTCAATTCATCTGGGCCTGAAGTCTTTTTTATGGATAGGAGTTTGATAACATTTAGTTTTGGTAGAAGCTCCAGGAGAGGACCTTTCTGCTTGTCTCTCCAGCTTCTGGAGGTTGCCCACATCCCTTGGCTCACGGTCCTTTCCTGGATCCTCAGAGCCAACACGGTAGCATCTTCACATCCCTCTCTGGCTCTGATCCTCCTGCTTCCCTCTTCAAAAGACCCTTGAAATTACACTCTGTGTGTGTGTGTGTGTGTGTGTGTGTGTGTGTGGTGTGTGTTAGTTGTTCAGTTGTGTCCAACTCTTTGTGACCCAGGGACTGTAGCCACTAGGCTCCTCTGTCCATGGAATTCTCCAGGCAACAATATTGGAGTGGGTTGCCATTCCCTTCTCCAGGGTATCTTCCCAACCCAGGAATTGAACCTGGGTCTCCTACATTGCAGGCAGATTCTTTACCATCTGAGCCACCAGGGAAATTACACTGAGCCCCCACCTAAATAATCCAGGATTACCTCTTCATCTTAAGATCTTTAACTTAATCACATTGCAATCTCCCTTTTACCATGTAAAGTAACATATTTTAGAGATTAGGATGTGGACATCTTTGTGGGGACTTCCAGCCTACCACAGGTATAAACACTATCCCAACTGTTAGGTACTATCAATTTCCTCTCTGATGCAATTGTAGAGTTTAAACACCACCTCCGTGTCTTCATCAACAGCTGGCATGGTCAGCCTCTCTGGAGAGTATAAAATTTAAATTGATTACTGTTGTTTATAACTTCAAGTTTTTATATAATTTCTATCATACAGAAAAGTTGCAAGAATAGTAAAATGAACTCTTAAATATAACTTACCTGCATTTGCTAATTCTATATATTTTTGCCCTGTTTGAGAGTAAGTCGGAAATATGTATCTCTTTATTTCTAAACATTTAAGCACACATTTCTGAGGAACAAGGATAGTCTATTATTTAGCCAAAATACAATCATGTGAGTCAGGAAATTTAGTATTTATTCATTGTTGTCATACAATTTCCCTGTCACTATATAAATTCTGTCAAATGTTCCAATAATATCCTTTATAACTACTTTCCCTTAGTCTGTGAGCCAATTCAGAATCATGTATTATATTCATTTAACATCTCATATATCAATGAAAAGTTTTCTATTTCTGTTATTTTGAAATAGAATATAAATTTATTGTATAGAATGCCCTTCCATTTGGATTTCTTTAGCGTTTCTTCACTACTTTATTCAGGTTATAAACATTTTGGCAGGAATAACCCAGAAATGATTCTGTCTTCTCAGCGCCTCATATTAGGAGGTAATGTATCCCAAAGCTAGTAATGATGTTTTAGGCTATTTGTTTGAATGGTTCCTGGCAGACTTCTCCACTGTGATATTATATTTCCCTTTGTAGTTAATAGTTATCTGCTGGGAGATACTTTGAGACTCTGCATCTTTTGTTCCTCATCAATCTGTCATTAATTTGAGCATCCATGGGTGATTCTAATTCCATCAACCATCCCATATATGTTAGTTGATGTTTTACTTCTTAAAAGAGTTCTTCTTTTTCTCTTCCTGTTTCTCTTTTTCTTCCTTCCTTCCTTACTTTCATCTCTTTGAACTCATATGTTTTTATTTTATTCAATGGATTATAATCCATTAATATCATTTTTTTATTTTCCAACTGTCCAAGATTTGGCCACTTGGAGACCCATCAGGCTGGCTTGTTAAGTGGATTTTTAACACAGTCCCATCATTCATTGAGTAATTCTCTTATCATATGACATAAACAGATGTTCCAGGCTCATTTTGTGCCTATGGCTATTTTTTTCTTTTTTCTGTTCACATAATCTTGCAATCTTTAACTATCAATCACAGCAATAAAAGATTGAGTGTTTTGCTAGATGGTCTAGAGAAAAGGATTTTAATACTGAAAAGTGAGGATGTAAGGAGGTTAAGATAAAGAGAGAAAAGAAAGGACTGATGGTGAGAGAAAGCACCAGTGACGAGATAGCATCGTGCCCCCATCTGCACGACTGAATTTCTTGGAAAGTACTATCCTTGTGCTTTTTGCCTCAGGGCTGTGGCCTCAGCTCTCATGTAATGCTATGGATAAAATTCAGAAGAGTCTAGCAAAGTAGTAGTGAATAAAAACAAATGAGAGTAGTTTTGAACACTATTTCTAAGAAAAACATGTTTCATAAAGGTTAGTGTTCCTAAACCAAACACTAAGATGTTTTCTGTAGAGCAACATATGTAGTATATAAAATATCAGATGTAATTGTAATCACATAATGTTGCATTAAATCTGTCTGATACACATTTGACCTTATGTGCTTGTGTATGCTCTTCCCTGTAGCTGTTTGTGCCCTCTTAAATTGTGGCTTCATTATTCTAGTTGATCGTGCATTTCTTTATGAGTTTATAGCACATGTGTGCACACACACACACAATTTTCTTTATGAGTTTATAGCACGTGTGCGCACAGACACACACACACACACACAGTTGTTTCTATGGTACACTCACTGCTTTAGGTACTAGCAGCAGAGCTGTTGTTGTTTGACTGACTCTGTGCAATCCTATGGTGGTAGCCCACCAGGCTCCTCTGTCCATGGGACTTTCCAGGCAAGAATACTGGAGTGGGTTGCCATGCCCTCCTCCAGGGGATCATCCTGACCCCATCTGCTGCATGGCAGGCAGATTATTTTACTGCTGAGACACACATGTCCTGAGTAACACTGTTAGTTTGCTGGTGTAATGAACTGTCATAAGCCGTGGCTTCCAGGGGCTCCCAGGTGGGGCTAGTTAAGAACCCGCCTGCCAGTGCAGGAGACACCTGGGTTTGACCCCTGGGTTGGGAAGATCCCCTGGAGGAGGGCATGGCAACCCACTCCAGTGTTCTTGCCTGGAGAATCCTTTCCCATGCCATTTCCAGCTTCTAAAAGTCACCTGCATTTCTTGGTTTATCAACTCATTCCTTGATCTTCAAAGCTGGTGATGCTGGTCTGAGTCCTCACACTGCACTTGCTCTGATCTTTCATTTAAGGACACAGACAATCAGAATAATGTCCCTATCTTAATGTCAGCTGATTAGCAAACTTAATTCAGCCTGCTACCTTACTTCCCCCCTCCCCATGTAATATAATACCTCTGGTTTCTAGGGACTGCGACATCAACATTTTTGGAGGGCCATTATGCTCCCTACCTCAGGATCCAACACTGACATTATCTCTGTCCTTGGAGAAACTATATTTTAAGGGGGAGAGAGAAGGTCAACAAACACAGAAATGTGTCATATATTTTCAAGAATAGATAAATATTGCAATAGAGCAATTTAGTGGAAAGAGATTGATGGGGTTGCAAATTACAAAACATTGACTATCTTATCTTCATTTTATAAATGAGAAATTAAGCGCAGGAAGAGTTAGGAACTTCCTTTTCATAATCTGATATCCATTTTTGAC
This sequence comes from Cervus canadensis, assembly GCF_019320065.1. NCBI lineage: Eukaryota > Metazoa > Chordata > Mammalia > Artiodactyla > Cervidae > Cervus > Cervus canadensis. The sequence continues at coordinate 41,991,635 of NC_057416.1, read as the reverse complement.
TCCAGATCTCACACTGTTTCCATGATACAGTTCAACTTTACCATCTACCTATTTTTCCAGCTAAATTGGGAATGAATATAACTACATTACTCATGCCTGGCATTCTGCCTGAAAATAACAAAATCTCACTAGTAATACATTCTTGACATTGCTTTCTTCTCTATACCATTCTCACCTCCTATTAGTCATTACTGCACTGAGCCAAGAGAATAAGATGATTATTTTTCAGATATGTAGTCATAAGTGAAAAGTGAAAGTGAAGTCGCTCAGTCATGTCTGACTCTTTGCGACCCCATGGACTATAGCCTACCAGGTTCTTCCATCTAAGGGATTTTCCAGTCAAGAGCACTAGAGTGGGTTATCATTTCCTTCTCCAGGTGATTTTCCCAATCCAGGGATTGAACCCAGGTCTCCCTCACTATAGGCACCAGGTACTGGTCTGAGCCATCAGGGGCAGTGTGTATTCATAAGTTTCCTTTAAAGAAAAAATCTGTAAGAGACAAACCCATAAAAATATTCTTGATTTTTTTTCTCAGATTTTTTGAATGGTTTCTGCAGGTGGGTTGGAATCACAGATGAAATATTAGCAAGCAAAGGATATGCCCCCTTAAAAAACCAAACAAGATAAATTATTTAAAATTGGGACCAAATAAGCCATATAATCACGACAGGTCATTTTTGAATAACGGGATTTCTCTGAAGTAGAGACTAGCACTCAAGAATCAGATTGGTTCCATGGACTTGAAAAACACTCGCAACTTACAGGTTGAGAGTTGTATTTTATCCAGTGGGGATTTTTAAGGCCTTCAGGCCTGGGATCTCAAGTAGCCCTGAGAGAATGACTCCAAGGGGTGAGGGGGAAAGGTAGGTCATAGAAACGTTTTGCAACAAAGGGCAGGTGCTCTAAACATCAAAAGATGATTGTTAATTAAGGAAAACCAGATATCCCAAGTTAAGGAATTGAGTGCTTTTCTGTGTATGGAAAGCTGCAAGTGTTGAAGCTCACCGCTACCCCGAGCAAGTGTCCTGTGTTTTCACAGCATCCTGAGCTTCCTGAGGACTCAGCGTGGGCAGTGGCCGCCGCCTGATGGCCGCTGCTGCTGCTACTAAGTCGCTTCAGTCGTGTCCGACTCTGCGCGACGCCATAGGTGGCAGCCCAGCAGGCTCCGCCGTCCCTGGGATTCTCCAGGCAAGGACACTGGAGTGGGTCGCCATTGCCTTCTCGCTGATGGCTGCTAGATGGCAGGTATTCCTTCCTTTCTGAGTTTCCTCAGGGCTCACTGGCTCACTGCAGTCACTGATGACGCTGTCATCCTTGTTTACTGATGTGGCAGGAAATATTCCAGTTCTTTATCAATCATTTGTGGGGGGATGACTTTCTTCACTTAGTAGTATTGCTACTTAAGTCATCCCGCTGCTTTAAAGTAATTTCCTGTTACTTAGAATAATTTTGAATCCCTGTCATCACATTCAAGACCCTTCACACCCTGGACCCAACCAGCTTCATTCCTTCCGCTGTGTACTGTTGTAGACGGCATCTTCTTGTCTCATAAAGGTTTTCCCATCTTCCAAAGAAATTTCTTGCATCCACGCTTTGCATAAGAGTGTGGGTTCCGTAAAAAGAATGGCAATGACACTGATTTTTGTAGCACAGAGTCAGGCACATAATTGGGATTCAAAAGGCAAACTGTAACTGGCAGGCTAAGTGAATAAGTGAATGAATCCATGTCCTTGTCAGGAAAATTTTGACTGTTCAGTAAATTTGTCCTTGTTTCTTACATCTGTAATTGCATTTATCCTTACTGAAAATCTGGAGCACTTCCTTCCTTTTCAGTGTTGAACCAGCCCAGGCTTCCCCTACTTGAGAGATTCACAGCGCTGGCTTGACTATGTCTCACGGTGGGTGACTCTAAGGAAACTTAAGGCTGTCGGTAGCCATCTCCTGATCATCCATTTATTTTTGCTTTGGTACATTAGGATTTTAATAGAAACTGCCTAATGTGCAGGTAAAGTCAGCAAGAAATGAAATATAGGTCATTACTCGGTGGTATCAATTGAGCAGAGCAGCAAAATGTAAATCACTGGGAAACAGGGATGGTTCGTGCCATTTTGTATTTTGAAGTAAACTGGAGGACTTCCTGTGTCTGAGAAGTCTGAGGGGTCCACTTTAGAAAGCGGAGGAAAAAATCTCTCCCTGTGAGGGTTGACCTGGTAACCCACGCAATCTCAGTGTGAGAGAAGGGAGTGAAGCTCTGCTTTTTCTTCTGCTTCACAAGCGTCTACCCCCATGTGTCACGTGCGTATGTTACCAAGTCCAAGCCGTCTGCTTGCCGGTGGCAAGCCAATAAATAGGAGATTGGGTTTTGAGGCAAAGAATAGTAACTTCATTTGGAAAGCTGCACGTTCAAGAAGATGACGGACTAGAGTCCGAGTACCATCTTATCAGAGTCTGCTCACCACTTTCTTTTATAGAACAGAGAGAAGAAGTAGGTATGTAAGTTAAGTAAAAAGGCCATAAATCTTACAAAATATCCCCTGGCTTGGCCAGCATTGGGGAGGGGATATGTTAATTTTTTTTATTTTCTGCAGCCATTTAGAGGTGGGCAGCACCTGAATGTCTCCCGCTGAGCTGAACAAAGGCATTTTAGTTTAACATTCAGACAGAGGGGGCTGGGTTCCCCAGGCAGGCCATTGCGTACGTTTGTACGTTTTACAGCTAGAGACAGCACCCCTTCAGTGACGACTGACTTTTTTTTCTGGAACCATGCAAGCTTCATTACCTGTGTGCACATGAGTCTGCGCATCCATGAAATAGGCGGGATGCTGAGGAATCAGCACCTCACAAGCAACTCCCAACCTCATTGGTTCTTCAGAATTAATATATAAATATCCCAGTTACAATGATCATGTGTGTATTTTGTATTAATCTCCAGAGTCCATGCAGACTTTAGCTCAAATTTTACCATTTCAGCTTGTTTAATAACACACCTTCCATTGGCTGCTTCATGGCAAATAGATGGGGAAACAATAGAAACAGTGACAGATTTTTTTTTTTGGACTCCAAAATCACTGCAGATGGTGACTGCAGCCATGAAATTAAAAGGTGCCTGCTCCTTGGGAGAAAAGCTATGACAAACCTAGACAGCATATTAAAAAGCAGAGACATTACTTTACCGACAAATGTCCATACAGTCAAAGGTATGGTTTTTCTGGTAGTCATGTATGGATGTGAGAGTTGGACTATAAAGAAAGCTGAGCACTGAAAAAATTGATGCTTTTGAACTGTGGTGTTGGAGAAGACTCTTGAGAGTCCCTTGGACTACAAGGAGATCCATCCTGTCCATCCTAAGGAAAATCAGTCCTGAGTATTCATTGGAAGGACTGATGTTGAAGCTGAAGCTCCAGTATTTTGGCCACCTGATGTGAAGAGCTGACTCCTTTGAAAAGACCCTGATGCTGGGAAAGACTGAAGGCGGGAGGAGAAGGGGATGACAGAGGATGAGATGGTGGGATGGCATCACCAACTCAATGGACATGAATTTGAGCAAGCTCCGGGAGTTGGTGATGGACAGGGAGGCCTGGCGTGCTGCGGTTCACAGGGTTGCAAATAGTCGGACACGACTGAGCAACAGGACTGATTGGTTGCTTTCTATTCCTTTTACCATGCCTCTGCCTGTGTTATCCAAACTTCCCAAATACACCACTTACAAAGGAATCCAGGTCTCAAGATCATCACCAAGGAGAACTCAAATAATAACCTATACGTTGTGAAGGGCCTCCTGAGTGGGGGAGGATGTTAATATTTTGATAAATTGTAAACCCAAAATTAAATAGCTCTTTTGCATTTGGGGCTTTTCAGGGCACAGAAGGAACGCATTTGTGAATCGATCTGGGTGATGGCCTGAAGCTGGGTTAGAAGTAGACCAAAATAAGGATCTCACTGAGCACAAGGGCCTGGCCTAAGGGCAGATCATCAGACTTCAGCTCAGGGAGGGAAAAAAAAAAGATTTTCAAGCCCAATAAAGGTCTCTGCATTCATGACTATCTCAGACACAGAGAGGAGTGGTAACAAATCACACCGCAGATACATTCCTACGTGAGGGAACATCCATGACGTAGAGCTTTACCTTAAAAGGGGGCCAGTCCAGCTCACATCCACTTACTTTCACAGACTATTTTTTTGCTACTTCTAACAGACTGATTTTCAAAACTAACCCAGAAAAAAATTTGAGAAAAAAATCAATGATGGTAATACTGGATTATTACTCATAGAATAAAAGGAAAAAGCATGAGTTCATACAAGTAGAAAATTTAAAAAACAAACAAACAAACAAACAAAAAAACGATTATATAGTAGGCAAGGGTTGATCTTCCTTAAGGCAGAATTCCAAGTAATAAGTTTATAAGGAAAGAAAGAAATATAATCATCATTTCAGTCAGGAATCATCTATGGATGCTAGACAGAAGTATGATGAAGAAAAAGATATTCACAGGGTTTCAAAGTATCTCTCCATATGATACTAATTAAAAAGAGAAAAATGGCAGCTTTACTGTGGAAAAATCATGTAGATGGTGCATAACCTCATCAGCAATTAGACATGTGGGCTTCTTGAGACTGGGATAGCTATAACACACTGCAAAGACACAACATCACTTCTGTGGCATTCTTACCAAAAATGCATAATCATGGGAAAATATTAGAGTAAGTTACATTGAGAGAAATTCCAAAAGTGAACACTACAGTATGCTTGAATAGTATCAGTGACATGAAAGACAAAAGTCAGTGAAAGACAATTTCCAAGCCATGGCAGCAAACTTCGCCCTCATCTTACATTGGATCCTGGGTCAGTATAAGAACATTTGTGGGTCAGTTGGAAAAACCAGTCTGCAGATTTAAGTATTACATTGTATCAAGGTTAATTTTCTGATTTTGATTATTGGACTGTACTTATGTGAGATGTTAACTTTTAAAGAATTTGGGTAAAATGTATTAGAAATTCTTTGTACTAACTTTATAATTCTCTTAAAATCTAAAATTATTTCAAAAGTTGCAACTACAATGACATGAGTCAGCCATGGATTTACATGTGTTCCCCATCCCGATCCCCCCTCCCACCTCCCTCCCCACCCCATCCCTCTGGGTCATCCCAGTGCACCAGCCCCAAGCACTTGTCTCATGCGTCCAACCTGGACTGGCGATCTGTTTCACAATTGATAATATATATATATGTTTCAATGCCATTCTCTCAGATCATGTCAATGTATGGCAAAAACCACTATAATATTGTAAAGTAATTAGTCTCCAACTAATAAAAATAAATGAAAAACAAAAACAAACAAAAAAAAGTTGCAATTAAATGTTGTTCTTTTTAAAGCCTCTATTTAGTTAGAAAGCTTTTGTGTATATGTAGAGAGAGACATACATATATAGATAGTATGTATAATATATATATATATATTTTATAAAATTTAAGGATTTTTGCCTAACTAAAAATTTTGTGACATTTTGATTCCACTTGTTTGACTTGGTATGAATAGAATGCTAGTAAAGAACTACTATGCTATTAAAAAAAAAAGAAAGAAAGAAAAGGAAAGCAATATGTGATACAGTATTATTAAGTAAAATACATATTTTGTTGAAGTTTCACAAAATTTTACGCTCATGTCCATTATTTGTTTTCATACCTTATTCAAGATTCCACTTTGTATTTAGTTGCATTGAGCATCTTCAGCTGCATGCAGCAAATTCTGATAAATTCTCTTTTCATTTTTATTTTGTTACAAATATTTTCTAATTTTCCTTGTTATGGCTTCTTAGATCCACCCATCATATAAAAATGGACACTTGATTTCCAAATATATAGGGTTTTTACAGTATCTTTGATATTAATTTTCATTTCTATATTAATGTCTCATTTAAATGCTTTTTAGTCTGCAATCACTCTGTTTTTCAGTCTTCTAACTATATTAAGGTTTTCAATGGCTAAGTCAAAGATCTTGGTAAAGGTCACACTGCACTTAAAAATATATGGCTTATTTTCAAATCTGTTTTGATATTGATTTCTAATATAACTCCACAGTGATAAGAGAACAGACTCTGTTTGACTTCAATACCTTTAGACCATGACACTTTAGCGCCTTGTTTTATGTCTCTGGATATGTTTCAGCATCTCCTAGTTTATAGCCTATGGGAACTTGAACAGAATTTGTACCCTACTGTTGTGTGAAAATTATGTAAATCTTAATTATGTTGAATTGGTTCATGGTGCCTTTCTGTCTATTCACGCTATTAATTTTGAGAGTTCGATATGGAAGATTCAACTAAAAATCTTAATTTATCTACTTAAATATAATTGCAATATGTAGTGGAACTATATGTAACTTTGTTCTGTATTTTCCAACTCTCCTGTAATGTGTCATCAGACTTTAATAATTTAAAAAATAAAAAAGAGAAAAAAATTGCAACTAAAAGAGTGATAGGCTATTACAGACATCTTGAGGAAGGCATGGTTCGCAGGACGCCAGTGTGATAACCACGGACTGTTGGGGAGAGTTCCTGGTGCTGCACAGGGGGTCCTTGTTGGCTACGTGTCTCTTATACAGTAATGTGTGTGTGTTCACCCCAAACTCCTCACATCCCTCCTCTCCTCATTTCCTCTTTGGTAACCATACGTTTGTTTTTGATAGAAAAGTCTGGCTCTGATTTGTAAATAAATTCATTTGCATATATTTTTTTCATTTATTTTTATTAGTTGGAGGCTAATTACTTTACAATATTGTAGTGGTTTTTGCCATACATTGACATGAATCAGCCATGGGTGTACGTGTGTTCCCCAACCTGATCCCCCCTCCCACCTCCCTCCCCATCCCATCCCTCTGGGTCTTCCCAGTGCACCAGCCCTGAGCACTTGTCTCATGTATCCAACCTGGACTGGCGATCTGTTTCACACTTGATAATATACATGTTTCAATGCTGTTCTCTCAGATCATCCCACCCTCGCCTTCTCCCATAGAGTCTTAAAAGTCTGTTCTGTACATCTGTGTCTCTTTTTCTGTTTTGCATATAGGGTTATCGTTACCATCTTTCTAAATTCCATATATATGTGTTAGTATACTGTACTGGTGTTTATCTTTCTGGCTTACTTCACTCTGTATAAGGGGCTCCAGTTTCATTCATCTCATTAGAACTGATTCAAATGTATTCTTTTTAATGGCTGAGTAATATTCCATTGTGTATATGTACCATAGCTTTCTTATCCATTGGTCTGCTGATGGGCATCTAGGTTGCTTCCATGTCCTGACTATTATAAACAGTGTGTGATGAACATTGGGGTGCACGTGTCTCTTTCAGATCTGGTTTCCTCCGTGTGTATGCCCAGGAGTGGGATTGCTGGGTCATATGGCAGTTCTATTTCCAGTTTTTTAAGGAATCTCCACACTGTTTTCCATAGTGGCTGTACTAGTTTGCATTCCCACCAACAGTGTAAGAGGGTTCCCTTTTCTCCGCACCCTCTCCAGCATTTATTGCTTGCAGACTTTTGGATAGCAACCATTCTGACTGGCGTGTAATGGTACCTCATTGTGGTTTTGATTTGCATTTCTCTGATAATGAGTGATGTGGAGCATCATTTTTAAGAATTAGATGCCACATATGAGCAGCAAACTCATGTTTGTCAGGATTTGTGTGTGCCCTGTGCAGGCCTCAGCCGATCAGTAACCAACCTCACGGCTGGACCAGCCCTTGTGGTTATTATGATTGCAAGATGCCCTTCAGCAACAGCAACCTGGAAACCTAAAGAAGAAAAAAAAATAGTTCATCACCTACAAGATGTGGAGATTGCTGACACACGGGGAGCCGGGCAGAAAAGAAGGCGCGTGGGCCGTGGTCCTGCTTTTATTGGGGCCCTTGGATTGTGTGGGCTCACTGTTTGTTTGTGAGTTCAAAATAAAGGTGGAGATTTAAAGCATGGGAAAGGAACAAAGAAGTGGCCCCAGCCCAAATTGTCAGGTGTCAAAAACAACCAACATCTCTAAGACAAAGGCGACTCAGTGGGGCCAGGTGACCTGGCCCTTTGTGTAGCCGGTGGCTGGCAGCGTGTTGATTCTAACAGCTGTCTTTCAGGCGGGCCCCTCTTTGAAAGCAGATGCCTCAGCAACCAAACCTTGAGTCAGGCACTTGCATTACGGACAAGAGAAAACCCAACTTCAAGGCTCACACTACACAAGGACTCAAAAACCAGTATTTCTCTTTATCGTCATCACTTGGGTCCATATCATTGGAGATGTCTAAGTTCATTTCCTTCTCAGAGAAACAAAAATGGAGACAGCAATCATCCAGACCTTGAGATCTTGCAAGTAATTGTGACAAAGACAATCAACACAACTGTAATGGCAATCCTCCTTGAAGCAGCTCTTGCTTTTCTCTGTATATTCAGGCTCGACATTCCATTCTGAATGGAAAGTGCAAAGCAAAAAAAAAGGACCACCATTTTTTCTCTTAAAAGTGGAGTGTTTTCAACTATGGTTACATTCTCAAGAGGTTTCCTTTTATTGAAACTTGATTTTTTTTAAACCCCAAACCTTCTCAGGTTTCAAGAAGACTGCCTTTTAATTATATCATTCTTTGGTCTGAAGCTTTTCTTATTATGTGTTTAAATGGTATTGTTTGGACTCAGCGTTGATCTCCCCTGTTCAGTTTCAGAGTTCGCATTTGCTGCCACACAGAATGGATTTCTCCTCTTGTTGCCTTGAGGACATTCATTGGAAACATCGTGTTGTACTTGATGGAGATTCTCTTGATGAAAAGGTTCACAGCAAAGAACAAATTAATATTTGGTAACAATCAATAGCACCATCCAAGGCAGTTCCCCGTTTCCTTCACTTTTCCATTTTCTTTCTCATTGTCCCTAGCTTCCTGATTCTTTTCAAGTAGAAAACAAACTTTAATTTATTGCTGAAGAACTCCTATGGCTATCTCTTGGTCTTAATTAAAACAAGGACCATAGCTTGTCTGGAATCCTATGAATTCTCAACAAAGAGCTCAAATCAGAAAAAAGTAAAGAATCAAGGGGAATCTATCTGTCCCTTTGCTAAAGAGAAATGTATCCTCTGGGCTGTTAGGAGACAAATTGCTATCTTACTTTTTAAAATATGTGTATGTGCGTGTGTGTCAGGCGTGGTATTTGAGATTCATTTTGTTATTTCCATACTAAAGGGTATACTATGAATCTACTTGGAATGGCTATTAGTGATTTTACTGTACACAGACTTCTCACTGCTATTAATCTTGTATAGCACCCGGGAGGCTTCCTTCATGGTGCATGGGGATTATAGAAATAACAGCACGCAGTGTTACAACATTGTTCTGTCTTCCACACAGCATCAAGGGCAGCCCAGCTGGCCTGAAATGGCCAGTTTGCCTGGCTCACTTTGTCGGAGTGGTTTTTGCATGATGAAAATTGCCTAATCTATTCAATTCAGAAAAAGTATTTTCTTTCACAAATGCATATTTGGTATGTGTATGCATTATTAACTGTTTGTCAAGGGTTATTCTCCCTAAATTGCTACAGAAAAAGCAAATGGCCCATGTTTCTGAAAAGTTGTGGATAGAAGAAAGCAACTATGAATTATGACCATCAAGTCCACTCTCTTACTGTAACAAAGAGGATAATTGCATACTCATAATTGCAACACGTTAGTGAATTATCGCTCTTCTACACCTACTAAGCAGTGCTGACGTAACAGAATGTGTACGGTTGAATGGCACAACAGAGGTGGCGCTTACTGTCTGGAAATATGGTTTATGATGAAAGAGTTTCCTGCTTTGCTTGTGTGTTTTTTCTCCCAAAGGTCTGATATTATCTTCAAAATACACTAAAAAGACCACTGAAAAATTCATATTGTCAGAGAATGTGCATGTGTCTGGGTGGAAATACCCTGGTTGAAGTAGGAGAAATGGGCAAAAGGAATCATAAGAAAAAGAAAGAGAAGAATGAACACAGAGATTCCAAAAATATGTCCAAGGTCATCATTCGCGGCTTCTCAGCTTTACCTCGGGCCGAAATTGTCTTCCTTTAGTTCATTTCTTAAAGTGGAAAATAGATTTCTTCTCTTACTTATAAATATTCTGAGAGTGTAGGTCATCTGTTTAATGGTTTCCATTAAGATTCTTCCAATCTTTCTTTCTGCTTGATTTTCACGTAATTGTGCTAACATTACCATAGAAAGCTCCACTAAATTAAAATATTGTTATAGCTAAATGTTACAGGTGTTACATTATGATTCATGATAAAAGGTTATTCATTAGTTCAAGGTTCTATTAGCACAATCTTTCTGCCTTTACAACTAAGAAGTAATAATGCATTTTGGTTCTGTAATAGTGAGTTAATTGTTCATTTTCCTAATGTTAGCCCCTAAGAAAATATAAATAATGTGAAGACGATATTACTCCATGTCTAATTAAATAGAAGAAGGACAAAATAGTATACTAGAAAGAACTACAGTCACAAAATTAGGAAAACTGTATGTTTTAAGAAAGTAATTTCTTCTTTTTGAACTTATTTCTTAGCTGTAAGCTATTACTAACAATTGAACCCCTCCTAAAAGAACTCAAATGTGCGAATATATGTGATCATGCATGTATTCATTTTAAAATGTAAGGTGTTATTACCATTATCTTCTACAACTTCTAAGCACTTTCCTGTGAGTATATGTGACCAGTTGCTACCCCACCCAGTGCACCAAAAGCTCTCTAGATGTTTACATGCACTCATGATACAAGTGTAAATCTTTAAATAATCACAGGTTATGTCAATATTGAAAGCCATTTGAAAGAAGGGAAATATCACACAAAACTGTTTACTGTTGTTGGGTACTGAAGCTCTGGGAAATCACAGATGGTTCTGGGATGGGTCCCATGAATTCTGCCTCCTTCTTAAGCACCCCTGTGTGATCATCTGACACCTGGAGAATCCAAAGACACAGTCCTCTAAGGAAGAGGTGTGTGCTTCATTAGGGAGCAACTAAAGAAGAGGAACTGGGAAATTCAAAAGAGAGGGCTACCAGGAGCAAGTGAGATCTGGAGAGAAAGAAGCTACAAAAGCCAATAACTTAACAGACAAGTGTCGGCAGACAGGAAAGACGCTTTACTCAGAAAAACTGGCAATCTGGGGAGAAGAAGGTGGACTTGTGTTCAGTCATCAGCTCAAAAGATCTGCTCAGCACGACAGTTTTTAAAGAGAAAAAGGAGAAAAAATCTCAGTGAATCATTAGGGCAGGGAGTCAGATTCCTCTTCATTTTTCCGTGGTGTGAAGACCTGCTGGCTTCTCCTTATCGTCCTTTGGATGCCATCTTGCCCATGTGGTCCACCCGCAGATTTACTCAGGGGGTGAGAGCCAGTCATTCTTTCACGACTTCACTCTTCATTCTCATTGTCACTCTACTCCAGGAAAAAAATCAATAGGTTTGAGAAGGCATTGAGCGCATTCATTAAAGCAAAACTGAGGAGCTGGGTTAAATGTTGCCTAATGATATCGTTTTTATGATTTAGATCTGAGGGAAATCAGGATGAACAAGCAGAAGGGGAGCAAAGGAGCTGTTTACAAGGACATCTTCATGGGCTGAGTCTGGGAGAGCCCGCATAATCTAAGTGACCAAGTCATTCAGGTAGAACTCCCACCTTCCTGTCTCCACACTGCACTTTCCTTCGATCTACTCAATCCAGCCATGGATTCTCCCATATCGCATCTCAACTGGATTGCTTGGAATGAGACAAGAGAGGGCCAGGACGGTGTGGAGAAGGACAGACTTTATCTATCTCCAATCTGCTCTGAAGGAGCCGTGACCAAAAGTGTGTCTGCCCATGCACCTTGTGAGTTTCACCGGGCTGAGGCCCCACCCAGAGGCAGCAACCACAGCATCCTGTGTGGTCTTGCCCGGTGAATCTTTACATTTCATCATGAATCTGGACTTAGGACACTCTAGACATCCCAACCTACTATTCATTCTTAAAAAAGGAGATCCTTCCATCTTGGGACTTCTGCATTTTCTGCTTTCTTAACCAAGAACACTCTCCCCTCTCTTCTTCCAATGATTGGCTTCTCACCCATGAGTCACATGCAGATTGGTGGGTTAGAGAGACATCATTAATTCACAGCATGGTGTAAAATAAAGTTGGCACCAATACCTTGAGAAGAAAGGATGGACTGTTAGCTAAAGACTATTAGGATATTTAAATAGATATAAAATTTGGAGAAAACTATTAGCTTATAAAAATAAGTTCAGATGACTTAAAGGCCAATGTAGCAAAAAGAAAACATTGGAAACAAATTTTAACTTAAAAGTAACAAGGGCCTCTTAAACCAACACAAATAAAAACCTTTAATCATTCTAAAATTAAAGTAAAATTCTTCTGTAGGAAAAGCACATAAATGCAATTAAAATGTAAACAGCAGACCTGGGGAAAATATTTATGATATGTGTTTCAAGGGAATGATATTCTGTAACCAAGAGGACATCATTCTCCTCAGTTTCTTCCTGATTCTTCATCCCTGACCCAACTTTTATTAGATCACTTTCTTAAGAAAATTTATAATGTAAATTCTTTTCTTGCCCCTGTGAGATACACGCATATTTTCTTTTCTCATCTTTTTTAATGTGGAAAAACACAAGAAATGTACATTTCTAATTGTGTTAACTATAGTCCAGGATGTTAAATGCATTCATAATGTAGTACAACCACCATCATTCATCCTTTTAACTCTTTTTTCATCTGGACAAACAAGCTCTGTCCACATTGAACAGTGATTCCCCCTCCCTGTTTCCCCAGCCCCTGACAACCACCATCTGACCTTTGTCTCTGTGGTGTTGGCTACTCTAAGTATCTCCTGCGAGTAAAACCACAGCCAAATGAAAGTGTTAGTTTCCCAGTCGTGTGTGACTCTCTGCAACCCCACGGACTTTGTAGCCCACCAGGCTCCTCTGTCCTGGGATTCTCCAGACAAGAACACTGGAGTGGGCTGCCATTTCCTCCTCCAGGGATCTTCTCTACCCAGGGATCAAACTCATGTCTCTTGTGTCTCCTGCATTATCAGGTGGATTCTCTACCACTAGCACCACCTGGGAAGCCCCGATTCCATCTACTAAAGTAAAGGAAATTAGAGCAAAAATGAACAAATGGGACCAAATTAAACTTATAAATTTTTGCAGAGCAAAATACAACCTATTGAAGGGGAGAAAATCTTTGCAAATGATATGACCAATAAGGGATTAATAGCCAATGTATATTAACACCTCATACAACCCAACATCAAACAAACAACCCAATTAAAAATAGGCAGTAGAACTGAGTAGATATTTTTCCAAAGCAGAAATGCAGATGACCCACAATCACAAGAAAAGATGCTCAACATTGCCAAACATCATGGAAATGCAAATGAAAACGACAATAAGATATCATCTCACAGCTGTCAGAATGGCTATCATCAAAATGCCTACAAGTAACAAATGTTGGCGAGAATATGAACCCTCATACACTGTTGGTGGGGATGTAAATTGTTGGTACCACAGTGAAAATCAGTATGGTGGTTCCTCAAAAAACTAACAATAAAACTACCATATGACCTAACAATTCCACTCTTGGGTATAACCAAAAAAAGAAAAACCCACTAATTAAAAAAGACACATGCACCCCAATGTTCATAATAGCATTATTTATGATACCTAAGATATGAAAGCAAAGCTAGCGCCCATCAACCAATGAATGTGATATATATATATATAGACCCACACATATGTATGGTGTTGGAGAAGACTCTTGAGAATCAGGAGAAGGGGATGACAGAAGACAAGTTGGTCGGATGGCATCACTGACTCAATGGACTCGAGTTTGTGCAAGTTCTGGGAGATGGTGAAGGATGGGAAACCTGGCGTGCTACGGTCCATGGGACTGCAACGAGTCAAACACGACTGAGCGACTGAACATCGGCAAACATGTATTGCTGTTGTTGTTGCTAAGTTGTGTCTGACTCTTTTGCAACCCCATGGCCTGTGGCCTGCCTGGCTCCCCTGTTCATGGGGTTTCTCAGGCAAGGGCACTGGAGTGAGCTGCCATTTCCTTCTCCAGAGGATCGTCCTGACCTTCCATCACCTGCATTGGCAGGCAGATTCTTTACCACTGAGCCACCAGGGAAGCCAATACACGCACACGCACACACATGCACACACACACACACACTCACAGGTGTAGGGAACAAGCTAGTGATTACCAGTGGAGTTTGGGAGAAGGGCAATATATGAGTAAGGGAGTTGATGGTACAAACTATTTGGTGTAAGATAAGCTCAAGAGTGTATTGTTCAGCGGGGTGAATATAGCCAATATTTTATAATAAGTATTAAAAAAGCATTAGTTGGTATCCATCAAAATATAAAGTGAGCATGACTTTTTGTTCCAGAGATATATTTTCCATTTATATACCATAAGGAATTTTTAATAATCAGCTATTGAAAAGAATAATAGAAATCATTTGCTAGAATATTAAATGAGAAAGTACTTACATTTTAATGGCAGAGAGAAAATTAAAAGTTTCATAAGGAAAATGCTTTCTAAATGGAAATATGACTGAATGGAAATGTAGCACACAAAATGTTAAATGTGGTGAAATTAAGAAATTGACTTTTATTACATTCTTTATACATTTCAAAACTTTATATAATTTCTCCTGTTAGTTTTCAATCAAAAACTTAATAAATTGCCAGAGTAGAAATATAAAATCAAATCAAAATTGCTGATGGTATTAACTCACATCAAAATATAAATCTTTGCTTCAGTACAGAATGTTTTCTATTATTCTACAGTAACCACCCAGAAACAAGTGAGTTCTCAGAGTGATTTAACCTCTTAGTGTGATGCTTGAAATATAAGGCTGTGCATCTGCCTTCTTCTCTTGACCTCTAGGAAAAAAGAAAGACAGCACACCCTCTATGTAGCATCCAACCTTATCTTGACATCAGGGTCATTCCTTAAAGATTCTCAGGTCTCACGTTTGCTTCTTCTCCTGTGGAAGGCCTGTTAGTGCAGGACGGGATGTTCCCACCACTGCGTGCAATATCAAGACTCAGAAGTGAGCTGTGTCTCCCTAAATATCACATGAACGTTGGACGGCGCCAGGTATTGGGTTTGAGCTGACTTGCATCTCCTTCTCTCTTCTGATGCACAGTGACGTCTGCAGCCTGTAAAGGATAAGGCGCGCTGTGGACGCCCTGATAAATATTAAATGACGACGATGGTATTTACAGAGCAGAGGCCAGTCTTTGCATCACTGTGATTTCTCCTGGCACTGTGAGCCGCCTCAGACAGCTGTCACCTCCTTGTTTCAGAGGCAGGGATTCCTTGCCAAATTAAAGCTTGAGAGGAGCCCATTACATCTTCACGTCATTGTGGGAGCGTGAGATGTGAATGCCTGCAGCCACACACATCACTCAGAGCCACGTCTATTTGATAAATACTGTCTCAAGAGCCAATTCAGGTCGACTGCATGGCCAGCTGAATCAATCATTCAGATATCTTATCCAGAGAGTGTGTGGTGCTGAAAACACAGGCCAATTCCAGGAGTAACAAAATCCCAGCCCATCGAAGACCTTTCAGTCAGCACATGTTAGCAGAATTATATTGACTTAATAATCATGAGTTTCTGGATAAATATTTTAAAACATGCATTTTAATGAATTTATTGAAGAACTGAGATTATTAATATTATCATATCAACATCAATTTTTAAGGAACTGATTACTGTACTAACTACTTTCTTGTTTAATTTTGAATTTTTTGCTTACTATCCAAACAAACCCCTCAAAAGCTAGGTCTAATACCTTGGATAAACCTAGGCCAAGAAAATATAAGCAATTTGTCATGGATCATGAGAAAAAGGATTGGTCCGATGCCATTTCCTGTGACTTCAAAGTATTCATAGGCTTTTTGGGGGATACTTTTAGAATAGAAAGAATACTTCAGCAATAATACTGTTCTTTCACTTCTGTATTTTAAAAATGTGTACTAAGTATCTCTTACTCAAGGTCTAGCAAGAAATAGTAAGAAAAGTAGAAAAAGATTCAAGTTCTTTTGCTTCAAGCTAGTAAATCTACTTCTTGTACTTAATAATTACCATTATTAAAGTGGCAGTTCTATTCAAATTACAATAAAAACTACAGACAAGAAAACGCCCAAATGCAGTAATAAAGGAATAGTTTAAAACCACAGAATGGAATATTTTTCCACCATTAAATAGTGTTACAGAGACTAATAACCTCAAAATGCTGACTCTATAACAGAGAGTAAGAAAAGATCTGCATATAAACACTGTAATGCTTTAAAAAAAAAAGCTGAATAGGAAATAAGATTGAAAAAAATATAAAATTTGTGCTAGGTTGTTAACGTTATGAGTGTTTTTCTTTTATGTTTCAGTAATTTCTAAAAATTTGTATAGTAACTTTATAATAGAAGACACTTCTAAAAGAGATCTATTATCCATCAAATCAGATCAGCATCTTTGTTCTAAATGGTGGTCATGTTAAACTAGTGATAGCATGATAAGTTTAAATTAATCATATGTATTTTCTTTCTCAAATAGCTAACTGATTCACCAAAGAGAACAGTCATGATCTATGAAGGGTGTTTACAAAAGAGCTATTTCGCTATATCATTGGCTGGATTCTTTTGCATAGTGCAATATATTTTCTTTGATCACACATTTCAAAGTGTATGCTTACTCATAAGTTCTTTTATTAAGGGAGCAAGTTTTAGGAATTTTTATTATGATTTATGCAATTCCTGATTTACACAGTTTACTGGCACTTTATATTTTAATTAACTCACTATCACTAGCATATTGAAATCATATTTTAGTGCACTAATTGAAAAAAGCTGTCAATTTCTGCACTTAGCCATGCAGCTACAAATTTCATTGTCTCCTTCATGAGATTAAAGAAGTTTCCAATTAAGAAAATGATTTTAATCTATGAATTCATGAGACATTTCCTGAGCTTTTCTTGGTTTCTACTAAACTGTGTGATAAACCACATTGTAATGGCAAGGCACATCATGAAGAAAAACAATTGTCACCTTGTCATAGGAATGGAAACACAATCATGCAGAAGCTTCCTCATAGTGGGGGTGCAGAGGGCGTGGTGTGGATTCTTAGGGTTCAGAGACAGGCCCCGAGATAAGCCCCCTGGACATCAAGAGGGCAGCGAAGGTGGACAGGAAGGTGCTTGCAGAAAAAAAGCGTGTGTGTATTCTCAGTCGCTTGGTCGTGTCTGACTCTGTGACCCCATGGACTGTGGCCGCCAGGCTCCTCTGTCCATGGAATCTCCAGGCCAGGATACTGGAGTGGGTGCCATTTGCTCGAGAGGATCTTCCCGACCCAGGGATCGAACCTGCATCTGCTTTACCGCAAGTGGATCCCTAACCACCAAGACAAAAGGAGGCTGTTCCAGCTCCGCCTTTGTAGTACATACATCATTTTTTAAAGTACTTTACTATAGTTGTGGCAACCTGTGATATCAATTCATCTCTGAAACAGCATCTGTAATAAAATTTTTAAACTAGAAGTGCTTGTTTAAAGTAAGCACGTAGACTATGAAAGAACATATTTTATTATTCAAATTGGAGAAATAAATACCGCTTTTGGCTTTCTATCACACATCTCCCTGCATATCTGTTACTCACCTTTTGTCTGTATTTTTCTTTCTATGTATTATCTATCTACTAATTGCTATTTTCTCCCGAGTGTTCTGTTACTCTCTCATTTACAGATTGAAAATAAGTATATTCCCTCTTTAAGTATCAAGGGAATTATAGCAATTTGTGATGGGAATTATTTATCTTTTCTTCAACCTGCAAGTTAATATTAATGATTTCTTTAAAAAATTCACTTCAAAATGGCAGTCCATTCCAGTAATTTTCCCCGGAAAACCCCGTGGACGGAGGAGCCTGGTGGGCTACAGTCCCTGGGGTCACAGAGTCGGACAAAACTGAGTGACTAAAAAACAGCAGCAACAGCAAGATGTCCACGTGGAGTCGTTCACTTAACCGCAAATGCGAAACAGTGGTTCAGTTTTCTTCAACTGTTTTCTTTGATAATCCTTGAAATATCCATAAAAAAAAGATACCACCTTTAAAAAATAGGTTTTGGGGAAAATAATTTTACTTTGCTATATTCTAAGGTTTAACTATTAGCATAAATAGTGCTATGAAGAAATTAATAAAGGCTGGCTGTTTTACAAACATAGTGGGCAGATTTATCATTCTATTCAGACATGATAGTTTATGCTGTCCCAATGCTGATTTAAAATGCGATGGTTGAGATGTAGGAAAGACAAAATTGAGTTATATCGAGGTGCTGCATGTCACTGTGCCAGCCAGGGTATCTAATGTAATTTGTTTCTTGTAGTGCTTATGAAACGTTCCATCTGGCACGATGTGCCCCTAAGACAGAAGGTGCTGGTATATTAAAGATGCAAGCATCTCACACTTGATATTTACCCATTTATTATTTCAGCAGAAAGGAAGACAACCTTTAGAAGACGGGGAAGATAAGAACAAACTCAGACGTTCGATTCAGAAATAAATGTGAGGACTACCATGCTCACAGCACATCAAGATGTTTTAATAGGATAGGATTTTGTTTTTAAGCTAAAAGCAAATAAATCCAAGGAATTTTTTTTTTTTCAGGAAAAGGGGACGTTTTACACTGCTTCACTGGTTTTCATTTTAAGAAAAAGGGATTTTTAAAGCAAAAATTGCGATGTCACAATATGATATGTTAACAGAGCACATTTTCAGTCAGAGTCTGAAACAGAAACATACTCCATTATAGACCCAACTCTCTCATAAAACAAAACCCGGAACTACTGGGTGGTCACTGATTGTGTTTTGTAGTTGTTCAGTCTCTCAGTCTTGTCTGACTCTTTGTGACCCCATGGACTGCAGAACGCCAGGCCTCCCTCTCCATCACCAACTCCTTCCCGGAGTTTGCTCAAACTCATGTCCATCAAGTCGGTGATGCCATCCAACCATCTCATCCTCTGTCGTCCCCTTCTCCTCCTGCCCTCAATCTTTCCTACATCAGGGTCTTTTCTAATGAGTCAGTTCTTCGCATCAGGTGACCAAAGCATTGGAGCTCCAGTTTCAGCGTCAGTACTTCTAATGAATATTCAGGACTGATCTCCTATAGGATGGACTGGTTGGATCTCCTTGCAGTCCAAGGGATTCTCAAGAGTCTTCTCCAACACCACGGTTCAAAAACATCAATTCTTCAGGGCTTAGCCTTCTTTATGGCCCAGCTCTAACATCCATACATGACCACTGGAAAAAGCATACCTTTGACCTTTGTCACCAAAGTGATGTCTCTGCTTCTTAATACACTGTCTAGGTTTGTCACAGCTTTCCTTCCAGGGAGCAAACATCTTTTAAATTCATGCCCATAATCACCATCCGCAGTGATTTTGGAGCCCAAGAAAATAAAGTCTGTCACTGTTTCCATTGTTTCCCCATCTATTTGCCATGAAGTGATGGAACCAGATGCCATCATCTTAGGTTTTTGAATGTTGAGTTTTAAGTCAGCTTTTTCACTCTCTTCCTTCACCTTCATCAAGAGACTCTCTAGTCCCTCTTTGCTTTCTGGCATTAGAGTGGTATCATTTGCACATTTGAGGTGATCGATATTGCTCCTGCCAACCTTGATTCCAGCTTGTGGTTCATCCTGGACCTGGGATCTTCCCGTGTCCCCTGCATCGGCAGGTGGATTCTTAACCCCTGAACCACCAAGAAAGGCCCTCTATTTCTTTTCTCAGGGAACTCCCAGACATCTTGTCATTCTGATCTATAAACCCACTTCTTTAAACTTTAAAGTAGCGTTAGAGTGGGGGTGGAGGGCTCAGGGCTTCTAGTAAGATGGTGGGGGAGATCTCCCGATGATGAGAGGACCACCGTGGGCACTCCTGGTGACAGGCACCAGAATGAAGGGGTGGCAGAGGCCACAGTCCAGAGGTAGGGAGAGGCAGGGTGTTCAGGGAACAGAAGAGAGATCACTGTGGCTGTGTGGGGATGAGCCTGGTACTCCATGCCCAGCAGGACATAGGCCCAGCTGGTGTGCATATCCGCCCATGAACCTTAAATGCTCAGGGCTTTTTTTTTTTTTTTGGTGGGGGGGACCTCACTTTTGGCATCCCAGGTGGCTCAGTGGTAAAAGAGTCTGCCTGCCAATGCTGGAGACACAGGAGATATGGGTTCAATTCCTGGAACCAGAAGATTCCCTGAAGTAGGAAATGGCAACCCACAGCAGTATCCTTGCCTCAGAATCCCATGGACAGAGGAGTCCGGTGGGCTACAGTCCATAGGGTCGCAAAGAGTCGGACACGACTGAGCATGCAAGTACAAGCTGGTGACAATATACAGCCTTGTTGTACTCCTTTCCCAGTTTTGAACCAGTTCATTGTTCCATGTCTGGTTCTAACTGTTGGTTCTTGACCTGCATACAGGTTTATCAGGAGACAGATAATGTGGTCTGGTATTCCCATCTCTTTAAGAAATTTCCACAGTTTTTTGTGACCCACAGAGTCAAAGGTGATGGAATTCCAGCTGAGCTACTGAAAATTGTAAAAAAGATGAAGCTGTTAAAGGGATGCCCTCAATATGTCTGCAAATTCAGAAAACTCAGCAGTGGCCACAGAACTGGAAAAGCTCAGTTTTCATTCCAATCCCTAAGAAGGGCCATGCCGAAGAGTGTTCAAACTACTAGACAATTGTCCTTATTTCACATGCTAGCAAGATTATGCTCAAAATCCTTCAAGCCAGGCTTCAACAGTATGTGACCCAAAACTTCCAAATGTACAAGCTGGGTTTTGAAGAAGCAGAGGAAACAGAAATCAAATTACCAACAATATACCATGATCATGTTGGATCATGAAGCAAGGGGGTTCCAGAAAAACATTTGCTTCATTGATGGTGCTAAAGACTTTGACTGTAGGGATTACAACAAACTGTGTGGACAGAGAACATCTTCCCAAAGTGCTGTTCCTGAAGTACTCTGTTTTAAGTACTCGAGGCACTGGGATGCTTCCTACGTCCTCTATTCTTAAATATTAGAGCTCCGTTTGTTCCTCAACAGTTAATCTCTTGTTATTTAATCATCCTTTGCGTTTAACATTTCCTATTGACTTTACTGTGTGATTTCCATGTCTGGACACAAAGATCAAGTCCCTTTTCTTAGTGAGTGCCCTACAGTGTTTCAGGAAGTACCTGACCTATCTCCACTTCTATAGTCACCCTTACTGAACTCCCCTGCAACCAAAACTAGTCTAGAACCTGTTTGGATAGCATTTGTTTTCCTTTTCCTTTGAGTAACCAGGTTTTGCACCTTTCACAGTATGGCTCTGATAGTTTTCTCTGACCTTTCAGGGCAAGCAAATTACTTCTGAAATGTCCTTTCAGAAGCAGAATATCCAGTTTCCATTGAATATGATTGTAAGTCAGCTTCATGTTCCCTTTGAATAGGGAAAATAAATAGTAAAAGATAATTTTTAAAAGCCAATATACTCCAACAAGTGATATATTTTGTGCCACAGAGAATAAATGACTTCAATAATCACAAATGAATGCTACTGGAGTCACAATTTCCCGCCCCCCCCCCCCAAATCAGGCTTTATTCTAGGAGATGAGTAAGCTACTTGTCAACCACTGGTTTTGCCTTCATGTGCCACTGTTTCTGCTCATTGAAAACTAAAGACTCCCTTTCTTTTACCTAAATGATTAATGGCACATGCTAATCAACTCTTGCTTTCATCATAGTTCATTGCAGCTTTGGGAAATATTGTCAGAAACTAAATAAGCCTTTTAGAATTGACTCATTACTCCTTTTTGTAAATTTTACCCAGCAACGGAATAACATTTAAAAAAAACGAAGTAAAAGAAGAAAACCACACCAAGATTTTGACTTCTGAACCACATTCCTAAGGCAGAAGAAAACACAGTCTAAATAAGTTGTTGCCAGACTTCACCTGATAAAAGTCTCTTGCTTTTTCAAGGCCTTATCAAAGGGCATTAAAAGAGCAAATTTACATTTTTCTTTTATTATTATTGTTCCATACTTAACTTCTGTCCAACCTACTTCACTTCTAAACTTGTACCGTTCCAACAACAGAAGACATTTACTGACAAATGTAAAATTTTAAATATGATGCATGCTGGTTGGAAACAGAGAATGAGGTGATAAAGGTGTTATTCAGTTTTGTGAATATGTCTGATTTAGAAAGTTAAAGACAGTTTTAAAAAACTCACAGAATACTTGCTTATTGATGGATAATTATGAGCATTTCATTTGTCTTATACTTACAACACATATATAATATTTGTGTTTATATAAAAGCATACAGAAGCACACACAAGGTATATGCATGTTTTTATTATGAATCAAAAATGTCAAAATTAAAAAGTCAAATCCATAGAATTTACTTATGTCAAACATTGATATCAAAAGTAAATTGAAATCTTCAGACCATAATATTTTTACAGTCCAATTCGTGATGAATTGTTCAGTTTTTTCTTTGCTTATTTATTTTGTTTTGCTTTAATCAAGACAGTGATGTCTGTCACTACAATTGATTCCATGGCAGTACAGTATGTAGAAAAGCATGTGTAGAAAAGACTGAAGAGTCTGAACTGAAATCTGCCTGGTGACTTTAGATTAATAAATTTAGTTCTTTGGATCTTGGTATTTTGATCTATAAAGCAGAGATAATAATATTCAACTCAAAACCATTGAATGGACTAAATTAAATGATGCAAATGAATCCAAAATTTGAATCACAATAGGGATAACTTCCCTACTCCTCTGTACAGCCTAAGCATTTCAGTCAGTCAGTCAGTTCAGTCACTCAATTGTGTCCAACTCTTTGTGACCCCATGAATCGCAGCACGCCAGGCCTCCCTGTCCATCACCAACTCCCAGAGTTTACTCAAGCTCATGTCCATGGAGTCGGTGATGCCATCCAGCCATCTCATCCTCTGTCGTCCCCTTCTCCTCCTGCCCCCAATCCCTCCCAGCATCAGGGTCTTTTCCAATGAGTCAACTCTTCGCATGAGGTGGCCAAAGTAGTGGAGTTTCAGCTTCAGCATCAGTCCTTCCAATGAACACCCAGGACTGATCTCCTTTAGGACGGGCTGGTTGGATCTCCTTGCAGTCCAAGGGACTCTCAAGGGTCTTCTCCAACACCACAGTTCAAAAGCATCAATTCTTCCGCTCTCAGCTTTCTTCACAGTCCAACTCTCACATCCATACATGACCACTGGAAAAACCATAGCCTTGACCAGACGGACCTTTGTTGGCAAAGTAGTGTCTCTGTTTTTTAATATGCTATCTAGGTTGGTCATAACGTTCCTTCTAAGGAGTAAGCGTCTTTTAATCCCAAGCATTTAGGGCACCATAATTTGAAATTTTTTCCAAAGCAGGATGGAAAAGCCCAGACAAGGCAATTACAGTATGTTTGCATTTCAAATCCATCTAGGCATAGCTTACCCAAACGAGGTTTAACCAGGCCCTACTCTTCCTCAATACTGAGTAATAAATTCTTGATCTTCTTCTATCTATAAGAGCAGACATTTCCAGAATGGATTGATGAAATGGATGAAGCCATAGTTCACCTTTGGATTGCCTGTTTCCCTGAATATTACAATATAGTATAATAAAGTACAATAAATACATGCAAACGTGCATATATGGTGACTTTTCACACACTGAGCACACTCACGTGACCGACACGAAAACCACGGAACAAACACTGTGTGAACCCGGAAGGCTCCATCGGCTCCCTTCCGGTCGCTACCCCTGACCGCCCCCCCCAAGGAGAACCACTATGGTGGAGTTTCATGACAGAGATTAGTTTTGAGAATGTACTCAGTCTTTAAGCCACTTCTCAGTTAAATTATGCAAGATCTTATTCAACAAGTATATATTCAGTAACTCTTAATGACTCAGGAATTATCATTCAGTAAAGAGTCTGCCAGCAACGCGGGAGACCTGGGTTCAACCCCTGGGTCTGAGAGATCCCCTGGAGAAGGAAATAGCAACCCACTCCAGTGTCCTTGCCTGGAGAATCCCACTTGACAGAGGAGCCTGGCGGGCTGCAGTCCATGGGTCACAGAGAGTCGGACGTGACTGAGTGGCTAACTTTCCATTTTTTTTTTTCATAAGGTGGTCAATGGAATAAAACTTAGCCATGCCCTCCTGGAGCATATGATCTAGTAAAAGTGAGAAAATAATGAAATTTTAATATCTAATCTATGAATACACATTTGGTGAGCCAAAGCCCACATTTAGTCCCTAGGATAACGGTGCCTAAGGAGTCCCCTGAACAAGCTGTTGACCACATTCCCCACAAAAGAGTTTACACTGAGGCATCATATCTGCAAATTGTATTCAGGATTCCATACTGAACTTAAAAATCTTCATAAACAAACAAGAAATAATCTCAGCAAAATCCTAGACATATTAAGAGAAGGGAGGAAAATTAAGGACGAGGTCACTTTTCCCTAACTCATGATATCCACTTACATTCTCTAGAGTACTAGCTCCATCAGAGGTCGAAAACCTCCTTCAATCAATATTTCAAAGTCATAACTGTAAAAAGTGATGGGTTACCCAAAAGTGTTTTATTTTTGATAAAGTGTGATATTTCTCACAGCCTTAATGTATTTTAACCTTATTTCTAATTGTTCAGGGGCATGGGTATCCTTTCCAAACAATTTAAATCACAAAACAACTTTTCTTCCTGACTCATGTTACTAAATCATCTGCTAGGACGCTGGTGACGCGGTAATGATGGTTAAGGCAGGGTTTGGGGTTTGACAGTTCGTATGGAAGTATTTCACGTGGGGCAAGAAACTGACATCTCTGAGCTGTAATTATCTTATCCATAACATGGAATTAATTATATATACCTAATACCACATAGAATGGCTATCAAAATTTAAAAAATGCCTTCTATAATTTTTTATAAATTCCTTGAGAGAAAATGTGTGTGTGTAAAAACAGGCAACAGATCCTTATGAAAATATAACCTCAATTATCTACAAAGAAATATGGTTTAGTCCAGAAATTGACAAATCTGCTTATACAACATAATGTGAAAAGCACAGAACCAAACTGTAGGTGCCCCTCCCCTCTTTCCTTTAGCCTTCATTCAAACTCCTCCCCTCCCTTGGTGCTCTTATCCCCACCCCAAAATGCGTCCTCCGTGACCCTGTTCCCCCCACTAGACAGCTACCAAAGATGCTCTGATCATCTGTTCTTACCTGTTCTTACCTGTAATGTGCAGTACAATATTTACTGATCGATTTTGAAGAACGGTCCTTATTCTTAAAGAAAAAAAAAATAGCATGAAGAGAAGATAGAAACAATCTTAAGGATCCAGCATAATGAATCTGGTAAGTTTCACAGGATGTCATTTGAGGATTGAAAGACCTTTTCATATTCCCCATAGACTTACTGGTTAAGATTGTAAACTCAGGTTTCTCCATATACGTCATTCTTGTTTACTATTTAGACGTAGCCCTTGGCATAGTCTAAGAATCTAAGTCAAAGCAGAATCCCACTTTGTCCCAACCTCCCGCCTTTTCCCAGTAGACACATTCAACTTCTGTAACATCTTGCTCTTAATTCCTCATCCACCTTCAAATCCAAGGGCTCTCAGTAGAGTGAGGACATTCAATTTCAGCAATGCATTGCTGACAGATGGAAGCCACCTAGTCTAAACATTAACTTTTTGTTCTCTTTTGCACAGGGTATTTTTTAAAATGTGACACTCTCATAATATATCTAATTTTTATGAGAAACAATGTTTACTCCAAAATGACAGAGTATCCTTAAATAGGTTCAAATTATACCAATCTTGTAGACATTTTGAATTTTAAATTATATGATACGATAGAATATAATGTATAGACATTTCCTTTTTTTTTGTTTAATAGTCTTCTATTATGAGTCCATGATAACATCAAATGTTAAAATGTTACTTACTGGAAGTAGCAGATAATCACAAGGAAAGTAGTGAGTGTTGGCAAAAGTTCTGAATATGAAATAATAGTCTTTGCTATTTATAAAGCACCTTTTCCATAAAAATTCAAATTGCTTTCATTCAATTAGTACCAACACAAAACACTAATACATATTAATGTAATGTATGTATTCATACAGCAATTAACACCAATACAAAACTAATACATAGTTTTACATACTTGCATATATATGTGTGTATATATATATATATATATATATATATATATAATGTGTTAGAATTAAACTACAGAAAGGAGACCATTTCAGTGCCCTAAAAGGGTAAACAGCATCCATGCTATTAGAACTCAGGTATTTAAACTGGCCCTCATTCTTTTCTAGGTTGAAGGGGCCTCATTTCATCCACTGACAGTTAAACTTTAACTCTATTACAGAGTCTAAAGATGGCATGTTAATCCAACAAAGTGTTATTCTTTTATGTCACACATAATCATAGCAAAACATAATTTTGCTTTCCAATGTAATTTTTTCCTTGAGCTTTCAGACTAGACAGACAATAAAACACTGATATAAAAATACCATGTGTTCCTTTTTTCAGAAAACAAATATGATGATACAAGGAGGGATAGCCTCTTTTGGTGGTAAAAATAGGTGAGTGGAGTTTGCTATTTCAGAGGAAGCCATATGGAACCCTTCTCATAATGTGGAATCTCAGTGAGGCTGAAAATGGGAGGATATTCAGAGGTTTTCATTCTACTACATTGGGACATATTTAGTACAAATGTTATTAGTGGGGTGCTAGTATATGTTTGACAACAGGCTCTTGGAGGAAAGAAGCTGTAGCATTTGTCAGCTTCTTTGTTGCGGATGCGCAATTTCATGCTGCCGAGAAGAAATCACGGCAAGAGAATTTGAAGAGAGAGAGCAATGCAGCATGAACCAACGACTGCATACCTGAGACTCAGGCAGCGCTGCTAACCAACTGTATTCTAATAGAAGTGACGCGGAAGTCACGTCTGACTCCACGACCCCATGGACTACTTCCCACCAGGCTCCCCTGTCAACAGAATTCTCCAGGCAATAATACTGGAGTGGGTTGACATTTCCTTCTCTGGGGGATCTTCCCAACCCAGGGATCGAAGCTGGGTCTCCTGCATTGTAGGCAATTGTTTACCATCTGAGCCACCAGGAAAGCCTATACTCTGATATAAAATAAAAATTAGAAAAAATTAAGATCTACCACTTTCTGGACTTCGCTGGTGGTCCAGTGATTAAGACTCCCCACTTTCAATGGAGGGGACATGGGTTTGCTCTCTTGTCCAGGAACTAAGATCCCACATGTCACATGGCATGACCAAATATATACATATATATATGTATATACCATATATATATATACCACTTTCTAACATCTGGTGAGACAATGGTTACACATAGGTGGTTAACACCTTAGGAAGCTGAGGTGAGCTGTAAGCCTCTGAAGTTCTAGGTCTGACTCTCAAGATGATTAAAAAAGTCCTTCTCATCTAAACCTCAGTTCAGTCGCTCAGTTGTGTCCAACTCTTTGCAACCCCATGGACTGCAGCCCACCAGGCTTCCTTGTCCATCACCAACTCCCAGAGTTTTCTCAAACTCATGTACATTGCATTGGTGACACCATCCAACCATGTCATCCTCTGTCATCCCCTTCTCCTCCTGCCTTCAAATCTTTCCCAGCATCAGAGTCTTTTCAAATGAGTCAGTTCTTCGCATCAGGTGGCCAAAGTATTAGAGTTTCAGTTTCAGCATCACTCCTTCCAGTGAATATTCAGGACTGATTTCCTTTACGATGGACTGGTTGGATCTCCTTGCAGTCCAAGGGATGCTCAAGAGTCTTCTCCAACACCACAGTTCAAAAGCATCAATTCTTCGGCGCTTAGCTTTCTTTATAGCCCAACTCTCACATCCACATATGACTACTGGAAAAACCATAGCTTTGACTAGATGGACCCTTGTTTGCAAAGCAATGTCTCTGCTTTTTAATATGCTGTCTAGCTTGGCCATAGCTTTTCTTCCAAGGAGAAAGCATCTTTTCCTTCCATGGCTGCAGTCACCATCTGCAGTGATTTTGGAGTCCCCACAAATAAAGTCTCTCACTGTTTCCATCTAAACCACCTAGGTAACTGGAAAAATTACCTACCATCTCCAGATTTTATTTTACTGTAAAGAAAAGACACCAAGTATATAAGAAGTTCAAAGTATGACTGTATAAATACAAAAAAAAATTATTATGTTAGCCACACAGTTTGTAAAAAGCTATGAATATATGTTATTCTTTCTCCCCATTAAACTAACAATAGTCCATCACCACATGCTGTATTCCTGCCACATTTCTATTCCCACTTGTGGTGGTCATCAGAATGCACTCCACGGGCTGTCAACTGCAAGGATGGTAATTAACTAGCAGGTGTGCCCTGGAACCATCCCACTTGTGCAGAGGACACACCTCCCAGGAAGGCGCCCAGCCAATGGCAGGGCAGCAGGGATGCTAAGACACGCCCATTCCTGCAGACTTCCCCATGGCTTTGCCAAACCTTTCTTAGATGGCTCCGCAGTCTGCAGCACTTGACGCCATGCTTGTCTCCTTTCTTCTGCATTCCAGTTCAGACCTGCATCGAGGTCTCCTGACTCTCCTTTTCCCATGTTCTCTCTCAGGTATCTCCCCCAACAACATCTGTGTATGCTTACCTGAGTGTTAATCGATCAGTCATGTTTGACTCTGCAACCCCATGGCTGTAGCCTGCCAGGCTCCTCTCTCCGTGGAATTCTCCAGGCAAGAACGCTGGAGCGGGTAGCCATTCCCTTCTCCAGGGGATCTTCCTGACCGAAGGATCGAACCCGATCTCCTGCATGACTGTGCATGCTTAATGCCATCTTACCGTCTTGCTCTCTAAGGGACCTGAACTAGCATTTCATTCAGGGAGGATACTGTGGAGCAGAAACTACTCTTTGCTCATCCATATGACTTGGCACCATGGAGTCTTTCTGCAGCTGCCGTGGACCCTTCCGTGGACCCTTCTCACAAGCACCTGCAACTTCCTGACCAAGCCGCCGGGCTCCTGTGTGGTGTCCTGGAAGAAGGCTGAGCATGGAAGACACATACTGGCTCCCAGGGGTGGCCTCAACCCGTGAGCGAGGAGAAACGCTGGGGAAATGTTCTTTTCTTGACCCTCCGTTAGATCCTAAGTTGTAGTTCATATAGAAGACCCCCAGTTTCTCCGTGGAGCAGGCTGTCAGTCTACCCGCCCTGTCTTGACTCTCATGTGCCAGCTTCCTGGGGTCATCTCCCAAATAGACTCCTTGTACCCAAATCTGTGTTTTTGATCCTGCCTTTGGGGAGACTCACAAGAAGGGACGTCATGAAAATCGAGTGAGTTCCATTTTAAATTGTCTCACTTGTTTAGGAATTGGTGAATTCTAAGTCTCTTGAGGTCAGGAAAGTAAAGCCAGTGAGTGACTCTGGCCAGGTGAAGACAGATGGCGTGCAGAGCGTGGGCTCCATGGCAAGAGGGTGGTGGCTCCTTACTCCATGCCCGTTTGCTCCACAGAAGCGTGGCTCCAGAAAGTCTGGTGCTCTGATATTTACAGAGAGGGAAGGAAACCATCGAATATACATGGGTAAAATTTCAAAACTTTTAAAAAGCTTTGTGGGCAAAGCAAATGCATCTCTCTGCTATAGGCAGAAGTGGACCTGGAGAGTGTGATTAAGAGATGCAGGACAAGGATCCTCGTGAATTTAAACATGTAGAAATGCAAAGCTAAACACCACTCCTTTGATGCCAACCACTTGCAGCAATAAGCTCTTGATCTCTTCCTGTTCTACTTTTTTTTAAACCCTCTTGAGAGAATTCTCAGGCTTGTGGCCTATCAAATCCAATAAGAAAAGGGTGAGTCAACATGGCATCAAGCACCTTACACAGTCTGTGTGTGTGGATGGATCAACAGACAAGAAGAGTTTTGTTCTTCTTTCTGAGGCATGAAGCTTCTGATGTTTTAAGAACAGAGGCAAGTTGAAGGAATACTCCTTCTTAAAGACACTGTTGCTAACTTAAAAAGAAACCCTTGAAGACTAAATACTCTTATGATGACTTGAAAGGCATCACACTTTACCATGCTTTCAAGTTGTGTTTGCTGTGTCTGTCTCATCTCTCTGTATTTTCCCCTATGGGTCCTCTCTATTGGTACATGTTAACCCTTCTATTGTTGCTTCATGTCTTTGATGCTACAGGCGGCTCTCATCTTTCCTGTACCTCGCATTCCCCTGTCTTTGCTTAACTCCTGGTCATCCTTTACAAGATGCAGTTTGAATATGACAGTGAAATTTTTCTTCCCTGAACAGCTAGGCAGAGTTAAGAGTGCTAGGTATTCAGAAACACTTCTCTAGACCTCTTTAATAATCCTCCCGTTGGGTAATTATTATTTGTCTCATTGTCTATACCTCTACACAGGAATCTGGTTAGGGGCAAGTCCACAGATACATTTTTATTTCAGGGGGTAGCGCAGAGCCTGGCGCGGAGCACGTGGTTAGCAGGTGGCTCGTGAAAGGTGCGCGTCCCGTCTCACCCTGCAGCCGTCTCACCCTGCATCCTTCCGCCCTCCGGCCCCTCCCATCCTCGCTTGCTCTCACCCCAGCAGAGCTTGCGATAAACAAATGAAACTGGCGTCCCAAGGCCTCTTATCATACCTCAAAGATCCTGGAGTTTCTTCCTCGCTCTGTTCTTCTTCATGCCCTGGATGGACGCTCAGGGAGGTGGGAGACAGGAAAGCAAAGAGGACACCACAGAGGCACGAAGGTAAATGTGGTGATTCTAAGGGTTTTACTCACATAATTGGAGGACGACACCTTGGCCCTCATTTCAGCCTCACAGAAACTCTCAGAGATGAGGAGGGTAGACACCGCGGTCCCAGTGTCGAGAGTGCTAAACACGAGGATGCTGAGAGAAGCGACTGGATGGCCTTGTGTGATCTAGTCATCCCGCCCCACTCTCACAGAGCCCTGCTGCCGAGTGCCTCCGATTTAAAGGCCTGAGGACCACTATTTGTGCGAGTCCCCTCTGAGTGACAGCCTCCCTGTCTCCTCCTGGTTTTCTTTCCTCCTTGCTGTTGTCTCTATTAGTCTGCTTCACTAAAAATCAAATCCAGCGACAACTCAGCCAGGATCAATGAGTAACCCACTAAGTAATGCTGCAGCTTCTTTTGTAAAGGAATTCGAGTCCAACTTGACATCCATCTATCAAGCCTGGTTAGCGCTAATAAAATCAGGCCTCCCACAGTCCAGCTGGATGGACTGGCTGACCCTGCAGCTCAAATGATTTGTGGTAATTTGTGGTTCCTCACGATAATTTGAAGTCCTGGAGGAGGAAAAAGCTAAATAACTCCCTTCAAGTGACGGAGGTTGTCAGAAAACAGGCCTTCTGTACCTGTATTTCTTTGTGCTCCTCCAGGAAAGTATCTAAAGCCCATTTTGGAAGATGTTGTGTAATTGCAAAATGGAAACGTGGATCAGATAGAGGGAAGCTAAGAAGAAACTACAGATGCCTTCAATTCCACATCTCCCCATGACACTGCAACTGAAAGCATCTGCCTTTGTCTAAAAGAAGAGTTTAGGGCAAGAAATACAGCCTCTTCTTGCCTTGCTGGTCTGGGTGAGGAAGAGTAAAAATATCCATGCGTGTGCGCTAAGTCACTTCAGTCATGTCCGACTCTTTGTGACCCCATGGGCTGTAGTCCACCAGGCTCCTCTATGCATGGGATTCTTCAGGCAAGGATACTGGAGTGGGTTGCCATGCCCTTATCCAGGAGATCTTTCCAACCAAGGGATCAAACCCACGTCTCTTATGTCTAACCTGCATTGGCAGATGGGTTCTTTACCACTAGCACCACCTAGGAAGCCCCAAAATATCCATAGGTAAGGATTTTCTCTTCAGAGAAGATGGAACAAACACAATTTTTCCTGTTTCTCCCACTACATATAAGCAAAATTTGGGGGCATTATATATCTGATAAACACAGACAGCTCTGAAAGATGGAAAGAAGAAGGTAGCCTGGCGGGGGTGTTGAGACCCGGGGAAGGCCATGTGTGTCTAGGTACGAGGCAGCGTCGCAGTCCGGCTTCAGAAAGCGCTCTTTCCCGCCTCTGCTCTTTAGGCAAAGCTTGTCTCTCTGTGCGCTCAGTTGGTTTAAAATGAGGTGATCAATATTAGGATATTTTGCTCTGTATTTTACTCCATAGTGTTTTCTTTTTCTTTTTTATTAGTTACTCATGAAATGAACATTAAACACCAGGGAATGATACAGTACTGACTTCTCTGGGTTTTCTCTTTGTCTAATATATTCCAAACTTGGAACTGAAGAAGCTGACAATCCAGAAATGCCAATAGGTAAAAATAGCCCCAGCAAAAGTCAGCACTCACTATTTAAAGGACCAGAAAAGGGTCAATCTGAGAAGACAGGAAACTTTAGATAATACCTCTCTACTTCAGCCAAACTCCACAGAGAACAGCTATGACCTCACTCCATCCACCCCGGCAAAGACAGAGTGGGTGGCCTAGGCATCCTCCTTTGTCAGCCCGGTTTCAAAGAGGTCAGAGAAGAGAGCCTGGGACCGCATGCCCAGGTGATAGCTTCCCACCAGGGGTCAGTGGAGACCGTGCATTTCCACAGACGTCTGGCAGTGTGGAAGCCTGCCTCCCAGTCCCAGGTGGGGGGTGTTACAGGGGCCCTAATGCACCACTGTTGGTGATAATCAGATCCACCTCTATGACGTCGCTTCATGGGAAATATACAGGCAAAACATGGAAACAGTGGCGAATTTTATTTTCTGCGAACAGTGCCTGCAGTCATGAAATTAAAAGATGCTTGCTCCTTGGAAGGAAAGCTGTGATGAAACCTAGACAGCTTATTAAAAAGCAGGGACATTACTTTCATAAAAAAAAAAAGGTCAATATAGCCAAGGCTATGGTATTTCCAGTAGTCATGTATGAATGTGAGAGTTGGACTATAAAGAAAGCTGAGCGCTGAAGAATTGATGCTTTTGAACTGTGGTGTTGGAGAAGACTCTTGAGAGTCCCTTGGACTGCAAGGAGATCCAACCAGTCCATCCTAAAGGAGATCAGTCCTGGGTGTTCATTGGAAGGACCGACGCTGGACCTGAAACTTCACCTGAGTTCTCCTAGGGAAGAGTAAGGACGTTTCTGCCCTTTCTGATTGGAGAGGTGTTAGTGGTGATGTTGTGGGGAAGAAGAACACTCACTCAGTAATGAGTAAAACCTGTACCTGCTCTAGTGTCAGTGGAGGCAGGACTGGGACTCTGACCTTCAGCTCCCACCTGGCAGTGAGGGAGGGGCCCACTCCTCACCCCCCACACACGGGTGTCAGAAGAAAAGGGCAAAGCGGAAGCTGCAGATCCGAAGTGCCCAGGTTTTACTAGAGTAAAACTCAAGCACGATGCTAAGAACTCAGATGGTCTCAAGCTGATAGGTTAAAAAAAAAAAAAAAGACAATAACCTCAAGATAATAGATGATAAAAGAAATTGAAGGAAATAAAAATAGAGAGGCATACTGAATTTAGGAATTATAAAATGACACAGTGAATTCCTACAAAGAGTGTAAGTTTACAACAAGTCCTACCAAAATCTCAGCAACAATTTTTCATATAAATAAGCTTATTCTAAAATGCGTATGTAAAACAAAGGAACTAGAATATTTATTTTTTAAAAAAAGGATAAAATGGGAGGAATCTGTTTCCCTGGTTTCAATATGGTAATCAAGACCACGAAAGCAAATGGTCAAAAAGTGATCTTTCAGAGGCCACAAAAATAAAAGATGAACCTTGGTCTGTCTCATATCTTATACAAAAAATTAACCAAAATGAATAGAGTACACAGGGTGAAACAGAAAACTACTTAGAGGACAATGGCAGGAACAATAAATATTTAGTTGAACTTTAGTCTTTAGTTACAGCTTGTGTGTGTGTGTGTGCATTGCTCAGTTGTATCCAACACTTTGTGACCCCATGGACTTGGTCCCTCTAGACTCCTCTGTCCATGCAGTTTTCCAGGCAAGAACCCTGGCGTGGGATCCCATCTTCCTGACCCAGAGATCGAACCTATGTCTCTTGAGTCTCTTTCATTGGCAGGCAAATTTTTTACCACTGCTCCATCTGGGAAAACCATAGGATTTTGTATGCATAGCCAAATATAATAATTATATAAATAATAATTCAAGCAGCAAATAATTATGAAACACATTATCTAAAATGATTAAGTTATACAATGTTACACAACCTTGATTTAAGATTTATTTAGAATTTGGGGATAGGTGGTTTGGGCAATTCAGAATTCTCTTTTGGATTCTCCATAATAGTAGACTCCAAGAGGTAACTCTGAATTCACTGACTTCTGCTTCTTTGACTATGATAAATCCTTGGACTGAATGGATCACAACAAACTGTGTAAAATTATTAAAGAGATGGGAATAACAGACCACCTTACCTGCCTCCTGAGAAACCTGTATGCAGGTCAAGAAGCAACAGTTAGAACCAGACATGGAACATTGGACTGGTTCAAAACTGGGAAAGAAGTACATCGAGGCTGTATATTGCCAGCCTGTTTATTTAACTTATGTGCATAGTACATCATGAGAAATGCTGGGCTGGATGAAGCACAAGCTGGAATCAAGATTGCCAGGAGAAATATCAATAACCTCAGATATGTAGGTGACACCACCCTTATGGCAGGAAGTGAAGAAGAACTAAAGAGCCTCTTGATGAAAGTGAAAGAGAAGAGTGAAAAAGCTGCCTTAAAACTCAAAATTCAGAAGACTAAGATCATGTCATCCTGTCCCATCACTTCATGGCAAATAGATGGGGGAAAAAAATGGAAACAGTGTGGCAGATTTTACTTTCCTGGGCTCCAAAATCACTGCTGATGGTAACCACAGCCATGAAATTAAAAGACACTTGCTCCTTGGAAGAAAAGCTATGATGAAACCTAGATAGCATATTAAAAAGCAGAAACATCACTTTGGTGACAAAGGTCCATATAGTCAAAGCTATGGTTTTTCTGGTAGTCATGTATGGATGTGAGAATCAGACCATAAAGAAGGCTGAGTACCCAAAAATTGATGCTTTTGAACTCTGGTGTTGGAGAAGACTTTCAAGAGTCCCTTGGACTGCAAGGAGATCAAACCAATCAGTCCTAAAGGAAGTCAAATCATAATATTCATTGGAAGGACTGATGCTGAAGCTGAAACTCCAATACTTTGGCCACCTGATGTGAAGAACTGACTCATTGGAAAAGACCCTGATACTGGGAAAGATTGAAGGCAGGAGGAGCAGGCGACAGAAGAGGAGATGGCTGGATGGCACCACCAACTAAAGGGACATAAGTTTGAGCAAACTCGGAGATAGTGAAGGACAGGGAAGCCTGGCGTGCTACAGTTCATGGGGTCACAAAGAATCAGGCACGGTTTAATGACTGAACAACAACAATAGCAATAGACATAATAGTTTAGCCAACAGTGTGGTGTCTCTTCAGGCGAGGTAACTTAGTGACCAGTATTGTGTTTATTATTTTTTAAAAATGTCAGTGATCAGTAAATTAAAAGCAAAATGAAATAAATTTTTTTCTAAGTCTGAAACAGGAGACTTTAATTAGAACTTGAGTGTTCATATGAATGAATTATCTTTGATGTGCCAAAATCTGTTTCCTTACTGTTAGGGATTATCTGCTTTTGAAAAAAGAGTGAAAATTGCATCACATGTTTCCCTATTGCACTCTATCCACTTTTCTCTCCATCTCCAGGGACAGATTATTTTTCTTTACCTTAAAGTCATGTAAACTTTTAACAAGAAGACAAAGGAGTAAAGAAAAAATATTTGAAATGGTATCCTTCTCATTTTATAACTTAGGAAAGAAACATTAGTAGAAATATAGTATGAGTCACAAATATACACCACATATGTAATTTTATATTTTCTAGTATCTGTATTACAAAAGGAAATCTATTACATTAGTAACAAGTTTAATCTAATATATTCAAATTATTTCAACATGTATTCAACATAGAAACATGAGTGAGATATTTTGCATATTTTCTCATACTGTCTTCAAAATCTGGTGTATATTTTACACTTTCACTGCATTCAATTCATACTGACCACATTCAAGGGCTCAGTAGCCACAGCGTAGTGGTTCTTAGGTTGAACAGTGATGCTTAGAGAATTTAAAAAAGAAGTGTTTTCTTTACTCAAAAAACCT
The DNA here is from genome assembly GCF_019320065.1 of Cervus canadensis. Taxonomy (NCBI): domain Eukaryota; kingdom Metazoa; phylum Chordata; class Mammalia; order Artiodactyla; family Cervidae; genus Cervus; species Cervus canadensis. The sequence goes on along the minus strand of NC_057416.1, from coordinate 41,955,270 downwards.
TCATGTACTGATTAGAGCCACAGTGTTTCCTTGCTGTGCCTACAGGCTTCATATATTTATGCTGCTATATTAATCTATATAGCAGGCTTTCTAGTCACGATACACAATTGCGTATACAAGGTTAGCTTATTTCTTCTTTAGGTCCTTAGTTCTTTATGTGAACTTAAAATTGCCTGTAACTGTGTGGAAAATCAAGAACAAACTGTAATATTAGGCAATGGTTCTCTGGCAGGGATATAATACATCACATTCATCAAGAGGGAAAACTATACTCCTGAATTTTTTTTTTTTTTAATTTTTCCTGAAAGACAAGAAAAAAGGCAAGGTCTGTAACTGAAATAAGAAATCAGGAATTATCATTCTATTCTAAAACAGAAATAAGCTGTTTTAACTACTTTTCAGTAAGAATTCCAGGGCAATAGAATCGTGTGTTGGAGGTCCCCAAATATACAGAAAGTGTGATCATTTTGTCTACTCAAGTGATAAATGGATCCAGTGGCTATATGTCTGTGTGTGTTCAGTTGCTCTGTAGTGTCCAACACTTTGTGACCCCGTGGACTGTGTAGCCCACCAGGCTCCTCTGTCCGTGGGATCTCCCAGGCAAGAACACTGGAGAGGGTTGCCGTTTCCTACTCCAGGGGATCTTCCCAATGCAGGGATTAAAACCCAAGTGTCCTGCGTCTCCCGCATTGGCAGGCGGGTTCTTTACCACTAAGCCATCAATGGCCAAATAGAACACCATATTAAAGTATGAAAGTTGTTCTTTCTTTGGGCTTTTTCTTTCTTCATTTTCGTTTTCTGACTTTGCTTTTATTTCCGTTATCCCCTGACGCATCGCAGTGAGAGACAGAAGCAGGAACTTCCTCCTGCTGCGCCGGCACTATCCGCTTCTAAGCCTCCTCGCGTCCTGCTTGGATGATGGAAGTCGCCCGAGAACCCACGCTCCTTCCGTCTGTGCCCCACACAGCCTATTCCAAACACAGACGTCAGAAGGAATAGGTCCAAGCTGGTAATTACTCCAAGGAAAACTGCCAAAGCTTTCATTTCCCTAAAGCTCAGGACCACCCACCGAGCTCTGCAGGCTCCGCCCCGTGAGCTCCCGGACCTCGGATCCTGCTGTTCTTCCTGAAGTTAACTCCACCCAAACTCCCGGCCTCACTGGTCTTTGAACAAACTGGCTGCCTCCCCTCACCGGTTCTTCACACTGGTTATTCGCTTTGCCCAGAAAGGCAAATATCACGTGCTCTGGCACCTGATTTCTTTTTCACCTACCTGAATTCTTGAGGCCTACCCTGACCATTGGTATTTTAATTTGCACCCAACTCTCTCTCTCCTCTCAGCTTTCTTAATTCCCTTTCTTCTCTCTTCCTCTCTCAACTTTTATTATCTTCTAGTATACTACATCATTCATAATCTTCTTATTGATCTGTCCTCTTTATTTTCTGCTATAGGACATTAGAATGTACATTCCACCAGGGTAGAGACCTTTATTTTTTCTTAGTTTTGCCTCTGAGCTAACAAATGGGTTTTGATCTTTATGCTTTCCAGGTGGCACCAGTGGTAAAGCGCCCACCTACCAAAGCAGGTGGAAGTAAGAGATGTGGGCTCAATCCTGGGTTGGGAAGATCCCCTGGAGGAAGGCACAGCAACCCTCCTTTTTCTTCAAGCATCCTTGGATCCTGGCTTCTCGACACTAACTATATCATCAAGTTAGGGATCTTGCTAGCAGTAGGTCATGTGTATTTGAAGCCAGAGGTTTTCAGCAAGGTATGAGCTTTCAGCAGCACTAGCTAGAGAGGAAAAACAGTTTGCTGCATTATGTACCTATTTGGAGGACACTGTGTTCCTTATAACACTTTGAGCCTTTTTAGAGAAATAACAGATCTGAATAAATAAACTTAAAACCAGTGTGTGAAGTCTCCCTCAGGACTTCTATTTCAAGCTGATTGTTTTGGATTTTCCATTTTTACTTAAAATTGGAAAACTTCACATCCACTACAGCTTGGCTGGGGGCATATGACTCTATATGCTCAACTACTGGATTTTAGATGTCAGCAACCACCCACTGTGTGCTGAATAAATAATTAGCCAGAAGAGATTAATGGGATGAAGGTTTGCTGAAAACATCAAGATGCTTTCAAAATTAAATATGTATAATGTTTAATTTGTTACTAAATATGTCACTTTTAAAAACACTCTCAAAAATAAACATCCTTAAATCAACTATAATACTACCCAAGAAGTTTTTATTTCCTCCACAATGAAGTCTTGCATGCAAAAACTATATTTAGACAAAAGCAATATGGTAAAATCAATTATCTGCTTAAAGTAAGTAAACATTTTCACAATCTTACTTCTAAAATTAAAACAAAATGATCAGTGAAAAAATAACAGTGCTTCCCTGCTTATTTAACTTATATGCAGAGTACCTCATGAGAAATGCTGGGCTGGATGAAACACAAGCTGGAATCAAGATTGCTGGGAGAAATATCAATAACCTCAGATATGTAGATGATACCACCCTTATGGCAGAAAATGAAGAACTAAAGAGACTCTTGATGAAAGTGAAAGAGGAGAGTGAAAAAGTTGGCTTAAAGCTCAACATTCAGAAAACTAAGATCATGGCATCTGGTCCCATCACTTCATGGCAAATAGATGGGGAAACAGTGGAAACAGTGGCTGACTTTATTTTTCTGGGCTAAAAACTCACTGTAGATGGTGACTGCAGTAATGAAATTAAAAGATGCTTGCTCCTTGGAAGAAAAGCTATGACCAAACTAGACAGCATATTAAAAAGCAGAGGCATTACCTTGCCAACAATGGTCCATCTAGTCAAAGTATGGTTTTTCCAGTAGTCATGTATGGATGTGAGAGTTGGACTACAAAGAAAGCTGAGAGCCGAAGAATTGATGCTTTTGAACTGTGGTGTTGGAGAAGACTCTTGAGAGTCCCTTGGACTGCAAGGAGATCCAACCAGTCCATCTAAAAGGAGATCAGTCCTGGGTGTTCACTGGAAGGACTGATGCTGAAGCTGAAACTCCATTACTTTGGCCACCTAATGTGAAGAGCTGACTCATTTGAAAAGACCCTGATGCTGGGAAAGATCGAAGGTGGGAGAAGTAGGGGACGACAGAGGATGAGATGGTTGGATGGCATCACTGACTTGATGGACATGAGTTTGGGTAAACTCTGGGAGTTGGTGATGAACAGGGAGGCCTGGCGTGCTGCAGTCCATGGGGTCATAAGGAGTCGGACACGACTGAGTGACTGAACTGAACTGAACTGAACTGGCTTGAATATTTAGACCATTGCTTTTTTCCCAGTTCACATTCTGTGTGGACTCAAAGTTGAGGTGACTGAATGATAGGCAGGAACTCTGATGCTTTCTGAGTTGAGGTGTTCAATAAGTCAGGAGACCGGAGTGGCTCTCAGGAAATGAAGATAAGACAGTGTCAATGATTTTTTGATCAATTTATTTGCCATCAGATGACATTATCCATTGTGTGATTGAAATTCATACATTCCAAATTAAGTTAAGGAAGTCTAAGCCCAGTGCAAAGATGAGAGAGCGTATCAGTGGCTTCTGTGTCTCATCTGTGGCCTGGTCATGACCCTTGGTTCAGAGACTGGACAGTAAACATGAAGAAGTAAACAAAAAGTATAACTAAACAGCAATTACTCCAAAATAGAGCAACTACAGATGGGAAAAGTAATTACTGGAGTAGAAATTACTGGAAGAGGTGAAGAGAATCCACTTTTGTTGTGCTATGTCATCATTTATTTGCTTCTGCCTTGTTAGTCATTGGGATTTCCCTGGTGACTCAAATGGTAAAGAATCTGCCCACAATGCAGGAGGCATGAGTTCAATCCCTGGGTTAGGAAGATCCGCTGCAGAAGAGAATGGCAACCCACTCCAGTATTCTTGCCTGGAGAATTCTATGGACAAAGGAGCCTGGTGGGCTGCACTCCACAGGATCGTACTGAGTTGGGCACAACTGAGAGACTTTCATGTTCAAGTTAGTCATTGAATCATTAGAGCTTGTCACTGAAAGAAAATGTGATCACATGAAAAAAAAAAGTTTAAATTTCACACATTCTGAATTTCATAGCAGAAGCCTACACTCAGGCCATAAAACCTTCAACCAAATTCCTTGAGCATTTCCTTAAACTTTTCTGTATATTAAACCTTGTTCACCAGTGATTGAATTGTGATTTGCTTTGTTTTCATAGAAAATTATACTAAAAAAATCTACAAACTAAAGATACCTCCCCCCAATTTTTTCTTTCTCTGTTTAATAACATCATGGGAAATTAACAAGCACCAGAATCACATATATTTAACACCAGTGCATTATTTTTCATTTTTTCTTTAAAAAAATTGAAAAAATCAATTTATGTACCTAAAATTATCATTTTTTTCTCTTTAGTTCCCTATTAAAAAGCTGTGTTATGATAAATGTGATTATTGTGATGAAAGAACAGAATTTTATATTTTACAAATTTCATGGAAAGTATGATATAATATAATGCTGTCTTTCACAGAGACTTCCAATAAGAATTTGGAGGAAGAGTTCATAGCTTTACAACTTTAAGTATCCTGGAATCTATTATATCTTTGTTTTAGATAAGAAGCTCTAACCACAATTTACCTGCAATTAAATATTCAGTGGCTGCTTATGCATTTTATGGATTATCCAAGTTCTTTGCTTCTCCTATCATGAATTCCAAGCTTGTTAGTTAGTCTTTCTTGCAATAGTGGGGACAGAATGAGTGGCCAGAGGTGAAAGGAGCCTTGGATGCATTTTGGGGTGGGAGTGAGCTACAGCTGCGAGCCAGGAGGAAGTCTGAAGTGATTTGAAGGCAAAGTCAGTCATAAACGAAGGTGTTCAGGTATTTACATAAGGGAAATTAAAGGGAACCCACCCCCAAATCATTCCAGTGACCCAACGTGTTCCTTTGCTATTGCTGTCTTGACAGACCATCACAAACATTGTTACTCAAACAAGGCAAGTTTATTATCTTATAGTTCTTTAAGTCAGAAGTCTGATAAAGGTCTCTTTGAACTAAAAGTTGTAAGTGATCTCAAGTGGCCTTGGCCTGCAGCTTGAAGCAGGGCCTGGGTTCCTGGGCAGAGACTGAGGTCAGATCACAGTGGTGAGAACAGCAAATACAAGGCACTAGGCCAGCGGTCAGTGGCAAGGGCTCTGGCCCTTCATCTTTGCAGAAAAGAATTCCCACCAAGGAGGAAAGTAGAGAAACAAGTAAGGTGTATATATATATCAGGAAGAAAAAAATTAAAAAGAATACAGCCCTTGTGGATAGGCACATGGCAGACTCGGAAAGCCGTGCCCGCGTGTGGTTTGAATCACTGTTTCGGGGCGTTTCCTCCCGGTTTCCTTTGGCCAGTCACGCGGCCCGTCTGGTCCTGGGTCCGCATTCGGTTCATCTCAGCGTCCTCCCGGACGTGCGGCAGCGTCTTCCAGCCGAGCTGCATCACCTACCGCGGGGTGGCGCCTCCCGCCGTGTTGACCTTCAGGGAGCCTTTCTGCACATGCGTGGTCTGAGGGGCTTCCTTAACTTCAGGAATGAGAAATGGGGTCTCTTGTCTGGGCAGGCCCAGGCCCAAGCAGGCAGGCCCTGCTTTTAGGGAGTGTTTGCTATCATCCAGTATCTTCCCTGATGGGGGAGATACTTGTCTTTTCCAGTTACTGATTCCACCCACATCCCTTGGCTCTTGGCCTCCTGCTTTTAGGAAGTGTTTGCTATCAGACAGTATCTTCCCTGATGGGGGAGAGTCCATCTCCTTGTCTTTCCCAGTTACTGATTCCACCCACATCCCTTGGCTCTTGGCCTCCTCCCTGTATCTTCATGCAACGAAGCACCTCTTTGGTCATCTTTACACTGTGTTTTGACCACAACCAGGAGAGGTTCTTCACCTTTAAACATCCAAATAATCTGGAATAATCTCTCTTTCTCAAGATCTACACTCCAAATTGCTTTTTTTTTTTTTTTTTGCTATGTAATATAAAATATTCATACATTTCAGGGGATTAGGGCACCAATGTCTTTGTGTTCAGATGCTTAGTTCGTGTCTGACTCTGAGACCCTAGGAACGGTAGCCCACCAGGCTCCTCTGTCCGTGGGATTCTCCAAGCAAGAATACTGAAGCAGGTTGCCATTTCCTCCTCCAGGGGACCTTCCCAACCTAGGGATTGACCCTGCATCTCTTATGTCTCCTGCATTAACAGGTGGGTTCTTTACCATTAGCACCACCTGGGAGGAGTCTTTATTCTGCCTGCCACACTCAGTGAGTATCACACTTTCATACTGCACCTCTTGTAGGTGAGACAGTGATTAGTGCTACCAAACACCTGAGTAACCCGTGAGTAATGAAGCAATAAGAAGGGACAAATCTGACTCGACATCAGATCTGTTTCTTTTACTTAAAACTTAGTATTCTGTTACTTTTACTACAAGCTAATCACTAAAGGGATGCTGTCTATGGCTTAAACTATATATGATGCCCATTTCCTGGGATCCTGTCTCCCTTGCCTGAGCTTTAAGCTAAAGCACCTGTGTTTTATTCACAGGCGGCATCCTGCCCATGCCTGCCTATGAATAGCTGCAGGAGAGAAGAAATTAGCACATCCCCTCCAGAATCTGGCTGGAACCAGGAAACCTTTGCAGCAATTTGGGAAGATCCCCTGGAGTAAGAAATAGCAACCCACTCCGGTATTCTTACCTGGAAAATCCCATGGACAGAGGAGACTGTGGACCACAGTTCATGGGGTCCCAAAGAATCAGACACAATTGTGCACACACATAACACACACACACACACACACATATCACCTTTTTTACTTTACCTCCCCCTCTTTTTTCTATAAAAGAAGCTGCACCCAAATGTGAGCAAGATGGTTCATCAGGCCACTAGGTCATCATCTTCTCAGTCTGCCGGCTTTCTGAATAAAATCACTAATCCTTACCCCTGTTGCAGTAAAAAAGGAAAAAAAGGGGAGGGAGTTTTTCTTTCCTTTCTTTCCTGAGAACAAAGCAGATAAAGAACAGTGAGCAGGCCCCGGCACCGCTAGTTTTTACTTTAACTGTTACTGATGTAGTCTATAACTGTGCGTTTCTGTCCCCTAAGTCTAATGTAACATGAGTTACATTCTGCACCTTTCATCTTTTAACTCTGCGCTAATCACATCCTGTCTGGTCTCACCTTCACAGCAGACCACCCCTTGTGGTTTTCTTTCTTTTTGTATTTCAGAAAGAAGGCCACAGTGCAGTAAACCAGAGACAAAGGGACCTAATAACAAGGCTGCCTGATGCCAACTATGACAGCTAGGAGACAATGCAAGAAGAAGAATGTCAGACCTTCATCGGTTTGCGTCTTATCCTTCACCCTAAGGCCAGGAGACAAACCTCTCAGACCCCTGAAGGGAGCGGCACAGTTCTTGAGGCTCTAGGCAGCAGGGTTTCCTCCCCGCTGACTGAGGATTCTCAAACTCTGTCTCTTATTTTTTTATTCGGCTTCAGTGGGCAGAGAAAGCCAAGAGTTTGGTGATATCACCCCACCACCTTGTCTCTTGATTTATTGGCCTACCCTTCAGCTGCAGTGTGAGCTCGGATCAGGTAATCGTACCTCCCTGATAACGAGTGCTTATTAGTTTTCAGATAGTATCACAGAATTCTTACAATGGCCCATGAAATAGGCATTATTTTTATCACCATTTTACAGGTGAGGAGAGGGAGTATAAAGACCTGGGTCAAGTCACACATCCTTTGACCAAGCTCGGTGACAAAGGCCACGTCCCACACCAGGGTCTCCTGGCTCCAGAGTCCATGCCCTGATTTTGGAAAATTCACTTTACACTGCATCATACTCATGAAAGGCCTGTGTTAATGACTGTTTTCACTAACTGAAAGAAAGCTGAAGAGGATTTTCACTCTTACAAAAAGAGGGCAAGAAGCAGAAGTAGCATCTGGCGTCGGTGTTCCTGCAGCTGTTGGAGGGGCATCGCCTCTCGCCGCCGTCCCAGCAGCAAGGACCGCATTGCCTCCTAGCTCCTTCCCCAGGAGCCACACTCAGCTCTCAGCACAAAGCCACCGTGTTCTGCGCTCTGTCCCTGAGCATCTGTGCTTTATCTGCATTTATCTCCTGCGTTCGTTAGCAAGATGCCTCCTAAGGTAGTTGTTTCTTTGCTTTATGCCATTTCAATTTATGAAAAATGTTGGGTGAAAAATGTAGTCACAACCTGAAAGTTGAGAGTTATGCTTATTCGGTGGGAATTTTTAGGACTTCAAGTCCAGGAGGCAGCATCCCAAGTAGCACTGAGAGAACTCTTCGAGGAGGCTGGGGGAGGAGTCTGGTTATATAGGAGTTTGCAACAAAGCAGGCAGATTCTCTGAACATCAAAGATTGGTATTAATTAAGGAAAAACAGATATCTCAGGTTCAGGAATTTAGCGCTCTTCTATGTTTGGAAAGATGCAAGCATCTGGGCTCGCTGAAATCATTCCTTTCGTATACATTTCTGCTATCTGGGGCCAAATCCTGCTCCTTAATTACTCACATTCTTAATCCCGTGTTCGCCATAGGGAGTTGTGGTGTGGCTGTCTCCTGAGCTATCTCGCATTCCCCCCTCCAACCCACCCAGCTCCTCAGCACTCACCACTGACCAGGAAGTGACTAACGGCTACTGGACAGACAGTATTGCTCTTGCTGGGCTCAGAAATTTAGTTTTGGAAGACTGGAATCCCTGATGGCTGTGACCTCCTTCTTTACCAGTATGGCAGGAAATATTCCATTTCACAGGCTTCCCAGGTAGCTCAGCTGGTAAAGAATCTGCCTGCAATACAGGAGACACCAGTTCAATTCCTGGGTTAGGAAGTTCCCCTGGAGAAGGGATAGGCTATCCACTCCAGTATTCTTGGGCTTCTCTGGTGCCTCAGAGGGTAAAGAACCTCCCTCCCAGTGCAGGGGACCTGGATTCAATCCCTGGGTTGGGAAGATCCCCTGGAGGAGGGCATGGCAACCCACTGCAGTATTCTTGCCTGGAGAATCCCCATGGACAGAGGAGCCTGGTGGGCTACAGCCCCTGGGGTCACAAGAGTTAGACATTAGTAAGAGACTGAGCAGAATTCCATTGCACAAAGGTTTTCTTGGAAGCCTCTAAGACTTGAACTGAATGGAGGCCATGAGGGAGATGGACGGACGGGCCTAAAGCAGCGGTTCTAACACGTCAGTGCGTCAGAGCTCCTGGGGAGGGCTTGATAAAATGCAGGACGGGCTCCACTCCTAGAGTTTCTGATTCAGCAGGTGGGGGGGGGGGGCCTCAGAATCTGCATTCTCCAACTTCCCAGGGGATGATGATGCTTCCGAACTCTACTTCAAGGACCACTGGCCTGGAAGATGGAAAGCCTGAGTCAGCTTGAGAATCTGCTCCAGGTGTTTTTGGAAGAAAGTGAACTTGAAGAAAATCACCTTGAAAAAAGTTACTGAGTCTTGCAGACTAGAAAGGGTTGGAGAGAGAAACAAATGAGCCAGCTCCACCCCATTAAGCAGAACAACTTGACCAGGCCCATTTGTCCAGGTAGTGACAGGGATCAGACTAAAACCAAAGTCTGGATAGGTACCAAAACTGTTGAGAACAAACATCACTTATTTTTAGCCTTTCCAGCATTTGATCCTGTAAGTAGATTTAATTACCTACACTGTTTCTACTCTCATGTCAGCAGATAAATGGAAGGCTGGCACCCTAGGTCTGTTTGGCCAATTGCTTTGAAAACATTCTGGAACACTTGGAGCATAAATAAAGAGTAAAATCTGGTTTTATTCTCATCATTTTATTAATGTAGGCTGTGCATAAAACACACGCTATTTGAACATCGAGAGGATTTTGCTAATTTTTCTCCTGAAAGGAGGCCGTTTTGGAAGGTGCCTTGATGCCCCATTTCTCATGTTTCTCTCTGCGGTTCCCTGGCAAGGCCTGTGCTAACAGCCCAGCTCCACTGGGCATCTGGCCGGCACCAGCATGACCCCGAGAGAGACAGAAGGACCTGCTCTCATCATCTTTTCAGAAAGAATTTCAGCTCTCTGGAGCTTGGCGGGGAGTCACGTCTTTGCTTCATCATTTTTGAGCATTGGCGTTCCTTTTGAAAGCCTATTTATTGAGGTTTCAGAAATGCCTTCTCTGACACCAAGCATGGTCATCATCTGACCATAAGATAATCAGAAGAACCTGGAAATGTTTGGAGTGAAATAGATGGCACGCCTTAGGACTGGGGCGGAAGGGGAGAGTGAGATGAGCCAGATGTGAGAGCAACAGCCTATGCACTGCATTTCTAGATGTCAGCGGTGTTGAAATATGTTGCTGAAAGCAAATGTAGATCAGCAAAGCCTGGAATAGAAATCACACTCTATTTCCTGCATGATTCATTTAAGGAGACTATTTATTGCATACTTAGTTTCAAGATCACGTGCCCATTTTCTGCTATAATTGTTCTTACATAAATACATTTTACTGGCCCTAAAATTAGCCTGACATCTTATCCAAAGAGACGTGGGAGGAGAGTTCATCTCCTGAGTACACAATGTCAAGTTTTAAATGGGCAAGATTATTGCAGCAACGATTGATGTCTCTAACATGAGGTCACCAAGGATGCTATTTGGTCCTCGATGGTTGATCTGAGTCAGAGATTAAGTGAAACACAAATCTCCAGGCCAAAGCTTCACTGGGAGGATAAATGGACGTCTTTCAACATCCATTTGAAAGGACGTCTTTCAACCACAAGGAGAGTTAAGCACATCATCTTTGGCTCAACCACTGGAAGTCTGCCATTTTGGTCCTCCTACTGAAATATTACTATGAATTCTCTGGGCTCTGTTTGTGGTGGTATGTGTGGGGTTTACCCAGAGTTTGACTGTACTTCTATGGCCTTGAGAAAGAATTTGATCCAATTCATAGCTCCTTGACTTGAAGGCAAATCCACCCGGAGAGAGTAGCCAGGAATTGTTTCATCAGATACAGGTGTTTTCTAGACTAGGGTTTAAAATATTGCTCATCTCCAGTGTGTCTATCAAGCTCTCACTAAAGAATCAAACAACCTCTTCTTGGTTACATTCAAACGTGCTCTTCACTGGCTTGACTCCTTCTACCTTTTTATCTTCTTTGCAGTTATGTTCTCTCCTTCCATCCAGGAACAGTTTCAGCAATCTCCTTAAGTCATTTTCATCAGAAGGCTGTCCAAATATTGTGTCCTGTGTCCTGACTCTCCCCTGCTTAAAGGTAACTTCTCTCCCGCCTCATGTTTGTATGGCTTATTTTTGCAAACAGCAGCATATTCAACTGGCTTCTGGTGCTCTTTAGCTCCATAAACAAGCAGTAGGAATAACAAACATCAATTTTGCATTCCACTTGCACGCTTCTCTCTGAGGATCCGTAGCACTTTAAAACTCCATTCTGAACTGGGAGAATCCATATGAAACCTAGAAATGAGAATTACCTAGGTAAAAATAAATTGAAAATAAAATTCAGTTTTATTAGGTATGATTTCTAGAGAGAAATTCATAGTGTACTAAAGAAAATAACACTAATGCTATAGTGCTTCACTGAGGTCACAGAAAGCACATTCTCTGTGAAATTGCTAAGACATCCCGAGGTTGACAAAAAGGTATTATTATTATTATCATTATTGTTATGGATTTTTGCATTTTCCTTTTTCAAACCATCTAACACAGTCTGAATAATCATTTAAGTTTCAAGAGTATAGTATTAACATTTATATAGAACTTTGAAGTTTCCAAACATTTTTTGGGTACACTGTCAAATGTATTCTTCAAAACAATACAGTGACTTAGCATTAAGACAAAGAGTCTGATGTCTAAGGAATAATGTGGCTGCTAAGGATCAGAAGACTGGTAACAGAGCCACCCTAAATCCAGTTCTCTTTTCACTAAACCACCAGTTCCAAGTTCTGCCTCCAGAGCATCTTGTTACAAATACCGGGGGAGTTTTGAAAAAATGTATCAATGCCCAGGCCCTAACTCAGGAGCTTCCCTGGTGCCTGAGTGGTAAACAATCTGCCTGCCAATGCAGGAGATTCGAGAGCTTGATCCCTGGGTCGGAAAGATATCCTGGAGGAGGAAATGACAACCCACTCCAGTATTCTTGCCTGGAGAATCCCATGGACAGAGGCGCCTGGTAGGCTATAGTCCCATGAAGTCAGACATGACTTAGCAGCTAAACACCAGCAACAGAAGGCCCTGACTCAGAATTTCTAAGTGTAGGGTCTAAGCGTCAGTAACTTTTGGAAATTCTTTGGGAGACTCTGAGGTAGAGCCAAGGGTGGGATCCACAGTACCAAACTGAGTAGATTCTTTTATCATGGCTAATATTGAAGCATGGCTTATTTAACCAATTCAGCATCTTGTAAAATAGGTAGGCAGACTAAAAGCAAAATAGCTGGCCTGCCACTTTCATCTTCTATTCTTTTTCACTAAGATTTTTTTAAGGTGTGCCTTTAGCAGTGAGTTGTCATGCCTTTTCGCCTTTTCGTACTGTTCATGGGGTTCTCCTGGCAGGAACACTGAAGTGGTGTGCCATTCCCTTCTTCAGGTGATGCTTTTGAACTGTGGTGTTGGAGAAGACTCTTGAGAGTCCCTTGGACTGCAAGCAGATCCAACCAGTCCATCCTAAAGGAGATCAGACCTGAATATTTATTGGAAGGACTGATGCTGAAGCTGAAACTGCAATACTTTGGCCACCTGATGCGAAGATCTGACTCACTGGAAAAGACCCTAATGCTGGGAAAGATTGAAGGCAGGAGGAGAAGGGGATGACAGAGGGTGAGATGGCTGGATGGCATCACCGACTCGATGGACATGAACTTGGGTAAACTCAGGAGCTGGTGACGGACAGGGCGGCCTGGCGTGCTGCGGTCCATCGGCAGCATGGACTCTGCGTCTTACTCGCAGAGAGTAAGACACAACTGGGCAACTGAACTGACTGCCTTAGCAGTGAAGATATGCTGAAACTATGGGGATATTTAATATGATTAGCTAATTGATCCCTTGAAACAGCAGGAACAACGTACACAGCAAGCAGAGAGAAAGTCCTAAATAGTGGACTTCTCACTGAACCAATCTTTGGCAATAGGGCTTTGGCATATACCCACGAGAGAGGTGAGGTTACCAGTGGCAATATGGTCCCTGACCAAATTCAACCAGTTACTTTTTCTCCTAGGTCCATGACTACTGAACTGCAAAGTTCCATTTAGCTGGAATTTCCATTCCATTCAGTGGCTTGTATTTTATTGTTCTTTCTAAATGGGAAGGTCCCAGTGCAGTGGAAAGAACAGTTTGCAAACATCAAGTCTCTGCACATACTTTGCCCTCACACCTCTCACCAGAAAAAGAAAACCCAGGCTTCTTTCTTTCTTCTCTTTCCTCTGAGACTGAGTCCAGAGGCTTGCCTCCTAAAATAAAATAGAAGATGGAATGAACTGACCTGCTTAGCATGACACTAGATTAGAAAGCAAGACTTGGGAAAAGAGGGAATTCATTAAATTCTGCGATCCCTTCCTTAACTGACGGAAATCCATATGTGGTAGGTGGAGTAAGAAACAGCTTTTCATAAACACGACCCAGGCAGGACGATAAAGTGTGGGGCAGACCCCTCTGGTCTCTGGTTGCTAAAAATACAGATGGCAGACAAAACTGCTAACAGCAGGAAGGCCTCAGATGATGTTCCATATCCGTGCTTCGATAGCTTGTGATGGAGAGATGAGCACTTCAAGTACTCTTGCCGTTCGGGGGCTTTAGCAGGAGCGCTCTGTGTTTCTATTAACTGCTCATTCAGTGATATTTGCTGTGTGCCTACTGTGTGTGGATGACTGTTCTAAGTGACGGAGATAAGCAAGCCAGACAAGCAAGCAAGACAAACAGAAACATCCTTCAGCGTGCTTTTTGGCCCTCTGTATGTTTTCTTTGGAGAAGTGTCTATGCAGATGATGGATAAAGGTGTGGTGCATATGTACAGAGAAGTGTGACTCAGCCATAGAAAAGGATGAAACAATGCCATTTGCAGTGATGTGGATGGACCTAGAAATGATCATACTCAGTCAGTCAGACAGAGCAAGACAAATATTGTATGATGTCACTCATGCACGCATGCACCTTCAGTCGCTTTAGTCATGTCTGACTCTTTGCGGCCCTGTGGCCCATAGTTCCCCAGGTCGTCTGTCCGTGAGGTTCTCTAGGCAGGAGTACTGGACTGGGGTGCCATGCCGTCCTCCAGGGGCTCTTCCTGACCCAGAGACTAGGCACACGTCTCTAGCATCTCCTGCATCGCAGGCAGATTCTTTACCACTGAGCCACCTGGGAAGCCCAATATCACTCATATATGGACTCAATTTAAAAAAATGATATAAATGAAGTTATTTGCAAAATAGAAACAGACTCACTGATTTCAAAAGCAGAGTATGGTTACCAAAGGGGAAGGGTTAAGAGGAGCTTGCGATTAGCACGCACACAGCACTGTCTGTGGAGCGGAGGACCAGCACCGCACAGGGAACTCTACTCAGCTTTCTGTGATAAGCTAACTGAAAAAAGAATCTGAAAAGGAATTAACATATGTGAGTGTGTAACTGAATGAATGGATCACTCTGCATACCTGAAACTGACACTATGCTATAAATCAAGCACTCCAATAAAATTTAAAAAACGAAAACCAGGAAGCCCTGTCTCATGGAGGCCCTCAGAGCGCAGGGAGGCAGGACTACCTTCTTCATTTGCTCTCAGTCTGGCGACAGGAGAGAGGACCTCCGCCAGAGGGTTGACCTAAATCTGAAAGAAAGGTATCTACTGAACCATCTAGACAGGGACAGAATTATTCAGAGTCTAAACATGAACTTGGTCTGAGGCTACTGAAGCAAACCAGTAGAAAAAAGTTTGATCCTCTTCTTCCAGGGTATTCCAGAGCACATCACATCAATCAGTTCCAAGAAAAACAAAAAACAAACCAAAGAAACACACACACAAAACAAAACAAAACAAAGCTACATTTCTGAGCACACGTTTAGTAATTTTGCAGCTCTGATCTATTAGAGAACAAGGGGACGGAATGGGACAGCAGAACACCTGGGAGCAGAGAATGCCTGAGACACGGTGGTCACGGGTCATCGTCGATGCTGGCATACCTCGAGGCCTCGGGAAGACACAGCCATCGGGAAGCAGATGGCTTGGATGGCTTGAAGAACTGATATACTACTGCTGTTTAAACTAAGAGCTGGAACTGCCTAGTTACAAAGGTCAAATTCCTGGAACAAGGTAGTATAGGTGAGATGGTTTGGTGGTTGAAGTTAGATAATGCCATGCTTGAAGGAATTTGTGTACATGTATGTATATTCTACATCACTGAAATAGGCACTATGAGCTGCCACAGATCTTAAAACACTCTCCTGATTATGTGGAAGTCATCTGCGGAATATTTAGGTCCTCCGTCCAAACATCATGAGCCACAGCTCACTTTCCTCCTCTGCTAGACACCCAGTCAGTGTTCAACATGGTCTTAATTACTTTTTACCCACTACATGGCCATCTAATTTTTTCTGTAGTGTCCCTAAATGCACCACTAACAGGTCT
This sequence comes from Cervus canadensis, assembly GCF_019320065.1. NCBI lineage: Eukaryota > Metazoa > Chordata > Mammalia > Artiodactyla > Cervidae > Cervus > Cervus canadensis. Next base: position 41,939,625 of record NC_057416.1, on the reverse strand, counting down.
GTGATCAAGGGGTTATACAGGGCTTCATCTAAAGATCTAAGACCTTTGACAGGATATACATTCTCCTAAAAAATATCCCAGGATAGCAAGAAGACTGTATATAGAGTGGATGACCAACAAGTGATCACCATTTGCTAGAGAGCTTTTGGACTCTCCATTCCCCATTTTGTGTCAATTATGTATCTGCAGTGTTTGGCATGTTTCCTAAATATAGACAGACTCAAGGAGAGCCTCAGTGGCATCTAAGTATGGCTGCTTAACTGTCTCCTAACATATTCAGGAAAGAGCCTGAAGTATGAAGCAATGGGTACGCTGAGTGCAATCAGGGGTAATGATGATGAAAGTAAGCAGTTCTCCTCCAAGGAAAGATGTCTTTCCCTGGTTCATTAATTGGTTAAAGACCTTAGATCAGCATAAAATGCCTTTAGCTGGTAATTAGCATGCAAATAAGCAATGGCCCACAGGCCCAGGATTTAAAAGAAATGAGGCTGGGCTTAAAAGGAATGCTGGAGGCAAGCATATCTTAACAAAAATAAATAATTCCCTAAGCACTGGTACTTTTTCTTTAGGATGCTTTCTTTCTGAATCCTGTGAACCCCACCCTGAGATTTGACTCTATTATTAAGCTTCACCACTGAGGTCACTGAAATAAATTCTTTAAGAAATAACTGTCAGAAGAAAGCAGATTGCTTCTGGGGGAGACCTGCGGGTTTTCCATTAGGAAGCTTATGAAACATTTCTATCTGGTACATAAAGCTGGGTTTTATACCACAGTAAATTTTGCAAAGGCTGGAAAGTCCCTGTAGAGATTAATAGATTTGGAACCCCCAAATCAGCTCCACATCTCAAAATTAGCAATCACTTTTGTGTTTCTCAGGATAGGTTAGGCTACGAGACTGTGAGAAATTAATCCCAGAATTTCAGGGCCTGAACATCAGCAGCGCTGATCTCTCACTGCGGCTCCATTTCCAGTGCAGACAAGCAGGGGCCACTCCTCATCCCACAGGACCCAGTGGTTGGAGGCTCTGCCCACTTGTAACTGCACCATCTGGAGCCTCTGCCACTGGCTCTGGAATGCTTCACCCTGGAGCTGAGGCTCTTTTTCTTCTGCTTTTAGCCCATTGGCCAGCACAGGCCCGCTGGCCCCATCTAACTGGAGAGGGGCTGAGAGACATAGCAGGCACTCAGTGAACACTCCTGTCTGATTGTACCCAAACCTTCTCTCCTTCTCTGCTGCAGCAAATCAGGCCAAGCCCAGGGCCACCAACATGCTTTTTTTAAACGAATAAGAAGAAAATGTGGACACTGGCTCAAGAACTAAAATGCCTGCGAGGGTGGGAGGCAGTACCCTGACCACTCCATGCGGTGTTTAAGGTGGAGACCTCTTTGGACGATACCAAAGTGCTCCTGCTCTTATTTTTTAGATTGTTTATCTGGATTACTGTTTCTCAATACTGTCTTTCTTTATCTCACCCCTAAAGAAGTTTTTTTGACGTTTATTTTTCCAAACGGCCCCCTAAGGAAATATTACTGCTACAGATATACTAGATATCTATTTATATGCCATATGTGTATCTGAGCCTTACACACAAAAATAGTAACTTTTTTTCCACAAGAACCGAGGACTTTTGTTACCCTCTTGGAGATGATATTACCTTAACACGTAAGAACTGTGGCTGCTTAGTAGCTAAGTAGGATCCAACTCTGTCGCGACCCCATGGACTGTAGCCCTCCAGGCTCCTCTATCCATGGATTTCCCAGGCAAGAGTACTGAATTAGGTTGCCCTTTTCTTCTCCAGGGGATCTACCTGACCCAGGAATCAAACCCTCATCCCCTGTGTCTCCTGCATTGGCAGGAAAGTTTGGTTACCACTGAGCCACCTGGGAAGCCTACCCTTGAGAATGTATGATCTAAATTTAGCAGAACTGTTTCCAATTGTCTCTGTAAACAAGGTACTAGAAAGGAATTAAAATTGAAGACTTTTGCAGTTTGGCATGAAGCATTAGCAGGGTTCCTTTGGGCAGATGCTAAAGATCATAAAATGCCAGGGGGTCCCACGCACAAGCTAGAACCGGAAATCTCTCTATCCGGGATAAAGGGCAAAAGCAGCATGCGCAGATCAGTTCACCTGGAAAGTTTCCTTCTGTCCCCTCCCCTCACTCCTTTTCTTCGATATGCAAGGGGATGGGAAGAAATTGATCCAAGCAGTTTAAGAGCTGTTGTAATTTGGGATTCTATGAAAACCAGTCAGAAGTGGATATTCAAGGGTGATATTCAATATCACCTCTGATATGTGATATCTCACAAGGAAAACAATGAACCCTGGAGCTTGCCAAACAGGATCCAAAGGATGAAAGAGTAGGAAGCTAGGATGAGCCTCTGTTAAGCTGATGGAAGTACGCCAGATTCCCAATTCTGTTATCTGATACAGTCTTCCAGAATTGGCAAGAAAATTTGAGCTGTTTTGCATGAATATTACAAAGGAAAAAAAAAAAAGTGAAAGCAACTCATCTTGTCATTAGTATTTTGTCAGATATGCCACATCAAATTTTGCAAGCTTTATACTATTTTATCCGTGACCAGTACGCTGACCTTGGTACGTGCCCTGGCATCCCTCTCTCCTGCCAGTCTCCTGTCTTCCACGTCAGCCCACTCATCAGGGAGGATGCCGAGGGCGTGGAGCCGGGGCTCCACATAGTCTTTATTTCACTTCATAAGACCCTGTGGAAGAGTCAGAGCAGCAGTGGTCAGAGGGGCAGGAAATGGGCGCATTGGACAGGAAGCACAGATACCTTTAAAAAACTGCACAGAAATAATAAGGTACTAGCTTGTTTCTAAGATCTATGATCAAGTGACTGCTCTAGATACCGTTTACAAAACTGATACTTTGTTGGGAGACAAACCAAGTTTTGTGATATAATTAAATAGAAACTAAATTGGAGAAAATGCATAATCATTTTTTTATTAATATGTTAACTCTGTAAAGAGTTTTTGCGTATTGTAGGCATTGAGCAAGATAACTAAAGCAAGTTAATTAGACTTCAAGTGAATTGCCACTATGTTAATTCATATTTTATAAGAACAGTAATTAAAATCCAACATGTTATAGCAGCATTTTATTATATCCAATACTAACATTTCCTTAGAAGTGATTTTAAAACTCTAGTTTAATGGATTAGTAAAAGTGCAGTAGGGTAACTGGGCATTTATTGTTAATAGAATCTAGATTACGAAGTGAATTTTTATTGTTTTTAAAGTCATTCACTGCACAATTTTAATGATATAATAGTTGCATTCCATTGGGAGTTCATTTGTAGCCACTTGGTGCCTCAAATGGCTTTCTATATACATATTAAAATAAACATTGGTTTGACATCATTTCTCCAGTCTCTTTTTATTTATTTAAGCAAGCATAATTAGCATGGTCTTTGGACCTGACTCCGAGCACAGTGGGTAGTATGATACATGAGGAGAGCTGGGGTTTTCCTCCTCAAACCACCATACCCAGCTGCCAAACGTCTCCCACATTCGAACCAGGGCAAGGGTCCAAGGGGTGATTCCGCTTCCTTCACGAAAAAATAATTGGAGGAAGGATGATGAGGTAAATAAGGCGTGTGAAGTCAGGTCAGGCCCTTCCTCCCGCAGATTAACTGCGCTCCTGATCGCGTGCCGTTTGGAGGAGAGAAAGGCGTTGGTTGCCCTGTTGATGCGGGGTCCCAGCAGGGCTCCAACGGGTGACGAGGCCAGTGTGTGCCCGCAGAAACCAGGAGAAATCGTGTCCCTGGTCTTTTAACCAAGTCACCCCGAGGGGGCCGCTACCCTGCGGAGAGCCGCTGCAGAGTCCCGAGCTGCGGGGTGGAGGGTCCTCCTTGCCGCTCAGAGCTTGAGATGAATGAGGAGACATGGCCCTTCTGAAGCCGTCACCGCCGCACTCAGGAAGGTCTTCCCGCTCCAGTTTTCCCAGCGAGGAAACCTGCGCCGCGCAGTGCCGCACTTTGCGGGGAATGGCTGCATGGCCCTGCTGATTGCTGGATGCCCAAATCGTCCCTCCGGAAAGATTTAGACTCCAGCTGCTGGAGCCCCGGTTCTCGCACCCTCGGGGCACCGGGTGAGTGGACACCTGCCTCGCTTGGTCACGTTCCCTCCCTGCACAGCCTGCGGCCAGCGAGGACTCAAAGGTGGAGACGACCCGCCATCCAGCCCTGAAGAGGGGAAGGGGCAGAGGCGGGCGCGTCCTTCCCACGCTGCCATTGAAACCACAGGGCAGCCCCAGCCTCGTTTTGTCCAGTCCCGCTTTTCCGGTTTTCCTTCCACGGTGGAACCCCCAGCACGTCCCCTGGTAAACTGTCCCCCCAGGACTTGCTGCCCGAGGAAATCAATTGCATCCACCCTGTGCTACTTGGGGATCTCGGGTTCACCATGATCTTGTGGACATCACAGAGGCAATTACAGCCATGGTGCTTGTGTTTCCATTTTGAATACACACTTCATGAATGGCTTAAATAAATGGAAACAGCAGTTGAATTTAAATTATAGGGTTAACAGAAGGGATTGAGTTTATAGGATTTAAAAGAACACTGATCTTGAAGGGCATTAGATAAGTGAGGAAATTTTACAATGAAAGATAATTAGATTCAGATCTTGAATACATTAGAAATCAGAGACACACGTTTAGGTGGTGGTCTTAAAAGAGAAGGAACATTTCCCTTTGCAATCTTCAGTGTTTAAAAATTAGATAAAGATCCCAGAGTAAAGTATGATTTGCCTTTACAGCTTCTCATTGGATGACTCTTTGAGAAAAGACATCAGGTTTTCTACAGGGAAAGAGGTTTGAGTAAATGAGGGAATTTCTCTTGTAGATGTTACTAGAGAGGAACATTCAAGCTCATTACCATTTATATGTAATGAAGTCATTCACTGAGCCTTTTAAATGCCCCTCCACTGAACAAATCCCAGGATAACCAGCATGAAGCCAGGAAGAAAGCAATTGTGGGTTTTTTTTTTTTTCATATTAATGACACTACTTTTGGAGACATCTCGTAGAAACTTTCCAAATATTTGAAAAAGAAAAATCTCTTAATAGATTTTTATAACAGACTTTGTTGTAGAATTCAGATAGTTTCTAGAGAATTCTGCAACCATGAGCTCTCTTTGAGCCCTCCACTCTCCCCAGAGATATCTGGGGTGATATCATCTTACTGAAGATGATATCAGTGCTTTTTATTTAACTATAGATATCACCTCAGTTCAGTTCAGTTGCTCAGTCGTGTCTGACTCTGCAACCCCATGGACTGCAGCATGCCAGGCCTCCCTGTCCATCACCAACTCCTGGAGCTTGCTCAAACTCAGGTCCATCGAGTGGGTGATGTCATCCAACCATCTCATCCTCTGTTGTCCCCTTCTCCTCCCTCCTTCAACCTTTCCAGCATCAAGGACTTTCAAATGAGTCAGCTCTTCGAATCAGGTGGCCAAAGTATTGCAGTTTCAGCTTCTATCAGTCCTTCAGTGAATATGTAGGACTGATTCCTTTAGGATGGACTGGTTGGATCTCTTTGCAGTCCAAGGGACTCTCAAGAGTCTTCTCCAACACCACAGTTCAAAAGCGTCAATTCTTTGGTGCTCAGCTTTCTTTATGGTCCAACTCTCACATCCATACATGACTACTGGAAAAACCATAGCTTTGCTATAAAAGTTTACTATTTCTTCTGAGTATTTTTAGTCTGATTCTGGGAAAGATTGAAGGTGGGAAGAGAAGGGGACGACAGAGGATGAGATGGTTGGAAGGCATCACCAACTCGAGGGACACAAGTTTGAGAAAGCTCCAGGAGTTGGTGATGGACAGGGAAGCTTGGCGTGCTGCAGTCCACGGGGTCGCAGAGTCGGACATGACTGAGTGAGTGAACTGAACTGAACTGATTTTTAGTCTGAGATTCAGAATGTTTCTATGTTTAAACTTTTCTTCATTATATCTTCCTGGTGCCATTAAATCACAGCATTTCCTGATCCCCTTCTGCCAAATAGCATTTATTGCGATTTAGAAGTTGGAGATCAGCTAAAAGGCTGTAGATAAATTAGAAGTCTCTTTAATAAACTGCATTAAGCATAGTTACTGTCCTTTCTGTTTATGGAGAAGAAGTCTACCACCAGGATGCAAACTCATTTGCGTATTCACTTATTTTACTTCAACAACAGTATTAATTATGTCTTCAAACCTAAAATGGATGATGAGCTTTGAGATAAAGGATACCTGGCTACAGAACCTAGTTTCCCTCCCCTCTATTTTCTTTCTTTCCTACTTTCTTCTTTATGTGTTTTTGTCAACACTGATAGATACTCCTAACACAAAATGCAAAACTGTGTGCCTTCACTTATTCAACAAACATTTTTGAACATCTATTATATGCCCCAATATGTGTTAGAAATGTGGGATACATTTTTAGCCAAGCAGGCTTATCCCTTCCCTAAAGGAACTTAATAGAAAGGAAGAAAAAACTTTCTTCTACCTCCATAGGCTCTATGCCTGAACTTAAGAATTAAACTGACCTCAGACATTAACAAGATAAAAGCATACACATTTTATTTAATATTTTTTACATGGACAAGAGAGTCTTAAAAAGGAAAATGAAGACCCGAAGAAGCTGTTAAGGCCCCGAATCTTATACACTTTAAAAACAAAGAATGATAAATTGTGGGGCTGTGACAAGACAATTTAACTTGGGCCAGGGGTAGGAAACAGTGGGCCAGGGACAAGGAAATACATGCAGGAAACTGATGGAAACTAAAGATTACTTTAGTCGTTTTCTACATACAGATCCGTTTCAGCACTAACTCCCATCAGGTGATAGAATGTTTTTCTCAGTCCAAGGAGATTGCTTTCCTCATGGAACTTTTACGACCGACTTTGAGTAGACCAGGGAAGCTCAGAGATACCTTCTTGCATCTGCTGTTTCTCAAGAGCCTTCCGCTCAAAATAATCAATATGCCAGAGGAGCATATTTGGGGTGGCCCACCCTGAACTCCTCATTGACATAAAATGATGCCTGCCTTCAGAGAGTTCATCCCAGGTAGCAGACATGCCTCAGCTGTGTCACATGCATTAGTTGTTGCATGAAGATGAGTTTGGGAACATCTCAGTTACACTTTCAGGATTCAGGAAACTCTCAACAAGAGAAAGAAATCCAGGCAAGGAAAGACCTTGTGTAGGGATCTGAAGGCTTAACGGTGAGATTCTGGAGCAGCAGAGTTAGGAGGCACTGAATTGTGTGCCTGTAAAGGGGAGACACAGGAAAAGAAGCAGGCATGTTAGCAAAAACCTCGATCAGCTCACCAACTTGCATTTCTTACTGAGAAGGCTGGGATGGAAACTGTGTCAGAGAGAGCAAATTGACCACCGAAGATTTGGGATCCCCTCCTGTGAGGCAGAATTACTGCTAAAAAATGGTTTCCCTACCAACGGCATTTTATCGTCTCTGTGAATCTAGATGGTGCTAGCTGCTGTAGTTTAGTCGCTCAGTCGTGTCCGACTCTTTGTGACCCCATGGACTTTGCAGCCCACCAGGCTCCTCTGCCCATGGGATTCTCCAGGCAAGAATCCTGGGGTGGGTTACCATTTCCTTCTCCAGGGCATCTTCCTGACCCAGGGATCAAACCTATGTCTCTTGCTTTGGCAGGCAGACTTTTTAACCACTGAGCTACCAGGGAAGCCCATGTGGTGAGTAGTGTTTACTAAGTGAGTGTGTCTGTCTCAGGTGGAGGGGATGTGAAATAAGGGTTAGTTTTCTCCACTGCCTCTCATCTCTTGGTTGAATAATGATATGCAGGGCACCCTTGGAAGCGCCATAAAGAAGAAGGAACCATCGCCAGTAACCTAGGTTTTGAATGACTAGATGAATCTTAGCCCCACTCTCTAATGAAGAACACCAACGCTGGACTGATACATAAGTGAAAAATCAGGTTTTACTCTAACATGCAATGGGCATTTTCAATTTTATCACTGCAGCTTGTTTTACCCTAATTAATGCAAGGATAGGTGTGATATGATCAGTGTATATTTTTGAAAAGAGAAGATGCATTGTGTGGCCTCTAAGGTCACGTGCTGGGAAATTGCAATAAGCCACTGGAAGGTAGGACTTGTATCAGAACTTTTATAGCTAAAGAAGATTACAGGATTGGGCAACATTTGGATGAATCATCCTGTAAGAATTTCTCCTAGCTTCAGTAAATGATGTCTAGTTGGTCCCAAGTTTTAAAATACGAGGGGCAAGTTGTTAAAAACATAATACAAAAATATCCCTTTAACAATGAAATTTGTGGTACAGTAAACATGCATATTAGATTTGAAGAACCCAAATATGATGACTAGAAGCAACTGTAAATATTACTTAACTATTCAAATATTGCAGTATTTGAAATGAAGGATTCTATTTTTAATGGGAAATCTGTATCTCATCATAAAAAGGAATACTTTTGGTTAACTCTCCTTCACAGAAAGTGGCTCTTTCTTCACATGGATGTTAGCCATCTCATAAAGACAAGACTGCTATGATATATTTCAAGGAGGAGAGCCCAGAGACTTACAAATGCACACAGAGTGTAGCTTGAAGAGAGATGTTCCCTCTGCCAGGGTATAGGATGCCAGATCATGAATCCTTACAGAGCGGACATTACAGATTGGAGTCTGGAAGGAGAGAGGAAGTCAAGGAAACAAGAGGCATTGTAGAACGAATGATGGGGATAATTAAGGCTACAAGTCAAGAAGGGTTTAGCTCTTGCAATGCAAATAAATCAGAAGCCCGTTTGAAGCAAGGAAACAGTGTGCCTCTTGGAATTTGTCAAGTTCTTGCCTTTTTGATTTCCATGTAATCTAATGCTCTCTTCAGGAAGTATCTTCCTATTGTAAGATACATAGAAAAAAAATATGGTAACTGCCAAAATATGAAAAGAGGCTTATACACACACCTAGCTGCCTTGAACTGGTTTTGAATTAAAACAATAAAAAAGACATCAATCATATTTCTCAATCAGTATTTAGCATATCATTACCAACCTTGGCAGGGATAAATGACACATTTTTAGGTGATGCTAATGAAGATGACATTTTCAGATGGCCAAAACTGGAAGTTTCTATTTGTAAAATAATCCCTGAATGAGACATTGGGTTTCTGAGGGGGAGGTTTGCATCACTAAACTAGTGTATTGCTCCTTTAAAGGATTCATACATAAATTGATTAACCTATTTTTTCAAACCACACTTTAATATAATAACATTTTTGTTTATTTTTTGATTTCATGATGGTTATTAGTTGTTTGTTTTTGACTTTTGTGGGAAGGGGAATTTTTGTCCTTTGTTATTCCACTGTTGACAGTGAAGCCAGTGATAGAAAATATAGTGTAGCATTCAGAGAATTGTTTCAGAATTTGAGTTTTCAAATTTCTTTATATGATTACAGTAATATTTTCACTTATTCTAAAAATAATATTTGCTTTTCTGATTATAAATTTACTATGTGTTCCGTCTATAAAATTTAAATATGAGAAAAGTATAAAACATTAAAATATTTTAAAATTTAGTTGTCTTCTTTTTTATTCTTTTTCTACTTCTATGCATAGATAAGTTTGTTGTGCTTTTTCCTGCAATGCTATATTATATGGCACTATGTCAAAAATGTTCTTTGACAACAAAATTTTAATGGTTATATGATGACCCATCACATAGATGCATCATATATTTTTTAATGATCCTTTTTTCTGAACATGTAAAATGTCCTCAAAATTGTGCTATTCCAAAACACACACACACACAGAAGAGGAAAGACTTCACTTGAAAAATCCTTCTCATAAGATATAGTTTTTATTTCTAAGTAATATATGCTTCCCAGGTTGCTCAGCAGTAAAGAATCTGCATGCCAACGCAAGAGACACAGGTTCGATCCCTGGGTCGGGAAGACCCCCTGGAGAAGGAAATGGCAATGCACTCCAGCATTCTTGCCTGGGAAATCCCATGGACAGAGGAGCCTGGCAGGCTACAGTCCATGGGATGGCAAAGAGTTGGACATGACTGAGAGACTAAAAAACGACAGATAGACAGATAGATACATGTGTATGTTATCTTCTTACCAAAGACTCCTAGAAATGAAGTTTCTATACCAGTGTGTGCAGACCCTTTGGGAGGCTCTTGATTCATGTAACTAGATCGCCCCCAGGTTCCTGCACCAGTCACACTCCTGTCCGGGACCATGGTTATCTCGGCCAGCCCAGCTCTGGTTATCGTTATTGTTGCTACCCTGTATCAAGTTGAGAGGCAAAAAAAATGGGGTCTTATTATGTGCATCATGTCATTTTCACTTCCCTATCTACAAAGGGGAATGACTTTCTGTTCATTTACTAATTTGGATTTAAATTCTTCCTTTCATGGATTGCCTTTCTAAACCTTTGCATAGCATTGTTCTTAAGATACTGATTTAAAGTAATATGTTTTTAGAAATAAATATTCTAACACCTTTTCTTGTTAATCTTTACTACTTTTGTCTATATATCTTATAATTATTCTGTAGACATATATAAATTCTTGAACTTAAAAGCTTGCCTCCAATTCTTGAACTTATACTTTGCTAAAAAAATTTTTAGCAACGATGTAATCATTTAAAAGCTTACCTCCAATTATTTTGAATTTTTAAATTATTTTTATAGTTAATTCTGTAATTTCTGAATTTATTTTGATGTATTTTATTTGATCAACATTTAAGTTGTGTTGTACTTTCAAAGGTTGTTGGAGAGGGAGAGTTTATAAAATAATTTTTAGTCTATAAACTGATTATATATGCTTTAATAAGTTAAATAAACACTTTATTTTACTGCTTTCTCAATAAGACATTGACAGTCATAAGCATTAGACCATATTTTCTGTATTGGAGTATGACTGATTTAACATCTTATTAGTTTCAGGAACACACCATAGTGGTCCCATGCTATGGTTTCTGCAGTGGTCATGTACAGATGTGAGAGTTAGATCATGAAGAAAGTGGAGCGCCGAAGAATTGACGCTTTCAAGTCGTTGTGCTGGAGAAGACTCTTTAGAGTCCCTTGGACTGAAAGGAGATCCACCCAGTCCATCCTGAAGGAAATCAATGCTGAATATTCCCTGGAAGGACTGATGCTGAAGCTGAAGCTCCAACACTGTGGCCACCTGATGCAAACTGCAAGCTCATTGGAAAAGCCTCTGATACTGAGAAGATTGAAGGCAAAGGAGAAATGTGCAACAGAGAATGAGACGATTAGATGGCATCTCCGACTCAATGAATGTGAGCAAACTCTGGGAGACAGTAAAGGGGAGGGAAGCCTGGCGTGCTGCAGTTCACGGAGTCACAAAGAATCAGACATGACTTAGGGACTGAACACCACCACTCCATTTAAAGTTATTATAAAACTGTTATTGTTCAGTCACTCAGCCATGAAATTATAACGTATTGGTTGCATTATATTGCCTGTAAAGTGTTGTCTGTATTCCTCATGCTGTACTATCGTCCATGTAGATTATTTATTTTACAGGGCTTCCCCTTTTGCTCAGAGGGGAAAGTGTCTGCCTGCAATGCAGGAGACCCAGGTTTGATTCCTCGGTTGGGAAGATCCCCTGGAGGAGGAAATAGCAACCACTCCAATATTCTTGCCTGGGAAACCCCATGGACAGAGGAGCCTGGTGACTACAGTCCATGGAGTCACAAGAGTCAGACACGGCTTAGCGACTAAACAGCAGTGTGTATTTCCGAGCCCCATGCCACCCTCTTACCCTCCCTGCCGCCTTCTCCCCACTGATAACCACTAGTTTCTTCTCAGTATCTGTGAGTCTATTTGTTTTGCCATATTTGCTTTTACTTTTTATGTTCCCACATATAAATAATAACATGGAGTATTTATCTTTCTCTGTGTGACTTATTTCACTAAGCATAACAACCACCCTGACTGCACCAGTCTCATCTGACCTGGCAAGCTAAACAGACTTGGGCCTGCTTAGGTCTTGGATGGGGCACCCTTTTGGATAATGTGGATGTTAAAACATACATATATAAGTATGTAAATATAACTACACAAATATACAAACATATATCTGCTGGTCAAAATTTATAGGAAAAGGAATATTCTAGCATTTATTGGAATATCTCTATCCCTTCACTGTGTTGATGTGTCACACAGCATATATAATATCATATATTACACATTTTCTGATCCAGTTCAGAACTACTTGTGTTAGTTCACAGGTCTGTATATCCCATGCTATACCAATAAATCATTCGTTGAATTTTCAGACTTTTATAATAGATGTATTAATATTTTATATTTATCTGATCATGGAAGTGTCTTATTTCCCTTTTTCAAAATAGTTTCTTCAAAAGTTTCTGAATAACTTAAAATTATTTTGTCCAATTTCAAATAGTTTTCCATTGAGATTTTTAATGAGGTTCAATAAATATAGGATGTATTTTTAAACATAAATAATACCTTTTCAAAACTCAATCTTTCCATCCAGGAAAACCTGTGTGTATTAATTTTTCATAGTACTTAGAAAGTGTTATAGCTTTGTCATTTCTCATTAGAATTGATTATTTATACACATTTTACCTATTCCTATTCTTTTTTTAAAGAAAACTTCACTATATTATACGTTCAAACTAGGCTTACAAACATTTAGGTACTCTCTTGCTTCTTCATTTAGTTGTTTTGTTGGATCTTTTTATTAAATTATTGTAATTAATCTATTACAGTGAATTCTCTAGATACTTTTCAAAAAATGAATATGATGACATCAAGCCTCCTGTTTCATTCTTTCCCATAGGTTTCAGATAGTCAGTTCAGTCGCTCAGTTGTGTCCAACTCTTTACAACCCATGGACTGCAACACACCAGGCCTCCCTCTCCATCACCAATTCCTGGCGTTTACTCAAACTCACGTCCATTGAGTCAGTGATGCCATCCAGTCATCTCATCCTCTGCTGTCCCCTTCTCCTTTCACCTTCAATCTTTCCCAACATCAGGGTCTTTACCAATAAGTCATTTCTTCACATGAGGTGGCCAAAGTATTGGAGTTTCAGCTTCAACATCAGTCTTTCCAATGAATATTCAGGACTGGTTTCCTTTAGGATGGACTCGTTTATTTCTTGTTATACGTTCTTTTTTCTCTCTCTCTTCTTTTTGCCTTTGACTAGAACCTCCAGAAAACTGTTTAATAGTAATGGCAGCTATGATAACACATTTTGTTATTTAGAATTTAGATGGTGTGCCACTTCAGCTGCATGTTTTCAAGTATTATCCTTTGAATGTTAGCTCTCCAGATGCATTGGGAGAAAAGAATTCCTTTTTTTTTTTTTCCTTTAAGTCTGTAAAGTTTCTTGTAAAAATGTTTAAGAAATTGTTTTAAGAAAACACAGCACTGAAGTTGGGGAGCATGCACACACGCTCAGGGCAGCTTGAAGAAATCCAGCAGGAAGAAGGGTGGTTTCCTCTCTGCCGACAGCAGCAAGCTGCCCTCTCGTGTGCAGCGGGTGAGAAGCCACCACCACTTCAAACTCACGTTCCTCCAATGAGCTTTTGTTCAGAACCTCTCTTTCCAAATTCCTCCTTTCCTCTGTAGAACAACTGGTATCACTTGTTCTCATGATTTGCCTATGGTTCACCATACTTGCTTGTCCCCAGCGAAATCCCTCTGCTATTCCCCAAACTCATCTATCTTCTTAAATAAAACTGCTCTTCACTGTTTAAACCTGGCATTATCATTAAAGACATAGTGCATTTTTGCAGCTAAAGAGCTGAGAAATCCTGCAGTTGAAAAAGTTGTTTTTGTTTTGCTCCATTTTCAAATAGATCAGAGAATTTTTCACGGCATTTTAGTGAAAAACCATTAAAATTTATGTTTCATTGAACAGAATCAGTCATTAATTCATGTGAAAATGTTGGGTGGGAGAAGTACTCCGCCCTAGGTGCAAGCCGTAAGGGACGCCCAACAGTGGGTTGTGGGATCATGCGGTAGCTCGGCTTTTAATTTTTTAAGTTGTCCATAGTGGCTATAGAGGAAAGAGCGAGAAAGAGAAGGGGAGGAAGGGAGGAAGAAACTTGAGGAAACAGCCAAGCGCATCCCGCTGGGCCCTTAATGCCATCGCGTGCATCCTTATAAGAGCGAGATGGAGGGAGAAACAGGAAGGAAAGCGGAAGTGAACGCAAAGGCAGAAACGGAAATGATGCAGCTAGGAGTCCTTGAATGCCTGCGGCTGGAGGCCTGGCTGGGCAAGGACTCGGATTCCTCCTAGAGCCTTTGGAGGGAGCTTGGCCCTGCCAACACCGTGATTCTGCCCTCCAGAACCATGAAAGCAAGTATTTCTGTTGTCGGAAGCCAACCAATTTACTGTCGTTTGTTACAGGAGCTAGAGAAAACTAACGCAAGAACCGCAGTCAGATTCCCAGGTAAGCAGCTCTGAAAGGCCTACTTTTTCATTTAAATAAATACACCCACATTTGTGCCAGGTCTGGAGTACCAAATCTTTTTCTTATATTCATGGATTTCTTTTTCACTTAGCAATTCTCTTGTATGGTGCCACACAAATGAACTTTACTGGGTTTTACTTTTTCAGTGATTGTCTTATGGGTATTGATTTTCCTTTCGTGATCACGCTATTGAACACCAGTTTGAACAGAGCACACTTTGATAGAAGTGCAAAAATAACTTGAGTAAACTAGTATATTCTTTGGCATCAGAGCAACCACTGAGTAAATAAGTGGTCTGGCTTGCTGAATTGGACACACTTATAATTCAAACTGCAAATTGACTGCAAATATTTTTTAACAACTGATATTTACAAAAAGAACATACATTATATACAAATATTATACATTAGAGTAAATGCTGATCTTGAAACATGTTTATAAGTATGAGAGAGAAAAACTCTTTTATCAGTCAAGTTATAAATCATTTCTGCATGATGAAGTTGTCAAAATCAGCTTCAAATATCATTTTTGAGTCTAGTACTTTCTTTGAAAGGTAAATACAAAAAAAAGAAAATCCATCAGTGATAACTTGGCTTTGGGTATACCTAGATGTGAGACATCTATTTTTGCTGTAGTCCAGATGTTGCCATCTGTTTTCTATATTTTAACAGATCTAACTGATTATGAATTAATGGTCACTAGAAATACAAGAGGCATTTCCCAGAAAAGAAGATTGTTTCTGGGCCTTAGATTGAGCCACATTAGTAGGAAAAAGACCAAGGGCAGGCGTGGGATGGGAGTGGAGAGTTAATCAGCTCAAAAGAACAATGCCCTCCAAAATAAACTGAAATGATTAGGGCATACAGAGTAATGTCTGATAGATATTTTGGTGACATAGTGAGTCCAGCACAGGCTGAATAGGTAGAAAACCAAGGATCTCGAAAGATAATACTAGTGCACTTTTCTCCTTGAAAGCTAAATAATAAGTGTCTGTGCCACTAGATCAAACTGACTCCAGATCTATTCATCTAATTTGCTGCTAGACCTACTGTGAGTGTGCATCCTTATCCTAAAGCTGAGGCTCCTGTGTTGCCTTTGTTTGCCCGTGTGAAATAAAAGAATGCATATCCTTTTTCTTTCTCTCTATAATATATGCATGTGTGTGCGTGTGGTGTGTAAAATCTGACCCCAGTTCCCGGAACAAAGCTCCTGGAGCCTGAGGATCTCCCTAAGTGTGAAGAGCACAGTGGGCGTCATCTGTTCTAGCATGTGGTCTTTGGCCCTGATTTCTGACAGAGCTTCTGCGCCCCTTGAAGTCAGTCCCCCGGGCGCTCGGAGTGTCTGTGCCTCTGATGAGGTGGCACGAGCTGGGCTCCAGGAGGGGATCTGGTCACCAGAGAAACCAAGCCATGACTAGAAGCTTTGATTTTCAGCCCGAGGCCCCATTCCCCAGAGGGAGGAGAGGGCCTAGAAATTGACTTCATTTTAAATCATGCCTCCATAAAAATCCCCAAAGTAGACAATTTCTGGATTGCTGTGCAGATCTAGTGTCAGACGTGTTGTGAGTGTGATTATAGAGGAAAAACCCAGGACGAGTGTGCTCGTCCCCACAGCCTGCCTAGCAGCAGATGTGTCTCTGTGTGCATGATAGAGTACATTTATGTATGTTTGCATTTGCAGCTTCTATAAATAAACATCAGCCTGTATCAAGGATGTCAAGAATTTATTGACACATTGGTAAGGGAAAGTGTTAATTCTTTTGAAAGTTACATGTTGGTTTGTGGATTAAAAGTTCTCATACACCATTATTGTGTTCTTTCCAACAAATCAGGAAAGCAAGTGTATTCCTGAGTCATTCCATATCTCAAATGTGATCACTTCTCCTTACGTCATGACCACTAGTAAATGCCAGTGTCATGGCTCAGAGCCAGGGAGACCCAGGGCTCTTATTAATTCCTCACACTTTGCTCAGGAGGAAACTCCAGGGACATGAAGGACGGGAAAGACAAGAATCCTTCAGGAGGAGTTTTCCAGTACATGGGAGATAGCAGCATTGGGGCAAAACTTCTTGGAGCTTCCACATTCTTGAAACCCATCTGGTATTTCCAGCTGGTTCCTGAAAGATACACAGACACAACACAGAGGAAGTTCTGTGGCGAGGAAAGCACACGGCTGAAAGAACCACCAAAAGCCCCAGGAGTTCAAGAGGCCTTCCCGGATCGGCACTCTCTGTCCTCACCCCAAATCCCACACTCTGAGAGATATAAAACCTCTGCTTTTTACCATCTTATCATTTCACTGTTCCCCTCATACCCAATTGAAGCCAAATTGGGCCTCTAGAGCCCAAGACTGAATTAATTCCTGGGACAGAATTTTGATAAAGTAGAAAAGTTTTATTGTTTTGCCAGGCAAAGGGGAGCACAGCAGGCTAGTGCTCTCAAAACTGTGTGTCGTGCCCCGGAGACAGCGGTGGGGGGTCTTACAGTGTCAGGGAGCAGGTGTGATCAGCTCGTGGACATTCTCCTGATGATTCGGTGGTGAGGTGAGTAGGACTCAGAATCATCAACCTCCTGGTTCTAAGGAGGCTGGGGTCTACATGCATGTGGACAGCAAACAGTTCACTTCTCCCACTTGGTGGGGGTTTTGATATCTACACTACGTCTCAAAGATACGGTGTGTGTACCGCTTGAGGGGGAATCAGGACCCTGCCCCAAGACTGCACTGCTGTTCCTTGATTCCCACTCCCTGTCCCCACATCCCCTCCTGTTCTGACTAGCAACTATTTGAACTTGCTTAGAACTCAGGCTTCCCTCGTGGCTCAGCTGGTAAAGAATCCACCTGCAATGCAGGAGACCTGGGTTCTAATCCCTGGATTGGGAAGATCCTCTGGAGAAGGGAAAGGCTACCCACTCCAGTATTCTTGCCTGGAGAGTCAGACACGACTGAGTGATTTCACTTTCACTTAATCATTCATAGAACACTTGTTGTTTACATTATCACATTACACTTTATGCACAGTGCTTTGAATTGGGTGTTAATTCTATCTCCATTTTAAGTCTTAGGTTAGCAACAGTAAATTATTCAGAATTGTATTTAGAAAATAGTATATGCAGTGCTAAAATATAGGTCCTTTGGCTATCTTTTCCTTTCTGATCTGAGAAGCTTCTATCTTTAACTTATATACAAATTTTCCTTACTGAATGGAGGAGAAATAAGAGCTAAAATGTATAATGAATAGGGAAGGTAGAAGAATATATCTTCTTTAGTGAATAATGTTCAACCTGAGCTTTCTGTAAAATCCATTCCCATTTTCCACAGCATCCACTCTCTGGATCTGAAAATCAGCTCTGAAATACCTGACTTAAAAAAAATGATAGTGAACTAACAATGTATTGGAAAATAAGCAGAGTGTAGTTCTACAAATTGAGAGGGAAAGGAACTTTGCCAAACACCATGAGGCTTAGACCACAGACTAGTCCCTTTTTATCCATGGTTTCACTTTCTCTGGTTTCTATTACCTGGGTTCATCCAAGGCCCAGAAATACTAAATGGAAAGTTCCAGAAATAAATAATACATTTTAAACTGCATGCTGTTCTGAGTACTGTGATGAAACCTCCTGCCATTCTGCTCTGTCTCACCTGAGTTCTCCAACCATTGACATCATCCACTCCTGACATCCAGCCATCAACTTTGTCACAGTTCAGTGGTCCAGGATCACCCAAAGCAAGTGATCCCCCTTCTGACAAATCATCAGAAGGTCAGTAATAGCCTAATATAGTGATCAAAATGCCTCCATCATTCATTTCACTTCATCTCACCAAGTGGGTACACCATCATCATAAGAAGGTGGGGCAAACGGTACAATAGGATATTTTGAGAAAAAGAGACCACATTCACATAGCTTTTATTACAGCATATGTTATAATTGTTCTATTTATTCCTATCTCTTGTTAATCTCTGACTGTGCTTAATTATAAGCTAAACTGTCTCATAGGTGTATTTATAGGAAAAAAACAGTAGGGAGCCATTTTCCACATTTTCTTTCATCACTACCTTGCTGAATTATTGACTCCAGTTGTTCAATATCTTTTTTTTTTTTTAAATATTTATTTATTTTATTTATTTATTTGGCTGTTCCCAGCCTTAGCTGCAGCATGTGGGATCAAGTTCCCTGACCAGGGATTGAACCCTGGCCCCCTGCATTGGGAGCACAGAGTCTTAGCCTCTAGACCACCAGGGAAGTCCCTGTTCAATATCTTAAAACAAAATATAACTTAATTTTTGAGTACCTAATATTAAAAAGGCACATGCTGACTATTCATTTCCTCAAAAAAGAACAAATGCATAGCTATAACATGTCAGTCAATAAATCTGTTGTTTAGGAGACTGAGGTAAAAGAAATGTTAACATTATTTGCTTTCAGGGAGCTTACATACTACCAGTGTATATACCAAATATATGTATACTACTATGCGTATACCAGATATATGCATGAAAAATATGCATATATTTATAATATAGAGTGGGGTTATAATAACTGAGTTATGGGCAATTTTATTTGGTAGCAACCAAGTGAGAAATAATTATCTCCAACTATAATTGTTGAAGGAGGCTTCACATAACAATCAAATTGATCTTAAATTTTAGCTTGAAGCTTGTCAGATAAAGAAAGGATGTGGAATGAGGTGTTTCAGGCACGTGGGTAGAAACAGCTATGTGGGAAAAGCAGGGTGTGATTGAGAGTGGAACATTCAATGAGCTGTGACTTTTCTAATATTGGCTGCATTGAGCCAGAGGCAAAGTTCCCAAAACAGAAAAATGACTAGCCAATAAAAAAAAGTCGAGTTTATTGCTTACCTCAGGAAGAGGTATTCTTCCCCAGTAGTAGTGATGGACAAAGTGAAGAGCAAATTTGGATTATTTATTGAGATTTTAAAGTCAAGTTTAAGGTATTTAAATAAGAGAGTTGTAATTACATATAATCTTGGATTTGTACACAGCAGCAAGGCAAATATTTTGAAGCAAGAGGTTAAGAAAGTCTTAAAGTACAAACTATCATTTGATCCTTTCAATTGAAGAGTTGATGGATCTTTCAGGAGCTGCCTGGAATGAAATGCAGTTATCTGCAACTTTTAAAGTCATGTTAATATAGGCAGTAAGCTGTGTGAATATAGATGGGTCTGATTCTTGGTTGGGATGAAATAGTCAATAAAAGTAAATTTCATCAGATGTTAAAGGGTCTTGGATGTCATTCAGATACCCCATATGTTCTCTCTTTGTCCTTCTTAAATTAATGATGCTCTGTATTTCTTGCTGTTGCTCAGCTACTCAGGGTATTAAAATTATGATTGCACAAAGTCTTGAATTATTCAGCTAGACATGTCCCACAATTTATACCACAGATAAAAAATGGACTAAGTGTGTCATGATTGCAGGTGTGGGCGATGCCTAGTCTTTCTTCCTGAAAATCTCCTTGTTCTTGAATGTGACTATTTTCTGAAGATCATGACTCTTAGTCTCTTTTCCTCTTCTGTGGAACTTGATGTACAAACAATGAGACTTCTCGGCTCTGGGGGACTTTTGTTTAATGATCTTAACAAGTGAGTACTGGCACACAAGGTGATTTATCATCAATGCTTTCCAAACAAGGAGTCATCAAAGGGAGGAAATTTGAACTATAAACTTGTTCATCCCCAAGAGCAGTGTAAACTTTTGACATCCAAAAGCCATCCAAAGCCACCTGGAACTTGTTTTCTTTACTTCCTAGAGATCACAGCTAAGCCATCACTCTACTGCTGGCAAGTGATTGAATGCTTGCTGGTGAAACTGTTCACCTCATATTGGGGCTTGAACCCATCCACCAGGACATGAACCCAGCCAAAACCCAGTTTGGAACTTGAACCCAAGAGGCTAGCACTAGAAACCAGCCAAAAGCCTGCCTGGGACTTGAATGCATGGTCTTTTAATTAGAATCACTCACCCGATGTCTGGACTTACTGAGCCTCAGGGGAACAGTGGAGAAATAACTCCAGAAAGAATGAAGGGATGGATCCAAAGCAAAAACAACACCCAGTTGTGAATGTGACTGGTGAGGGAAGTAAAATCTGATGCTATAAAGAACAATATTGCATAAGAACCTGGAATGTCAGGTCCATGAATCAAGGTAAATTGGAACTGGTCAAACAGAAGATGGCAAGAGTGAATATCTACATTTTAGGAACCAGTGAACTAAAATGGACTAGAATGAGTGAATTTAACGCAGATGATCATTATATCTACTACTGTGGGCAAGAATCCCTTAGAAGAAATGAAGTAGCCATCATAGTCAACAAAAGAGTCCAAAATGCAGTACTTGGATGTCATCTCTAAAATGACAGAGTGATGCCTGTTCATTTCCAAGGCAAACCATTCAATATCATGGTAATCCAAGTCTCTGCCCTGACCAGTAATGCTGAAGAAGCTGAAGTTGAACAGTTCTATGAAGACCTACAAGACCTCCTAGAACTAGCACCCTGCAAAGTGGCCCTTTTCATTATAGGGGACTGGAATGCAAAAGGAGGAAGTCAAGAGATACGTGGAGTAACAGGCAAGTTTGGCTTTGGAGTACAAAATGAAGCAGGGCAAAGGCTAATAGGGCAAAGGCTAATAGAGTTTTACCAAAAGAACATACTGGTCATAGCAAACACCCTCTTCCAACAATAGAAGAGAAGACTTTATACATGGCCATCAGCAGGTGGTCAATACCAAAATCAGATTGATTATATTCTTTGTAGCCAAAGATGGAGAAGCTCTATACAGTCAGCAAAGAACAAAACCAGGAGCTAACTGTGGCTCAGATCATGAACTCTTACTTGCAAAATTCAAACTGAAATTGAAGAAAGTAGGGACAACCACTAGACCATTCAGGTATGACCTAAATCAAGTCCCTAACATTTATACAGTGGAAGTGAGAAATAGATTTGAAGGACTAGATCTGATAGACCGAATGTCTGATGAACTATGGACAGAGGTTCATGACACTGTATAGGAGACAGGGATCAAGACCATCCCCAAGAAAAAGATGCAAAAAAGCAAAATGGCTGTCTAAGGAGGCCTTACAAATAGTTGTGAAAAGAAGTGAAAAGCAAAGGAGAAAAGGAAAGATATATTGATTTGAAGGCAGAGTTCCAAAGAATAGCAAGGAGAGATAAGAAAGCCTTCCTCAGTGATCAGTGCAAAGAAATAGAGGAAAACAATAGAATGGGAAAGACTAGAGATCTCTTCAAGAAAATTAGAGATACCAAGGGAACATTTCATGCAAAGATGGGCTCAATAAAGGACAGAAATGGTATGGACATAACAGAAGCAGAAGATATTAAGAAGAGGTGGCAAGAATACACAGAAGAACTGTACAAAAAAAAGATCTTCATGACCCAGATAATCATGATGGTGTGATCACTCACCTAGAGCCAGACATCCTGGAATGTGAAGTCATGAGGGCCTTAGGAAGCATCACTACAAACAAAGCTAGTGGAAGTGATGGAATTTCAGCTGAGATATTTCAAATCCTGAAAGATGATACTGTGAAAGTGCTGCACACAATATGCCAGCAAATTTGGAAAACTCAGCAGTGGCCACAGGACTGGAAAAGGTCCGTTTTCATCCCAATCCCAAAGAAATGCAATGCCAAAGAATGCTCAAACTACCGCACAATTGCACTCATCTCACACGCTAGCAAAGTAATGCTCAAAATTCTCCAAACCAGGCTACAACAGTACATGAACCCTGAACTTCCAGATGTTCAAGCTGGATTTAAAAAAGGCAGAGGAACCAGAGGTCAAATTGCCAACATCTACTGGATCATCAAAAATGCAAGAGAGTTCCAGAAAAATATCTACTCTGCTTTTTTGACTATGCCAACGCCTTTGACTGTGTGGATCACAACAAACTGGAAAATTCTTCTAGAGATGGGAATACCAGTCCACCTGACCTGTCTCCTGAGAAATCTCTATGCAGGTTAAGGAGCAACAGTTAGAACTGGACATGGAGAAACAGGCTGGTTCCAATTCAGGAAAGGAGTATGTCAAAACTATATATTGTCACCCTGCTTATTTAACTTATATGTACATCATGTAAAATGCTGGGCTGGATGAAGCAAAAGCTGGAATCAAGATTGCTGGGAGAAATATCAATAACCTCAGATATGCCAATGACACCACCCTTATGGCAGAAAGCAAATACGAACTAAAGAGCCTCTTGATGAAAGTGAGAGAGGAGAGTGATAAAGTTAGCTGAAAGCTCAACATTCAGAAAACTAAGATCATGGCATCTGGTCCCATCACTTCATGACAAATAGATGGGGAAACAATGGAAATCATGAGAGACTTTATATTTTGGGGCTCCAAAATCACCTCCGATGGTGACTGCACCCATGAAAATAAAAGACACTTGCTCCTTGGAAGAAAAGCTATGACCAACCTAGACAGCATATTAAAAAGCAGAGACATCACTTTGGTGACAAAGGTCTGTCTAGTCAAAGCTATGGTTTTTCCAGTAGTCATGTATGTATGTGAAAATTGGACTATAAAAAAAGCTGAGTGCCAAAGAATTGATGCTTTTTAACTGTGGTGTTGGAGAAGACTCTTGAGAGTCCCTTGGACTGCAAGGAGATCCAACCAGTCCACCCTAAAGGAGATCAGTCCTGGGTGTTCATTGGAAGGACTGATGCTGAAGCTGAAACTCCAGTACTTGGCCACCTGATGCAAATAACTGACTCATTGGAAAAGACCCTGATGCTGGGAAAGATTGAAGGTGGGAGGAGAAGGGGACAACAGGGGATGAGATGGTTGGGTGGATCACCGACTGAATGGACATGAGTTTGAATAAGCTCTGGGAGTTGGTGATGGACAGAGAAGCCTGGTGTGCTACAGCCCTTGGGGGTCTCAGAGTTGGACACTACTGATCAACTGAACTGACTGACTGAGGTTCATGTTCTTTGTGTCTCATTGCAGAAAGAATTCACTGAGAGACTAAGTGGTAGGTAAGAAGTAGATTTCATTCAGTGAAAAATGTACTGCACAAACAGTGTGGGCCATCACTGAGCGTGGGTGTGGCCTGGAAATATGAAGTGGTTATCTTTTATGGGCTGAGTAATTTCATTGGCTAATGAGTAGGATTACTCCAACCATTTTGGGAAGGGGCAGAGGTTTCCAGGCATTGAGCCACCTCCCCCTTTTTGGTCTTTCGTCAACCTGGGAACTGTCAGGGCACCTCTGGTTGTGTCAGTTAGCTTGCTCACGTGCTGAAGTATTATAAGGAGCTTATACTGAGCATCAAGGTCTAGTCAAGGTGACTTCTCTGCCATCTTGGACTCATTTGATTCTGATCAGTTGTGTTGTGCCCTCAGGCTATGTCTTTCTTTCAAAGCTGTGCCCTGCCCCCTTCCCTTCTATTTCACTGGTACCGATCATAGTTATGTAAAAATAACCTGCACAGTTTCTCTGGAATGGCATTGTATCTTGTCTTATAACCCCTGCCATTTTCTATTTCCCTTGGAACAGATTTGAATTGTTATTTGAAGCAGTGCCTCCTGAGTTGCAATTCTTAAGGTCCCTGATAAACTCTTCTTATTCATAGCTTTCTGCATTTCTTTGTAGACACATCCATCTTCACCACTAGCTTGAACAACAATGTAAAATAGTTTCTGTATTTCTTTGAGGCTTAAGTATTTTCTATGTGAAACGAACAGTGTAATATCAACATCACAAAGTTTTGGTGATTAATTTAAATATACAGCATTTTACATGGCAATTTTTGGGTGAAAAATAGATAAATTTTATATCATTATTACAATGAAATTTTGTATTCTGATTCAGTGCTTTAAAACTCACACGCTTATCTCTGGATTCAGTTTTCAGGCAAGTCACATTTTCTTTATCGTTTTTCAATCTGGTGCATCTGCCTTCATAAATCATATATAAAGTTGATAAAAGCAAAGAGCACAGCCTTAGGAAAATCCAACAGGTTGGCAACTATTTATAATTTGACAATTTATGAGAAAAAATATCTCCATTACATAAATAATTCCCTCGCATTTCTTTTGCTTATACAACATTATTTCTACAAGCTTGTCACAAAGAAAATGCGGATTGATTTATATTCTTGGGGGTGGGAGGCACAATGGGTAAATGTGAGCACAATAGTTTGCCTCAGTCTTTTTTGCTGAGAAGGTGATACTAATCTTTTATTTTATAAAGATATACCTGAATTCAGCCAAAGGCTAATAATCCACAGGGACATAGAAAGCTCTAGGAGTAATTTAGCTTTGAGCTGTTTCTGTGTATGCCAGTGATCATTTGGCTGGTTCCACTGGCGTCACTGGCTTTGAATGGAAATGTGAACTGTCCTTGGACTTACTCTGCCCTTTATCCTCCCTCCGCAGCATAAGAGAAAGAGCAGTTGAATTGCTCCAGGGCATGCTCTCCAGCTGTGTACACACAGTCCTCCAGGTACTGAGGATCAAGAAACCAGTGTTCTAATCACAGCCCCCATTAGACATTCTTGTGCCAATCACTGAGTATTCTGAAAATCATTTGCAAATTAAGGAGTCTATGTCTATTATAAAATCATATATAAATGATTCTAAAATCATTATAATTTGCAAATAATAAAATCAAAATAATTTCTAAAATAGGGTGTTGAGCTATGCGCTTGAATGTGTTTTATCAACTTGGCTAACATTATAGGAGTTTTTGCTGAAAAAAAGAATGAATCAAACACTGAAAAATTAAAGCTAATCCCGAAAAACAGACATCTCAAGTTAAAGATCTTAATACTTTTCTATGTATGGGAAAATGCAAGAGTCTGAGATCATTGAAATTATTCCTTTCATAAGCATCTTAATTATCTAGAACCAGCATCCTATTTTTCTCCATCCTGAATCCCTCTCAGGGCACAGTGTCAGGGGCAGATGACCTTTACAGTGTCTCCTCTCTTGATGGCAGG
The DNA here is from genome assembly GCF_019320065.1 of Cervus canadensis. Taxonomy (NCBI): domain Eukaryota; kingdom Metazoa; phylum Chordata; class Mammalia; order Artiodactyla; family Cervidae; genus Cervus; species Cervus canadensis. Next base: position 41,914,169 of record NC_057416.1, on the reverse strand, counting down.
CAACATTTTTGTTTGCTAAAAGGGCAGGCAATATTTTTTTGTCCACATCAGAACACCTTTCCTGTGTGGTTTCAGAATCGAGTTGGCCAAGAAAGAAACTTGTTCAAGATTGGAAGGTAGAAATGAAGATGAGGCCATTACTCTTTGAAGGAACTTGGCAATCAGATCCTGGGACTGCAGGCCAGAAGTGGCCCATGAACAACAGTTGTCTTCCTTCTCCTCACAATCTGAGTAAATCTTGTCACCATAATTGCTGGTCCTGTCAGCCAGCACTGACCCATTGCCCACCACCAGGCACAAGCCCGAAGAGACCCCAGCTTCCTCAGAAGAGGTGCTTACTACAGGACTCCAGCTGGTTTTCCCTTCATGGCCCAGTTGATGTCTAGATACTTTGCTTCTTGAATTTTCCTGCAAACTCTGACTTGTCCATGTGCTCCAGCATTTCAGACTGAAACTGAGCAAGACATTGTGGGGCTCCTAGACATGGAAGGCATTCTCTGCCTTACATTTCTTGTTTCTGAGGAAATAGCCTGCAGCCTTCATGACCTTCCCTGAGTTACACAGGGCAAGTTCAAACCATTGCTGATCAAGGAAGGAGGAAGATGCAAAGACAAAGGAAAAGCAGCCAAAAACAACAGTGCAGCCTTGAGGCAGGGCCCTCATTCTCTCTAAGGGATGCAGATTCTCCCTAAGGATGCAGATTCTCCCTAAGGATGCAGATTCTCTCTAAGGGATGCAGATTCTCCCTAAGGATGCAGATTCTCCCTAAGGGATGCAGATTCTGCCTAAGGGATGCAGATTCTGCCTAAGGGATGCAGATTCTCCCTAAGGATGCAGATTCTCCCTAAGGGATGCAGATTCTCCCTAAGGGATGCAGATTCTCCCTAGGGATGCAGATTCTCCCTAAGGGATGCAGATTCTCCCTAAGGGATGCAGATTCTGCCTAAGGGATGCAGATTCTCCCTAAGGGATGCAGATTCTGCCTAAGGATGCAGATTCTGCCTAAGGGATGCAGATTCTCCCTAAGGGATGCAGATTCTCCCTAGGGATGCAGATAGCAATATCATTGAGCTATATTGTTGTGGTGTTCAGCTGCTAAGACCTGTCCAACTTTCTGTGACCCCATGAACTGCAGAACTCCAGGTTTCTCTGTCCTCATGTACCTCCCAGAATCTGCTCAAATTCATGTCCACTGAGTTGGCAATGCCATCTAACCATCTCATCCTCTGCCACCCATTTTTCCTCTTGCCCTTAATCTTTCCCAGCATCAAGGTCTTTTCCAGTGAGTTGGCTTTTCACATCAGGTGGCCAAAGTATTGGAGCCTCAGCTTCAGCATCAGTCCTCCCAGTGAATATGCAGGGTTGGATTCCTTTAGGATTGACTGACTTGACAACCTTGCAGTCCATAGGACTCTCAAGATAGTTTCCAGCACTACAATTCAACAGCATCAATTCTTCACCACTCAGCCTTCTTTATGGTCCAAATCTCTGATCTGTACACAACTACTGGAAAAATCACAGCTTTCTTGACTATATGGACCTTTTTCAGCAGAGTGATGTTTCTACTTTTTAATACACTGTCTAGGCTTGTCATAGCTTTCCTTCCAAGGAGCAAACATTTTTTGATTTATTGTGCAGGCACTGTCCACACTGATTTTGGAGCCCAAAAAAATAACATCTGTCACTGCTTCCAATTTTTCCCCTTCTATTTGCCATGAATTGATGGGACCTGATGCCATGATCTTAGATTTTTGAATGTTGAGTTTCAAACCAGCTTTTTCACTCTCCTCTTTCACCCTCATCAAGAAGCTCTTTAGTTCCTCTTTGCCTTCTGCATTAGAGGGGTGCGATCTGCATATGTAAGGTTGTTGAAATTTCTCCTGACAATCTTGATTCCAGCTTGTGATTCATCCAGCCCTGCATTTCAAATGATCTACTCTGCATATAAGTTAAATAAGCAGAGGAACAATATACAGCCTTGTCATACTCCTTTCCCAATTTTGAACGAGTCAGTTGTTCCATATCTGGTTCTAACTGTGTCTTCTTGACCTGCATACAGGTTTCTCAGGAGGCAGGTAAGGTGGTCTGATAGCCTCATCACTTTAAGAATTTTCCACAGTTTGTTGTGATTCACACAGTAAAAGGCTTTACCATAGCCTATGAAACAAAAACAGATTTTTTTTCAAACTATCTTGCTTTGTCCATGATCCAAACAAGGTTGGCAATTTGATCTTTGGTTCCTTTGCCTCTTTGAAACCTAGCTTGTACATCTGGGAGTTGTTAGTTAAAGTACTGAAACTAGCTTGAAGGATTTTGAGCATTACCTTGCCAGCATGAGAAATGAGCAGTTTTATACTTTAGTAATAAACTGTACTTTGCAGAGTTGTACTTTAGTACCTACAATTGTACTTTAGTTTGAACACTCTTTGGCATTGATTTTCTTGGAGAGAGGAATGAAAACTGACCTTTTCCAGTCCTGTGGCCATTGCTGAGTTTTCCAAATTTTCTGGCATATTGAGTGTAGCACTTTCACAGCATCATCTTTTATGATTTGAAATAGATCAGCTGGAATACCATCACATCCACTAGCTTTATTTGTAGTAATACTTCCTAATGCCCACTTGATTTCATATTCCAGGATTTCTGGCTCTAGGTATGTGACCACACCATTGTGTATAGCCAAGTCATTAAAACGTTTTTGTATAGTTCTTCTGTGTATACTTGCCACCTCTTCTTAATGTCTCCTGCCTCTGTTAGATCCTTACTGTTTATGTCCTTTATCCTACCTATTCTTGCCTGAAATGTTCCCTCCATATCTCCAATTCTCTTGAAGAGCTCTCTAGTCTTTCCCATTCTATTGTTTTCCTCTACCTCTTTGTATTGTTCATTTAAAAAGGCTGCCTTATTTCTCCTTGCTATTCTCTGGAACCCTGCATTCATTGGGGTATATTTTTCCATTTCTCCTTTGTCTTGCACTTATATTCTTTCCTTGGCTATTTGTAAAACCTCCTGAGACAACCACTTTGCTTGATTGAATTTCTTTTTCTTTGAGATGTTTTGGTCACTGACTCCTGTACAGTGTTACAAACATGGGTCCATAGTTCTTTAGGCACTCTATCTACCAGATCTAATCCCTTGAATCTATTTGTCACCTCCACTGTATAATCATAAGGGATTTGATTTAGGTCATATGTGAATAACCTAGTGGTTTTCTCTACTTTCTTCCATTTAAGGCTGAATTTTACAAAAAGAAGCACATGATATGAGCCACAGTCAGCTCCAGGTTTTGTTTTTGCTGACTGTGTAGAATGAACAAATGGAGATCATTCTGTCGTTTTTGAGGCCCGACCCAAGCACTGCATTCAGGACTCTTATAAACTATGAAGGCTGCTCCATTTCTTATAAGGGATTCTTGTACACAGTAGTAGATACAATGGTTACCTGAATTAACTTCATCTATTCCCATCCATTTTAGTTTACTGATTTCTAAGATGTTGATGTTCAATCTTGCCATCTCCTGCTTAATCATGTGCAATTTACCTTGATTTGTGGACCTAACATTCTAGGTTCCTATGAATAATGTTCTTTACAGAATTGGACTTACTTTCACCACCAGACATATCCACAACTGAGCATCATTTCTGCTTTGGCCCAGACACTTCATTCTTCTGGAGCTATTTGCTATTTGCACCATGCTCTAACCAACCGAGCTAACTGCCAGCTGGCTTTCTGGAGCTATTTGTAGCTGCCCTCTGCTCTTCCCCAGTGGCGTATTGGATACCTTCTGACCTGGGAGGCTCTTCTTCCAGTGCCATATCTTTTTGTCTTTCCATACTGTTCATGGGATTCTCGAGGCAAGAATATTGGAGTGGTTCGCCATTCCCTCTGTCAGTGGACCATGTTTTGTCAGAAGTCTCCACTATGACCCATCTGTCATGGGTGGCCCTGCAGAGAATGGCTCATAACTTCATTGAGTTATGCAAGTCCTTTCATCAGGGCAAGGCTGTATTCCATGAAGGGGATCTTTACAGAAAGGAAACCCACAACACATGGGGGTTTTAGTGCTTGAGGAACCATTCCTCATTCCAGAGTTTAAGTCATGGTTCGATGACCTCAAGAATCAGAGGAGCTCTCCAGGATCATGTGAGGCCAGACTACAGGCCGTCACACACCCTGATCCTTATCAGGAAGCCTGCTCTTGAACATTGCTATAAAACGCCTCACCAAATTCTCCCAGGCTGGGACACACGGTTTCTGAGGGCGTGAACTGCTGTGTCCCCCTTTGCCTCACAAAGCAATACAGCTGGTCTTTGCTACTCCACCCAGAACCCTGCCTGAGATTCAGCTTGGCACTGGAGCACACGGGTGTTCTTGGCGTTAAGGCAGAAACAGTTCACTCTTGTTTGAACTTCCACTTCCTCCTTGTAGACCCTCCTTTCTTCATCCGCTCCCATATTTGCATAATTCCTGTTACGTATACCATGTCTTCTGACAGAAACTGGGTGGTACAGACCAAAATTCATAAAGTCCCTTTTAATTAAGACATGAAATGGTTCTATAATTTCTTTCATAGATTCAACCATTAACCTAAGAGTGATGATTAATGTTTTCATTTAACCCTCTCAGCAAGTCTATGAAGTAGGTATTATTAATAGGCTCAATTTACAGACGAAAGAACACATTTTAAGAATATTATCTAACTCAATTCACACAGCTTGTTGTGATCATAATTCAAACCTTATATATCTCACTGCAGAATATAAGTCCTCAGGGTGCACAGACATCTATGGATCTATAGTTGTGAATCAGATGATCTGTGAACACTTGGAAAGTGTATTTGCATTAAACAGTTTTCTAGGTAGAAACAGGCTGTAGTTTTCAAAATGTTTATAAAGAATCCTGTAACCACAAACATTAAAATTAATGCTTGAAAATCTACTGGCCATGTGTAACTGCTTAAATCTAAATTAAGTTTAAATTTAAGATTTAAAATTCAGTTTCTTAGTTTGATCGCATTTCCGGTGCTCAGGAGCCACATGTGGCTACCATATTGGACAGTACAGATAAAACTTCCTGTGATGATGAAAATATTTTCCATTAGACAGTGCTACTTTAGAGAATCATCAACATTTTAAGGAAGTGCAAAAGGAGACTTGCTCTCTACATATTAAGGGAGCCAACCTTTTTTTTTTTTTTAAACCATTCCCCTACTCTCCCTCAACTATCCCCAGAACATGAAACCCCCACTCAAGTAGAGCATTAAATTTAGAACATTAAATTCACTGAGCAGCTTAGGAGAAGCTCCATATTTTCCTTCATAAAGGTCAGTGCCTTTTGAACAGCATGATTGCATACAGAGTTGAAAAACAGATCCAATTCACCTACAGAGCCACATAAATACTTTAGGATGGTGTTTTATAAACTGTAAACTTTATTATAGGCTCTGGTTGTGGAGCAGGTGAAGTCTATATATCATCAAGCCCCACCACTCATGTCAGTGCTTTAGTAGCCTGCCTCTGCACTCTGCTGCATACTACCCCAGCAGACTGGATTAACAGCTCTCCTGGGCTCCCTCCTGCCTTCCAGGAGAAATACTGATTGAACCAGAAGCAAATTCCTCCTCCTCTGACTTATGTGCATAAGAGAAAAACCTAGGATTTACCAACAGCACAATAGACTACAAACAGAAAACCAATTGCCCTCTTCTGGGAAAGCACTAAAGAGTTTATCATCCTTTCAGGCCAGATAGGTTTTGAATGGTGAGCACAGACCTTTATAGCTGCAGCATAGTTCTCTGCATTTTAAGGAGAAACACAATAGCATCCGCAATTAGGAACTAATTAGAAAAATAAGTAGTGGATCCAGAATTGGACAGCTATCCCTCATAACCTGAAAGCGAGCAAAACACTTCAGATTCTCCTGTGTAAAGAAGGACTGGAGTGGTACCAACATCAGTTCTGACAAAAGGGAAAATATAGTCAATTGCCTTCTTAGAAGTTGACTCCCTCAAAAAACAATGTAAGTGTAATATGGGGGTCTGACATTTTCTAGTAAGCTATCTTTTAACCTGGAAAATATGTAGAACCACAATCTAAAAGTACTTGGATGCTTGTGAAATTTATGAGGATTTTCATATTTTAAACTTTAAGTTAATTAAAATATAAATTTATTTTATATATTTTTAGGAGTACCCTACTCTTTGGAAATATCTTACCAGTTATAAAGATACACTTTCTTTGCAGAACTGATTTGAAGTTGAAAGATGGTGGTGGTGATTTAGTCGCTAAATCATGTCTGACTCCTTGCAATCCCATGGACTGTAGCCGGCCAGGCTCCTCTCGCCATGGGATTTTCCAGGCAAGAATACTGGAGTGGGCTGCCATTGTCCTCTCTAGGGGAGCTTCCCGACCCAGGGGTTGAGCTCCATTCACCTGCACTGGCAGGAGGATTCTTTACCCCTGAGCCGCCTGGGAAGCACCGTTGAAAGATCCTTTCATAGAATTAGATTTTCTCTGTTCAAGTTAAATGTTTCTCAAGCTGTGTTGGGAGGATCCTTTAGGATAAACACTTAAATATTCTTAAGAACTTCTGTCTTTAAAAAGCTTTCTTCTATACTTAGGTCTGAGAAAAATTTGCTTAGCTGGGAATTTATTAAGATGTGTTCTGATATAAAGTCTATTTTCTTAAAGAAAATTAATTTAACCTTTATTTTATATTAGAGTCTAGTTGATTTACAAAGTCGTGTTAGTTTCATGTGTAAGCAGAGTGATTGTTATATATATATACACATATACACATTCTTTCTTCAGATTCTTTTTTCAGATTCTTTTCCCATATAGGTTATTACAAGATTTTGAATAGTTCCCTGTGCTATATAGTAGGTCCTTGTTGTTTACCTATTTTATATATAGTAATGTGGAGAAAGGGATGTCAGAGGATAAGATAGTTAGATAGCATCACCGACTCAATGGACGTGACAATCTGAGCAAACTCTGGGAGACAGTGGAGGGCAGGGGAGCCTGGTGTGCTGCAGCTCATGAGGTCACAAAGAGCTAGACACTGCTTAGTAACTGAACAATAGCAACAACAACAACTCTGCACATGTCAACCCCAAACTTTGGCTGCTTGCCTCAATCACTCTACACAGCAAGTTAGGACAGTGCAGCCTTTGTCACTGATCAGAGGGCGTAGAAAGTCTTCCGGAATCATGCAGAAGGCAAGTTAGGACTCAGCTAACCTATAGTGAGGGGGAAATGGGATGCTTCCCAGAAGCAGTCCAGCACTGTGCCTGTGACAGCAGACCTGGGGATAAACGGTGGCTCCCCGTGCACCCTCCCCCTTTGGCAGCCTGTGATTCACCTGGCACATCTCCGGGGGTGGTTCCTTCTCCCAGTCCACAGAAGTGAGGGCCTTCTGTCAAGCCACTTGCCTGTGTTTTGGTCCACATGCTAAGGGCTAGATATAATTTGATCTTAATATGAGGGTTCAAGCCTTCATTCTTGCCTCACAGATTATTTGGAAGAGCAGTGTGCTGTTTTTCAATTCTCATGTGGTTACAGATCTTCCTCTAGACTTTCTCTCACTGATTTATTTTAATACTCTTATGGTCAGAGAACACAGTTTGTATGACTTCAATTAATTTAAATTTGAGGCCTACTTTATGACTCAGAATGTATTTTATCTTGTTGAATAGTCTGTGGTCACTAAATATATATTGTCTGTATATAGGCATATTCTGCTGTTGATAGATTAATTATTCTGTATATATATGTATGCCAATGTCAGATTCTACTGTTTGATTATGGTGTTCAGATTATCTATGTTTTTTTATATATCACCTTGTATACTTTTCCTATTGATTGCTCTGGATATTAAAATGTACAAATGTAATTTATAGTAGTCATTTCAAAATTATAAAGGGACCTTTATGAAAATGTTTCTACATTTTATGTGAATAAAATATATAAATATGTGAATACATTCACATAAAATGTAGAAACATTTTCATAAAGGTCCCTTTATAATTTTGCTCAACCATCAAACATGATTTAAGAAACTCATGATAAATCAGACAGTCTATTATTTTTACCACTCATATTTACTCACTCTGATGATCTTTCTTTCTTCCCAAAGTCCAGGCCTTTTTCTGGGACTTCCCTGGTGGTCCAGTAGTTAAGACACCTCCCCGCAATTCAGGGGGCATGGGTTCGATCCCTGGCTAGGGAACTAAAATCTCACATGCAATGCAGCCAATTGAATAAATAAGTAATATAGTCCAAGCTTTCTTCTGTATCATTTCCTTCTGTTTAAGAATTTCCTTTAGTTATTCATTAGGGGTAAGATTGCTAACAATATATCTTCTTAGTTTTACTTTATCTGAGGATATCCTTATTTTCCTTCATTCCTGAGATATATTTTCACCAGATACAGAATTCACAGGTGACAGTTTTCTTCTTTCGGTACTTTAGAAACAGGTTAGGCTACTTCTTTGTGACCACCATGGTTTCAGATGAGAATTGATATTCCTCTACAAGTGAGGGGTTGTTATTTTTCTCTAGCTACTTTCAAAACATTTGTTTGTTATAAATTTTCATAAACTTGATTGCAATGCAGTCTGGCTTGTGTTTCTTTGGACTATCATGTCTGAAGTTTACTCAGTCTCTTAAACCTGGCAGTCTATACCTTATGCCAAATCTAAGAGATGCACTGCCATTATTTCTTGGAGAACACTTTGATACACTCTCTCTCCCTCCTTCTGAGATATCCAAAGATGAGAAAAATGAATGCTTTTGTTGGTCTCAAGATCCTTGAGGTGCTGCTCATTTATATTTCCAGTTGCTCTGTTGTTCAGATTGGATAAATTCTATCATCTGTCCTCATGTTCACTGATTCTATCTTCTATCACCTTTATCTAATGCATTTTTATTATGGTGATTGATTACCTATGCCAGTCCTATAATTTCTATTTGGTTCTTTTTTTATAACTTCTATTTCTTTTACAAGATTTTTCTGTTTTTCATTCATTTCAAGAGAATCGGTAATTGATTGTTGAAGCAATTTATAACTTCTTTAAAATCCTTGTCAGATAATTCTAACCCTGATGTGCCTAGATGCTGTCTGACTCTGTGACTCCATGGACTATAGCCTGCCAGCCTCTTCTCTCCATTGGATTTCCCAGGCAAGAACCTGGAGTGAGTTGCCACTTCCTTCTCCAATTCTAACCCTAATTCACATTAATGTTAGCATCTGTTGACTGACTTTTCTTGTTCATATAGTGATTTTCCTGGTTCTGGATATAAGTGAGTTTTGAACGTATCCTGGACATTTTTGGATATTATATCATGAGGCTTCGGCACCTATTTAGTCTTCTCTTTTAGTAGGTGGCCGTCTTATTGATGTGCAGGCAAGTACCAGAGGAATGTGTATGTGTAACTTTCCACTGGGTCCTGCCAGCAAAAGTGGAGCATTTGCTCTTAGAGTCTCACTGAAGAATGGTGGAGTGCAACTTCACCTCTCTCATCACCCCCCTGACAGCTTCCCAGAGGAAGCAGGGCACCTCAGGTTACTTCATTCTGCCTCATTGATGCCTTACTGATGCTGGAGAGTATTATGTCTCAACTCCCTATCCGGCCCCGGAAACACCAGAAGAAGGGAGCAGAAGGGCTGGCTAGCCCTTGTTAATGCTGCTTCCTTAAGATTCCATGCTCCTGAGTGCGTGTGGGGATTCAGCCACCCACTGGACCTTGCTGACACAGCATGCATGCTGACTCACTTCAGTGGTGTCCGACTCTGTGCAACCCTATGGACTGTAACCCTATGCAGTGCCGTGGCAGGTCCATGGGATTCTCCGGGTAAGAACACTGGGTTGGCATGCCCTCCTCCAGGGGGTCTTTCCAACCCAGGGATAGAATTCTGTCTCTTGTGTATCCTGCATTGGAAGGCAGGTTCTTTACCATTAGCACCACCTGGGAAGCAGAGATAGTGGAGTGATCACTAGTCCTGAATTCCTCACCGTGTTCAGTCTCGGTGCCAGATGGGAATGGATGTGGTGACTGGTGAAACCCAGTGGTGACTAGCCCTGCCTTGTCCCACCTGGTTAAGTCTACTGAATCCGGGTGAAGGCTCAGTCAGCTACTGGACTCTATGGACACTGTCCTGAGGCGAGGACTGGAATATACAGCCTGCTTCAGGCAGACAGGAAGTGAAAGATTGACCACGGTCAGCGGTGCCCAGGTGGGGCAGTCAGCACCTCCTGGTTCTGTCTGACAGGAACTGGAAGGTCTCTGCCCCCAGTCCTGCTGACACCGCGTTGGGGGGGGGGGGGTGGGATCAGAGCCTGCCACCTGCTTCCACGCTTCCATGACGAGGTTGGGGAGTGAAAGCCAAATCTCAGCTGGGTCTGCTGAAACTTCAGGGGCTATAGTTGTGGTGAGTTTTTTCAATCCCTATTTTGAATAGAGTAGGGTGAGACAATGATTTAAAAAATAGAGAAAAGAACAGGCTTTCCATGGAGATTTTTTCATCTGTACCAGTTTCAATATCATGTTGGTCCTCAAGTTCCACCACCCCTAGTCCATCTACTGACTTCTTTCCAACTTTCAGAGTCTTCTTAGGCTTGTTTGCTATATCATGCCCCCTAATTTTAGATATAAGAAGGATGACTTTAGAAGAATAAGGCTACTTCATTTTAGCAGGACTTTAGAGCAGGCAATGTCTGTTACTTTTGTTATTATTTTTATTTATTTGTTTGGTTGTACCACACAGCTTGTGGAATCTTAATTCCCCTATCAGAGATGGTACTCATATTCTTTTCCAAAGTTGGTCAGCTTTCAAATAAAGTAATCTAGCATAGCTCAAATATTCCACAAATGTGCCAAGTCTCAAGAAGGGTAACCGGCAAAAATTGGTATGTCTAGCAATATCCTCATTAGAGGGAGTTCTCTATTTAGCTCCCCAATTCCCCAAATTCTCATCCTTTTTGGGCGTAGCTCTCCTTTATCTAGCTAGATGCTTTGACATCAGGGCAGAACCAGGAGAGCCTGATCCATAGTGTGGCAACCGTGGGGCACTCACAGTGGATAGCTGTAGGGGACGAGAGGTGGCTCGCATTCCATTTGTCATGTATGTCTGCTTTCATATTCAAAAGCCCCCCCACTTTCCTTCTGATGTTTTGTCGTGGAGAGCAGAATCAGCAAGCTCCCTTAGCGAATATTAAAAGAGTCCAGACTGTGATACAAGGAGCCACTGTCTGTGACTCTTGGGCATTTGTCTAGCAGAGGAAGGAAGCTATTCTTTGCTTCTTGTTCTTTTCCCAGATGCTTTCAAAACAAACAAAATGATACAGTGGTTGTCTTTTCTTTTTAAAGAGGGATTTCTTCTCTGATTGTGAGAGAATGTGTTTACAAAACTCAAGAAAGAACAAGAGGATTTCCCTTGCAGTCCAGTGGCCAAGACACCATGCTGCCAATGCAGGAGGCACAGGTTGGGTCCTTGGTCAAGGAACTGGATCCCACGTGTGTGCATGCAAAGTCATTTCAGTCATGTCCTGCTCATTGCAACACTACGGACTCTTCCAGGCTCCTGTCCATGGGATTCTCCAGGCGAGAATACTAGAGTGGGTTGCCATACTCTCCTCCAGGGGATCTTGCCAACCCAGGGATCGAACCTGCGTCTCCTGCATTGGCAGGCGGGTTCTTTACTACTGTGCCCCAACGTGCTGGGGAAGCCCCAATGTGCTGCTACTAAGACCTATCACAGTCAAATAAATAAACAAATAATACACAGAGAGAGGGGGAAGGAAGAAGATATCCATCCCAGATAAACTGGAGCGCCTAAGCTGTCTTCCTGCCTCTTTCAACTTTGGGAGCCCCACTTACTCTTCTAAGGTCGGATGTTTTTTTACCATCCACTTATGTCCCTTAAAGCATTAAAACCAAATGCATACGCCTATAGACTCCAAACAGAAAACCAGTGAGCTGTCTGGACTTAAAGAAGTGGTCCTTTAATGAGGGCATTTCTTGTTGAGGCAGGTGAGAGAAGTGATAGAGGGGTTCTTTGTGCGGGGGATTTTCCCATGGCCTCTTAAGTCCTCACATGCTAGCATGGTGTCCACTCCACTGGTGCATCATTAGAATTTTTTTTCCTTAAAAATACTGAGAGACTCTTAAGCTCTAGTTGCATAAACCCTAGAGAGAGTCTCCTCTTCAGTGGTCTGTATACATGATAAATTCCAGGTTTTTATCCAGTATTTAAAGACATGCTTAAATAGGTTCCATCTTTTTGTTCAAATTGATATCCTATACTGGCTTAGTTTATAAAAATATGATATAGTACATGTGATCATGCAGCTTATCATCAAGACTCTGAATCCTACCTACCTTGCAAGGCTCAGGCCTGGATATATGCCTCCTGGACACTCTCCCTGACCACTTCAACCCTCAGGTACCTGACAAGTACCTCATTCCCTACAAGTCTTTCATCTATACACGCTTTGGCACATAGTATATGCTTTCTCAGGCTTCCCAGATGGAACTAGTGGTAAAGAACTCGGCTGCCAATACAGGCAATTAAGACACTCAGATTCGATCCCTGGGTCAGGAAGATTTCCTGGAGGAGGGCATGGCAACCCACTCCAACATTCTTGCCTGGAGAATCCTGTGGACAGAGGAGCCTGGTGGCCTACAGACCGTGGGGCTGTAAGGAGTTGGACATGACTGAAGTGACTTAGCATGCAAGCATATGCTTTCTCAAATTTTAGATTTTAAGAATGTACTATATGCCTCATCTAAGGTTTATGCCCCTGGAAAACAGAAGATACACCTTATATGATCTTTGTTCTGACCATGTATTTATTGATGTGTTGGTCCAGTATGTCTCTGCTTGGACTGATGACATTCAGCTCAACTTTACAAAGGTATGGTGTGCATCCAGTTAAAGAATGGAACTTCAGAGATGGACAAAATAATATTCCTTCCCTCATAAATATAACTGACTAGTCCAGAAAGAAACAAGAGCTCTGTTTCCAGCAGCCAAAATCACTTCCAACAAAGCACATTTGATTGTGAGGCCACTGGGCTCAGAGACTGTGCTTATGCATGTTTGCAATTTCAGGGTTGGGTACCAGACATACACATCCAATGGCCTGGATGACATTTCTAATGTAATAGTCATCTCCTGCTCACCACGGTCCGCAGAGAACCGCTGGTCTCCTTCACAGGAAACCTGCTCCTCCTGTTAGCAAACAGACGTTAGAAGCCACTTTTGCACTCACATTATCAGACAGACACCTTGAGTTTAGATCTGAAACTTGTGCCCACATCTCACCGTCTCTCTTGCCATAATGGAAGACAGCAACTATCGCTCTGTAATACCTGCAACGACCTCTGGGCTATTTCCTGCTTCCACACTCAATTCTTTTTTGCTTTGTTCCACACAAAGCTTATTTCTAACCTCATCGGTTTTGACTTTGCTATTTCCCTTGTCTGGATTTCTCTTCTTTTTGAATAAGAATTTTGTCTTTTTTTTTTTTTTTCTTAAACCACTAAATCCCTAACATATAGGAGATTTTCTGGTGCAAAACAAAAAAATCAATATATATTAAAGGAGTGGGCAGATTTTGGCGGTTGTTGTGAATCATATATAGACATGAAACATGACTGTAGCCCCTGATATCTGTCTAGCTGAAAGCTGACATACTCTCTGACCTCACAAAGATTATGGCTTTAATACATGTGATTATATGAGCTATCTGTATAAAGAAATAAGTAATCCAGCATTAGATGGGTGATTGAAATAATATGTCCTCGGTAAGCTCCGGAAACCAATGGCAGGAAACAAGGATAGTTAAGCAGTAGTTTTCTTCTTCAATACCTGTTTTTATATGGATAGAAGCTTACTCTTAGCCAGATGGGATTTCCTTTAGCTCTTTAGGGCTGGAAAAGTTCCCAAGTGAGCAACTATCAATTTCATGATTTATCTTTACTGACTAAATGCATCAGTAATTTTCTGGAACGTGTATCAGGTTGAAAAGAGGACTGGATGTACTCCTCTGACTGCATATCTCATTCTCATTTAAGCCTTTCCTGGATCCGAGACTTTTATTTTCATCTGAAAATTGGGGATATAGTAGTAACTACTCAAGGAGTGGTTGTGTGGGTTTAGAGAAATAATGTGCATAAATGAATTAAGACACGGTCTGATACATACTAAGTCCTCATGTTAGCTGTGGAATTCTTTACAAATATAAAGGAGAAAGAATCAAGTCCTTGAAAATCCAATGTCTTCTTGTTGGCATAGAGTGTAGATGACTGTTACAAAGTTTTCACTATTTTAACCAGGCATATACGAAGTACTTGAAAACTTTTGTGAAAAACTGTGTTCAGGGTCAGAAAAAAATCAGAAAATTTTTCTTTCTTATTGAAAAAATAATTCACATATTTAAATTGTCCAGACTGTAGCTAACTTTGGGGAGGATATCTGAACATTCCTTGGAGTAACTGAAGTAATGAGAACTTTTTGTGCAAAAAGACATAATTCAAAACCTAAAATTCGTTCTAGCCAAGTTTAAATTTTATTTATAATCCACTTAAAAGAGTAAATTCAAGGCACAGGCTGGGCGTCTCCATCAAACACTAGAAAAAGGATTTTTGTGTCTGGTTTTGATCTTGACTGTGCCATGTCATTCAGTTTTCCATCTCTTAACCAGGCTCATGATAAGCACCAAATGAATATCCTTTGAATAAATGTGTTCAGGAAGGATCTATGTCAGCTCCACGTTCCCTCAGAGACACGTGTGGACAGTTGCCAAGAACTTAGTCCCTTGTGACGAAGGCCATGTGCCTTCCCTGATCACGTCGGTGGTCGTCTTCACCTTCTTTCTGAAGCCCCCGCTTCCAGACAACCTGCCCATTTCCAGGAGCTGGGCCTCAGGCTGCTCAGCAGGAAGCTGCTGTTTTTCAAGCCTCCATTGCCGGCTTCCCACCGAAGAAAGACGCGTTTCCGCTGCTCCCCGAGCCCATGGCGCCTTCCTCCCCGCGCTCTCTCTGAGGAGGCTCTGCCTTCCGTCCGCCATGGCCACCCCCAGCCCCAGGAGGCTCGCCCGCCGCAGACAGAGCTCAGCCGCCACGAGAGCGGTCGTGAGAGCAGCTGGCGAGGGTCCGAGCGCCCTGCAGGGACCCCACCCCCGGCGGGGCCTCCGCCTGGCCGCCCGGCGCTCCAGCTCCTCCGCTCGAGCAGACAGCGCCCTGAGCAGGAAGCTCTCCACACTGACCGTCGGAAGTGACGTTTCCCCCTTCTTCCTCCTGACTTCCCGGAATTAGTCAGATGACCTCCAACTGAGTTCTCGAAGTTTGTTTTGAGGGTGGGCCTCTTAAAGCCAGCAATAAAAACTGACTGCTGACCAGGAAACCTAGGCAGAAGGATCAATAGGCTTCTCCTCTAGGTTTCTGCTCATTGTAGTGTGAAACTGGGACTTGTCAGAAGAGCGAATGCAGGCATGCTTTTGACTCTGAAACAGGTGTCACACTCCAGATGCATGTACCAACACTCAAACTGGGGGTTGATAGCAGTCTACCACTGGGTTGGCCAAAACTTTACTTGGGTTTTTCTATAAGATGTCATGGGAAAGTCCGAACGAAATTTTTGGCCAACCCAGTACTCTGCCAGAGCTTTCGTTAAAAATTTGTGGGGAAATGAATCTAAATGTCTGTGTCTGCCTCTTCTTGCCTGTACGGGCTAGTGAGTGACATGTTTAGCCACCAAACGTGTGATAAGGTATCCGGTGGAACTTTCCTACCCGGGTCAGGGCTCTGGACGTCTGTGGTCTCCACACAGCGTGTGCTAAGAGAGGACACACACTCCTGAGTGGAGGGTAAACAGAGGTGTGCAGTCCCCTCGTTTAAAGCCCTCCTGGTGTGGGTGAGCTGGCCCCTGCCCTGTTTCCAGTGCTCTCTGCAAGTTACCGTCAGGGCCACGTCTGACCTCAAGCAGTCACACAGATCTCCTCTCCCCCATCTGTCTCTCCCCCTTTCTTTTCCTGCCAGTTCCTCCCTCTGGCCTTGGGCCTAGAGCACGTTTTGGTAACTCCTGCATCAATACAGACAACTACATGTGTGCCAAGTCGCTTCAGTTGTGTCTGACCCTTTGTGACCCTAAGGACCATAGCCCGCCAGGCTCCTCTGTCCATGGGATTCTCCAGGCAAGAATACTGGAGTGGGTTGCCATGCCCTCCTCCAGGGGATATTCCTGACCCAGGGACTGAACTTGGGTCTCTTGCATCTCTTGCATTGGCAGGCGGGTTCTTTACCTTTAGCACCACCTGGGAAGCTCAGCACAGATATCTCTCTCTTATTAAACCTTGACTCCCAACCTTATGAAACACAGCCAGTACATCCAGCACTGCTGAAACCATGCCCCTGAATTGCATTCACGTCAGTTATGCCATCTTTTCTGTGGCTTTGTTGGTTCCTGGCCGCTCCATCTGCTCTGCCCCAAGCTCTGAGAAACAGATCCCAATGGTCTACATTGTTTAGGACACAGTGTGGGTGCTCAGTCACCTCCAACTCTTTGCGGCCCCATGGATTAGAGCCTGCCAGCTTCCTCTGCCCATGGGATTTCCCGGGCAAGAATACCGGAGTGGGGTGCCACTAGCCTGGGGTGCCATTTCCTACTGAGGCATCTTCCAGACCCAGGGATGGAACCCATGTCTCTGGCATCTCCTGCACTGGCAGGCAGCTTCTTTACCTCTGGCACCACCTGGGAAGCCCTGGGACACAGTATCAAAAAGAGTAAAGCTGGGAATTCAGTTCCATTGCTAAGAACCCAGGTTCCTGGCGTGAGTGGCCCCAGAAGTGACGATAATAGTTCTGAGTAATCCTAAAGTAATTGAATTTTCCTGACTTTGGGGAAGGAGGGGGATTTTGTTTCCTTTGTTTGGCCAATGTGAGTCATATATACAAAAGCAAGCTCTTTAAACAAAGGGAATGTGGTCACAGAAAGCCCCTGGCATTTCATCCTGTGTCTTGCCCTCTGCGTGGTTCAGGAGGGAGCACCGATGAGGACAGGCTGCTGTCTCCCCGGGGCTCGGTGGAACCCCACGTTAGAGCAGAGAAACACCTCTCCTCCCCAGCTCTGTGACAGGTTCCCATCATAGAAAAGGTAGAATTTCACGTTAGAGTTGTTGGTTTGTGTGTGTGTGTGTGTGTGTGTGTGTGTGTGTGTTTTGTGGGGCTCTGGTCACTGAATCCATCTGGTTAGAATAAAATCAGAGGAACAGAGAAAGAATGAGAAAAGAAGTTTTGTGTTTTTTTATTTTTTCCTTTTAGTCAAGTGAAGAATTTTTAGCCCATTTGATTCCCATGATTTGTAAACTGTTTTGAATGAAAACCAACCTTCCAGCTAAGTCTTATGGGTGCAATATTGATCAAATAAAAGAGCTTGTGAAACAGTTGGTTGGAGGCCGAGTGAAAGGAGGATGACACATTTCCCACAGATTCCTTCTCCAGAGGATAAGGGGTGTGAGGGCAGGAGCAGCAGCAGGGTGGGGTGGTTGGAGGACTCAGCGCCTTTGGGGCGTGGACTTCACAGCCGCCCACCAGCCGGCATGCCAGGATGTGAGCGTGGAGGGTTTCTGATCAGATCATTGCGCAGTCCTGCAAAGCTTGTCTCAGAGAGAGAAATAGAAGTATCTACTTCACAAAGACTAGTTCTCAGCATAGATCTATTTTTATTTTTACTTTTTAATGTCTTTCTCTTTCCCTTTCTTTCTTTTTTCTTCCTTATTTCTTTCCTTCCTTCCTATTCCTTCCTCCCTTTCTTTCTCTTCCTTCCTTCCTTCTTTTCAGTAGAGATGTATCCTAAAGTTTTATTCCTGATCCCACCGAAGTGTCTTCTGCATCATGGCAGGATATAGAACAACAGCTGAAGAAAGAGCGAATGAAACCTACTAGCACATCCCCTTGAAGGAAGTCACACTCCCCAGTCACCTGTCACTTCCATACTCAGGTCTACAAATTCTGATTCATTTATTCCAGGCTGAGTCTTCTATGATGGGTATGTTAGTTGGATAGGAGAAACCACCAGGCCAAATCTTGGAAGTATTCTGTGGTGCTGCTAATGAAGAAAAGCCAAACGCAAGCTCTGAAGCTTTATGCAAAATTGATTTGTCAGCTATTTTCCTTTGGACAGATAAGAAGTCTAATTTGTCTTTCTGTCTAAGCAAATGGTGATTTGTGGTTCTGAATAAATTTAACTTTTAGCAACTGGTAAGCTTTATACTCATATACTCAGAGAAAATTTAATAATGTGGTTGAGAGATAATGTTTAAAAAAAATAACAATCATCATCGCTGCAAAGAAATGGTTTGGCTGTCTAAATAGAAATACATAGATTCTCTGTTTGGAAAATAAAGGGTTTAGAATGGAAAACTGATTCTGGTTCTACATGTTTCTGTTGTCATTCTCTCTTTGCCAAATTTGTTCTCTATTGTAAATGGCTGACTTTGGGAAATTTACATGAGTCTCAATTTCTCACTGTCCTCATTTGTCAAAGGAGCTGATAATGTACCTGCTTCACTGGTTGTTAAAGGTATTAAGTGAGGCAGGTGTGTGGTAAGCTCTTGTTGCACCAGCCTGGTGATTCCCAGGTTTAAATAAATCCAGAAAACATTACCTTTCCATATGACAGACACTGTTCTGAATGCCTCATAGAGATCAGCTCATGTAATCATTCTAACAACCCGGTGTATGTTCAGTTCAGTCACTTAGTCATGTCCAACTCTTTGTAACCCCATGGACTGCAGCACACCAGGCCTCCCTGTCCATCACCAATTTCAGGAGTTTACCCAAACTCATCTCCATTGAGTTGGTGATGCCATCAAACCATGTCATACTCTGTCATCCCCTACTCCTCCTGCCTTCAATCTTTCCCAGCATCAGGGTCTTTACCAATGAGTCAGCTCTTCGCATCAGGTGGCCACAAATATTGGAGTTTCAGCTTCAGCATCAGTCCTTCAATGAATATTCAGGACTGATTTCCTTTAGGATGGACTGGTTGTATCTCCTTGCAGTCCAAGGACTCTCAAGAGTCTTTTCCAACACCACAGTTCAGAAGCATCATCTATTTTTCAGATGAAGAAAAAGAGACAAACACAGAGGGACCGAGTGACCTGCACAAACTCACGCAGTCAGCGAGTGTCCATGCTGGGTCACACCCAGGCAGACTGACTTCAGGTGCAGTGGAAGCACTCTGTCTCTTGGTCGAGAAGCACTCTGCTACTTGTCTCTTATCTTGCCCTCATTTTTTCTGTTTGTTTTTTATTTGAATTACTACTAGTCTGAGCTTTCTTAAAAGTAACATAACCCCACTGGTCATATGCTTTAAATCCTTCAGACACTCTCCATTGCTTGAATATAGTTGACAGGATTCTTCACTATTTTCCCATGTCTAACTATCCTCTCCCATTTACCAAACTCTGGCCTTGTACTTTACAATCCTGTGCAAACATATGCCTCTATGCTTTCCCCAACATTCAGCACGAAGTGTATTTGGACAATATCTATACTTTGTCTGGAATATGCTCCATTTACCCTGCTTCTCATCTTTCTTAACATTGAAATTTGATTTATTCTTCAAAACTTAAGTCAATTTTTGCCTTTTTCAGGAAACTTTCTCTTCTCAAAACATTAATTATCACATTCCTTGTACTCTTTGTGGCAGAATGCATTTTCCAAAGATGACTGTAACAGTCTCCACCACCATATGCAATTTTATGTTTGGACACTGCCGTTAGTAGTTCCCCACCAAGGGGTAGGATCTAGTTCTCCAAGCCCTTGAACCTGGACAGGCCCCGTGACAGCTCTGACCACTAGCCCATGACAGAAAATGATGCGTAATTCCTATAGGCACAACCCTAAGTGGCCTAAGGAAATTCAACTTCCTCCCTCTTCTTCTGGCAGAATTGAACCCCCAGGTAAACTCCAGGCTCTGCTAATGGACAGAACAATAGCCAAGAAGGGCACTGGGTGCCAGGTGTTGAGTGAAAAAGTCAGGCACTGCTTTGATATATAGCCTCGCTGAGTCATCAGATGATCCCAACTGCACGCATTATCTAACTGCAATCAAATTTTAGGCTCCAAGCAAGAACTACCCGCTGAGCCCAGTCAATCCACAAAACTAGGAGAGAGACAATGGTGAAGTGTTTAAAGTCACTGAGTTTTGAGGTGGTTTGTTATGTTGCAGTAAATAACTAAATGCAATTTATCTGATTTCAAAGGCTCTTTATTCTTGCATGCTAAACTCCATTTATTGTATTTATTTCTTTTTGTGATTGTCTCCTTTACTAGACTATGAACATCTTGAAGACTGGGGTCCTGTTTTATAGGTGTTTGTAACATCAGTGCTTGAATTGTAGACTTTCAATAGGTATTTGTTGAATTTAAGTCCACGTACAGTGTGAATTTTTGTTTATATTTATCAAAGTAGGTGAGACGAAAAAAGAAAACTTTGTCAACAGATTTAAGCTGCCACATAGGCCGTCATTTTATGAGTGTCCTGTTCCCTCCCACAGCTCCTCTAACCATACCAAAGGGAATGAGACGATGAGAAGACAGGATCTGACTTACGTATCAAGACAAATTCAAAGTAGGGTGAATTCTTCAGGGAGCAAAGATTGCTTTCAGTGCCGAAAAAGATACGGAAAGCCACACTTGAGTCTGCTATTATCAGTTGCCTCCAGGGAGGGGATAGAAATCAGCTGCAGGGGAAACACAGTAAGGAATAGAATGTTTGCCTTGTCCTAGGTTTACTTCCTCCGTATTTGAGTTCGTGTGTGTGTGTGTGTGTGTGTGTGTGTTTTGTTTAATGAGCATATTTTACTATTATATGTACACCAAGATTTAAAAATAAAGAGAAACTGGAGATAAGAATAATCAAGGAGTGACTGCACACCTCATGTTAATACAGGTGTTGGAGCTGACGATGAGTTTTCAGTTATACATTTGGGTTTCAGTGTCAAGTGGACCTGAATTGGAATCCTGACTCCCTCTTGGAGGACCTGGGCCAGGCCCTTCCCCCAAGCTTCACTTTACTCATCTAAACAACAGGCAGAAAAACAAACTCCTAAACTAATATATGAATCAAGAGATAGTACCTGCAAAGGATTTAACAGAGCACCTGGCATGTGCAGAGTGCTCAATTACTGGAGTGAAGGAGGTGTCTACTGGGTATATACCGAACAGCAGATGGGGTTATGAGTTGGCTTCCCTGTCCCGGCAGGGCAGAGGACAGGACCCAGGGCCTGAAGAACTCATTGTTTGGGGCCTGAAGTTGACAAGAGTGTGCACCGAACTTGCTAGTTATGTGAGGTCACCAGTACTGTTCTGCAAATGGATGCCGAAAACTTGGCCTGCGTGCACCAGTGCCAAAGTAAATCTCAGAGACAGAGTTTTGGGTGAAGTAGAAAAGAATGGCTTTATTGTTTTGCCAGACAAAGGGGGGCATAGTGGGCTAATGGCTCTCTGAACTATGTGCCCCAACCAGGAAGGATTTGGTGAGGAGTTTTATGGTGCAATGCAGAAGATCCAGGTTCAGGCCCCATGTTGGGAAGATCCCCTGGAGAATGGAATGACTACTTGTTCCAGTATTCTTGCCCAGAGAATCCCATGGACAGAGGAGCCTGGTGGGCTACAGTCCATGGGGTCACAGAGTCAGACACGACTGAGTGACTAGCACTTTTACTTTTTATAGCAGTGGTTCGGGCAGGGCTGCTGATAAGGATCAGGGTGAGCACAGGGCCTGCACTCCTGGCCTGATACGGTCTCCTGATGGTCTTCTCTGGTTATCCAACTATGATCTACTCTGGAATGAAGAATGCTGACATCTTCCTTTGTTGTGGGTTTTACTTCTGCAGAAGAACTGAAGCGGACCCTGTCAGGATATCTATGTACATCCCTTAGGCAGAACAAGGACCCTGCCCCAAGATTGCACTATTGTCTCCTGTCTGCCCCTCCCTTGTTTCTGCACCCCCTCCCTGCCCTGATCAGCAATCTTGTTTGAAAGCTTCTGTTCCTAGGAGCCCCCCCAGGATCCCACTCAGTTTCCAGATGGGGGAAAGCCTGCTCTCTGCTTAAGCATCGCTGCAAGCAGGGCTGTTCCGTGGGCTACGCGGCTTCCTGTGTTAAGGGTCACTGCCTGGGCAGCCTGGAGGCTGTGGTCAGCAATAAGTGGGTTACAAATTAGTTTCCCACCCAGGTGCAGAAGGAGAAGGGCCCCAAAACCAGTAATGCTCTTTATTTGTGATCTTGATCCAAGTCAACCTATGACTCCATTCCCTGGCTGGATAAGGCCACTGGCTTTGCTCAGATGTGACCATCTCTGCCTGCCCACCTGTTGGGTCTAGAGTTGCTGGGTTGTGCCACTTCCAAGTGTTCTTGCCAGTCCTTCCTGCCAGATGGGACTGGGGGCCAGGCTCCACAGCCAGTGGGGCTGCGACTCGGCTTCCTGCCTGGGTGGAACTGACAGGGTCCACTTCAGGCAACGCCTCAATCTTCCTGAATATAATTTCTGGTCTGGAGGGACTGGGAGCCACAGTCCAAAGCAGGCAGGGTTGGGACTCAGAACTTCTGCCTGAAGTATGCTAGACCAGGCTCCAGGCTGGGCACAATCCCTTATCGGGTGACCTGAGAGGAAGCCCTGTTTCCCACTGGACTCCCGTTAGACTGGGCCATTGATGGTTCTACAGATGAGCAGAGCTGCAGGTCGGGACGGCTGCCTGAGCTCTGCCGGAAGGACTCCTGTCTGCCAAGCGCAGTGTCAGCAGGCCTCCCCTCTTCTTTGTCACAGTCAGTTTCCTAGGGATTCGGCACCCCTGCTCTCCTGATATCCCTGTGAAAACAAACCAGGGTAGGTGCTCCCACGAACCAGCCCTCCGTGCCGGGGGACTGGGTGCTAACGAGCCCTCGGTGCCGGGGGTCTGGGTGCTAACCAGCCCTCGGTGCCGGGGGGCTGGGTGCTAACGAGCCCTCGGTGCCGGGGGGCTGGGTGCTAACCAGCCCTCCGTGCCGGGGGGCTGGATGTCACCCTGGGTTCTCCTTTCCCACTGGAGGTGAAACTGTGCCATTCAAATTGGGATTGAACCCAAGGGCTGGGACTCAAACTTAGCCAAAATTCAGATTGGGACTTGAACCCATGGTCCTTTAACTGAGATTCCACCTGATCTTGGGATGTAATGACACTGAGATTCTTGATGTTTTATTGCAGAAGGAATCCAGTGAGAGACAAAGTGATAGGTCAGAAGTGGATTTGCTCAGAGAGCCACACACTGCACAGAATGTGGGTCCTCTCAGAGGGCTGGAACAGCCCCAGGGTATGCCTTGTCTGTTTTTCTAGGGTAGGTAATTTCAGAGGCTAAGGATTGGGGGAAATATTCCAGCTATTTTGGGGACTGGGTGAGGATTTCCAGGAATTGGGTCACCACCCATTTTGACCTTCAGGGTTGACCTTGGGGCGGTCATGGTGCTGATGGACATGCCCCCTGGCTTGCTGCTGAGTTACACTGAGCCAACACCAGGACTCGGGGTCTAGTGGAAGTCAACTGTCTGTCGTCTCGGATCCATTTTGTTCCAATCAGTTCATGTCGTGTCCTCAGACTATGTTGTCCTTTTAAAGGTTCCCTGCCCGCTTCCCTTCTGTTTCAGAGGAACTGGAGGCTCAGGGAACCCTCCAGGTGTGATGCTGGGGCAGCCTGGGGCAGCGGCAACACCGTGGGCAAGTGGCCGTTTCTCTTACTGTCTAACGGTCTGTCTTGGTCTGTGTGGTGTGAGCGGTGGTTCAGCCTCACTCCCTCCTCCTCTCCATGGAGAATCACCTTATCCATGAATTGCTGTTGGTTGTTGTTCTTGTAAAAGGGATGCTAACAAGGAGAACCCCAGCTGCCACGTGGATGCCATGTGGATGATGTCATTCTCTGCCTTTAAGATGCTAATCCAGTTCTGTTCCCGCTGGGCCCTGATGACGAGCCTGCACTGTGCTCCAATGTTTACCCATCAATTTTTATCACTTCTTCCTATCACTTATATTCCTTAGCAGCAGGTCTCTAGATAACTTTAACTCAGACCAATCCCTCCCCAGGTGCTTCTGCCCTGGTGATATCAGTCTCCTTGCAGCTGGCCCAAGTGCTGACCCAGCCGTCACATGCTGGCTTGTGATGTGATCTGCAACCAGCACGCCTTTCCCCTCTCTTCGGAAGTTCTTAGCTTGCCCGTGCTTTGTACTCAGTTTGGTGATCAGCTCCTATCACCTCCTTTAACTCCTCAAGTATTCTAGGAGTCACAGCCTGCAGTGATTGATGGTAAACCTACTAGCTTTCACTGAATAGTATAGAATTTTGTATACAGAGACAATACAGGCTTGTTAATTGTTTTATGTATAAATCTTGACTTTCCAACTGCCAAGTTGCTATTTGCATCTTTTGCTACTTTAAAAAAAACACTGTACCAAGAGTTGTGCTAAACGCATAAAATGTATTTGATTTGCTTGGATTGCTTAAAACAAAACAATGAGTCTATCTGTTATGTTTCCAGAAAAAGCCTAGTGTATCAGATTATTTGAGGACAAATGTGGGGTTGAGGACAAATAAGAGTCCTTGGGAAAAGAAATTCACAAACAGATGATGCTTATAGACAGCCAATCAGCTCTTTCCATTACTGTTTTCAGAATGGATAGGTAGCATACATTCATAAAATCAGTGCCCCAGATTTAGGGATTTTTGTGGTTCCCCTGCTTAAAGTCTTATTCAAAGAACTCCAGATACAAATGAGCCCAACTCTTTGCCAATGAGATGCCCACGTGTGGTTCAGTTACTGTTTGAGACTTGAGTCGTACGTGTTTGGTGCAAGATGGAATTTCATATGTCAAAGCATATGCCTGCCACTGAAGCCAAATGCAGATAACATATGCTTGGAAACGAAATGTTTGTGAGTCTTTTTGCTTATCAAAAATTAATGAATGCCACTGTGTGCTTGTACTATTCTGGGTCTAGAAACAGATGAGTAGGGTTAATCGTAGAAACCATTTTTGCAAAGCAGTCAAGTGTAGCTTTTTTAAGCTGTGATGCTTCCTGTCTACACCTCCACTCTGAAACACACACCCACTCACCCCTGCCACCCTAGCACACACACAGTGACGCGTATTTACTGTGGGGATGGGGGTGAGTGTTGGAAGCCCTGTTAATAGGTCCTTTCGCTCAGTTTCTTTTTCCCATAGTACAGAAGGTTAATCATTTAAAGTTCACTTCTGGAAATACTCATATTTCCGCCAAATAAAGCCTGTATGTAAATTTGAGACAGAAGCAATGAAAAATGCCCTCTATGTATACTTAGGTACAGCTTCCCTTTTTATAAAGTACATTCACTTGTATGGCCTTGTATAGTTTCAGAGCACCCAGGTGGCAGGTATTTTCATCTTTATTTTACAGGTGAAGAAATCGATGCTCCACTGGGTAATGCCACTTTCATAGCTGGTGTTGATGGAGCCAGGCCTTGAGCCCTTATCTGCCACCTCCACCTCCAGGGCAGTTTCTGCTGCGGACAGCTGTTCAGCCTCCTTTGAGAGCGATGGCATGTTCAAAACTGGGTGATGGCAGATTAGACACTCGGCTGTGGGGGAAAGCTGAGATGGTTGCATCGTACTTGATTGCAATTAGGCTTGCCAGTTGTGGATTTCGGGAGAATGTCTGGTGTCAGGAGACTTGGCTGCCCCGTCAGAACATTCAGTGTGGTCTCTGGTCCTGAGCAAACCAGCAGTATAAGCAAACACCTTCTGAAAGGGAATAATGTTTCCTTTCTGAAACCTGGGTGCTCAATCTAAGTGCACAGCACACTTCACGTCTGATACACAGTGTGGCTTCTCCCTGAACCTCTATACTTAATCATTATTCAAATCCCGGCAACTCTATTTTCGTAATGTTCTTTATACCCCACTCTGTCCCACCTACACAGCCCTAATTCAGACACCCATCCCCACTTCCCAGGAATCCTGGTGAAGTCCTCCAACTGATCATGCTTTCTTTCTCTTCTTTCTCAATTCTGCCTTGAATACAGCCTACACATCCCATTTGTTCATAAGAGTCTTCTGAGCATAGAGTATTATATACTTTTAAAATATGACTACAGGAATAATCATCATTTTTCTGACTTACCTCTGTGTCTTTTGATGCAAGATTACATCATGTACATATTACATTTTTTTTTTTGTCCTAATTCTTTAAGCCAGGTACCATGTAAGCTGTAATACATGTAATACATAAGAGGGCTTATGATGCTATTGGCTATTTCAGTGTTAGTCTTAGCACTGTCCAAGCCACATGGATAATTTTAAATGTTCTGATAACTACCTTCAGCAAAATTTAAAAGAAATAGATTAAATTAATTTAATAGTACTTTTATTGAACCTATTACATTTCTATGTCAACATATAATCCACAGAAAAATATTAATGAGATATTTCCTTTGTTATTACTAAGTATCTAAAATCCAATGCTTCTTTTTTTTTCATACTTACAACACGTATCAACTTAGACTAATTACAATTCAAGTGACCAATAGCTACACACGACTCGGCCGTCATATCTGATAACACAAGTCTAGGACTTTTTGTTCTACTTGCTTTCTCTTACCTCTGTCTTGACCAAATTTCTAGGAAATGACTATCCTTGTTTTCTGGAGTGAATCATGATTCAGCATCTTCAGTCACAGTCTGGCTCTTATACTGAAATGATTCTTGCCAAAGTCCCCAGCAAGTTCCTTGTTGCCACCTGCAATAGCAGTCTTCTCCTTTCAGAAGCAGCTCTGAGTCAACTAAGGTCCAACCAGAAACACAAGAACCATGCAAGGCGTTTCAAACCGAGGGGATTCAGTACAAGCGAACCATTGCAAAAGTGGAAGAATTAACATAGCCTCAAATCCGCCTGGAGTATTACTTTTAAAAGGGGGACTAGAATGGCACAAGGTGAAGCCAGGAAATTATTCAGAGACAGGTGATGGAGAGGCTTGCAGGCTACGTACAGGAGTGTGTGTGTCTGAGGAGGCAAGGGAGCAAGAACGGGAGGCACCTTAGCGTAGGACGCAACTCCAGAAACTTTACCCGTCCCGAGAGTGTGTGATAAACAGGAAGCAGTTCAGGGGCCCGCTGGCAGCTGACACCAGTGGCTGTGAACCCTGCTGCCGGTAGAGTCACTGTCTGGGAGGGACTTTCCTGCTGGTCCAGCGGTGAAGACTCTGTGCTTCCACTGCAGGGGTTGAGGGATCGATCCTTGGGCGGGGAACTAAGATGCCTGGAGCAGTCAAAAAAAAAAAAAAAAGTCACTGCCTGGGAATCTTCAGCATTGGGAGAGCCCGCCCGCCCCGCAGACAGGCGTGTTTGCTACTGGTGGAGACGGGAGGAGAGGCAGAGGAGCAGTAGCTTCTCCCTTCGTCACACCTTCCAGTTTCCAGTGAGCATCTCTCGTGGCTCAAATCAAGGAGGAAGCCAGTCTGAGGAGGTGGCTTTGCGTGCCCCCCTTCCCTGCAGCGCACAGCTGAGCACAGCAGAGGAAAGAGCTGCGGGCAAACAGGTGAGGGGCAAGCTGAACCTTCCAGCAACGTTCAATGCAGAAGCATCTTCTCCATCTCTGACCACACGGTCGGTCTCCTTCCTAGGCTCTTCTTCCTCCGAAATGTTATTAAATATTAGCATCACTCAAAGTCCTTGCTCAGTCCCTTCCCGCTCCGAGGTCCATGATCATCCTTAAGGATGATTTCATACCCTCCCTGCATCTCCCTGTCATCAATTATTATCTTTATAACAATGCTTCTCATATATCACTTCCTCTGTCTTCCCTAAACTTTGGAACCAAACCAAACAAACTGCCCAGTGGAGAACCTTAGGTGGATATATCGAATGCACAAGAAATTCAGAATTCTGAACACAGAAGCCATCCTATCCCCCCTCCATAACTCTCTTCATCCCCAACACTTATTCCATCTTGACCAACGAGTGGCACCATAATCCAGGAAGAAACTCACCAGAGCTCCCTCTTATCCCAGAATTCAGGCAGCAAGTCATGTCCACTCTGCTTACTGAGAAACTCTCAAAACTGCCTCTTTCCGGAAACTGCAGATGTTTTCCTGCTGCAGATTTTCATCATCTCATGTTTGGTTTCCTGCCACAGGCTCTGAGTTTGTCTTCTCATTGGGTTCATTATCTTTTCTGTGCTGCAGTTGGGGTGATTGCCTTAACATGCAAATCCAATCACATCATTTTTCTTCCTACAGCCCCTGCTGGACCCTGTACGATTTTCTCTGCTTCCATTTACAGGCCTATTTCCTAACATTTCCTTCCCCTTTTGCAGGTCACCATTTCTGTAAAACCAAATTAATTCCATTTCCTGTTTCCTCTTTGCTCTTGACCTTGGTTCTTGCTGTTTGTTTTGAGGGGCACAATCCTTGTTTGCTTCTCTGCTCACTCTGCTCTTTACCTGAATATTCTGACTCATACTACAGATCTCAGAAATGTTCCTTCATCCGAGACAACATCCTTGACTTCTGGTACCCATACATTTCAATCTGTCATCATAAGAGAAGGCTTCTCTATCTTAATGCTCCATCATCCCACACGAAAATGTGAGCTCTTGTCAGTTTTCTTCCTGAACACAGTATTTGGCACATAATAGGTGTTCAATAAGTATTTTTGAATAAGTAAATGGAGAAATGGTTGAATGGAGATGTGGCTAGATGACACATGGGTGATTTCCATAACAACCTTTAATGTCTTTGTTCTTTTCACTCTGACACATTGCTTTAACACAGATTGCTGATTATGTTTTAGTCCACTCTACATTCTTGGATATAATACAGGGATTGTTAAAAAAAATAAAAAGCATGTTCAATTCATGCTATTTTCAGCATTCCTCTTCTGAGCAATCACGTAGAGAGTATAAAAGGCCAATAGGGGATTCGTAACTTTCTGCATAATTGTGTCTCCCGACGTGGGGTTCATGGCTTCATTAATATTGCAGATGATTAAAAGGAGATTTTATTCACTTTTGCAGTTCTCTTAGCACGCGGGACTTGGTGGCCCACTACTGTTGGTGAATAAAATAATAAGTTAATGCATAATGAATGAAAAAAGCGTGTTCTAAGAAATAAGACTTGGTGTAAATTTCATTCAGTAGTCATGTTTTAAAGGAAACAGGATCAATTTCAACCTGATAAAGCAGGTCATTGGGTTTGGAAGTTATTGCAATTGCTCCTGAAAGTGCAAGAGCTCTAGGTTTATGCAATTGCCCTGAAAAACCAACAGCTCTTTGCAAATGTTGATGAATTCATCAAATTCTTGCTTCTCACAGCTTGAGTGCTTAAACCAAGCAATTAAATCAACAATCTGAATTTGAATCAACAAGGAAAATATACTCTCTATAAGAGTTCTCTTCCTAATATTTTTTCTATTTTTTTCCAACTTGATGTAAAAAGACACAGACATTTCTTAAGATGCCTTTCTTCCTATGAAAGCATAAATGTGAAATTCAGAAGGGACCTTGAAAATTCTATTTTTCAATCTACCCTCTAACACTCTTGTTCAATCCACCCTCCAACATCATGGCTTTATATTATGGATAAGTAAATTGGTGCCCAGAAAAGCCAGTACCTTTCTCAGAGCAACACAGTCCTTGTGACTTCACGGGGACTCCCACTTCAATTTCCATGAATAAAATAAGAGCAATAACTGCCCTACACTAATAACTTACTCTGTATTTGGAAGTCGCTGAACATTCTAGCATTTGGGTATCCTTTCAACAATCATTCAGACAAAGACAGAATTAAACCTAAATTTCTGCCAAGATGTCTTGGCATACACCAGGTAGATGATAAGCATTTCATGCAGCTGTTAGATTGAAGTGAAAAGGGTAAACTAAAGACAGTGTTAAAAACAAACTGCTAGAGTTCCTCTGACGCCTTATCCTTAGAACCCCGAATTATAGTGACGCATTTCACGACAGCTCTATTCAGCCTTTTCACTGAGTGTGTGCTGGGCGGGGGAGGGGCGGGCAGAGGGGGCAGAATTCATGGGAACCTTGAGATCAGGCAGTTGCTTTGGAAGAAGACTCGAAACAGTGTGAAAAAGGTAACGTAGGATAGTAAAGTTGCAGATGGGTGTAAATGTAAGATAATGTCTAATAAAGTGGTTATGTGTACCAGCTATTTTTATTTCTATCCAATTTTTCTGTAAGGTTTAGCATGTGGTAGGGCTTCCCAGGCGGCACTAGTGGTAAAGAACCCAACTGCCAATGCTGGAGATGCGAGAGACGCAGGTTTGATCCCTGGGTGGGGAAGATCCCTTGGAGAAGCAAATAGCAATCCACTTCAATATTCTTGCCTGGGAAATCCCGAGGACAGAGGAGCCTGGCAGGCTACAGTCCATGGGGTCGCAGAGAGTCGGACATTACTGAGCAAGTAACACTAACACTAATAGTTAAAAGGATGTGTGTTGTTCACTTGATAGAGATCATATCTTCTAGGAAAAATAGGCCAGTGGGTAACATTTGGCCATATAGATTGAATAATTAGACACACTTTTATTTGTTCACACAAGACTTCTCAGGGAATTTCTGAGTGTTCAAAATATAGAAACTTCCCCTCATCAATATAAAACAAAGTAAATAGCTTGGCTTAGCATTACAACGAATGCAAACTACACAGACTTGAAACTGGAAACTTGACTCATGCATGATTGTCCCCTGGGGTCTGTGGGATCTCAGAGAAACATCTGCTAACACGATTCAAAAGCAGAGATGTGGAGAACAGAAGGTGATCCTCCGCCCTGCTCCCTGAGTGACCCTTGCTTGTGGGTTTGTAGTGGTTTTGACTGACGGTGAGGTTTAGGAGTTGCAATGACCAGTTTGATGCTACCCAATTCAAGAAATCTGATTCTGTTCCTTATTATCTATGATAATATTTAAGACGGGAATCCTGCCCTCAAATAGCTTCTTAACTTCCTTGATAATTTTCAATGCATTTAAAATAGTTGTCAAACAACAGGGCATAGTCTTAAGTGGTGAAGACAGAAAGTACAAAAAGACAAGAGGTGAAAAAAATAATAAAGAAAGGGCCAGAGTCATTAGAATGGCTATTTTAAAACAGAAGAGAGGGACTTCCCTATGGTCCAGTGGCTACGATTCCATGCTTCCAATGCAGGGGCGCAGGTTTAAATTTTGGTTGGGGAACTAAGATCCCACATGCCCTGTGGCACAATCAAAAATAAATCTTAAATAGTTTAAAACAAAAAGAATAAGCCTGGGATTTTGAAGGGTCAATGAACTTTGAATAAGTGGAGAGACACTTATTCGAGAGACACTTATTCAAGAGACACCGATTCTGGAGAGACAGAATCGGTGATGAAGGAGAGTTTGCTAAATAAATGGGCCTACTTGATTAAAGAAGGGGCTTCCTGTTGGCTCAGCTGGT
This sequence comes from Cervus canadensis, assembly GCF_019320065.1. Lineage (NCBI taxonomy): Eukaryota > Metazoa > Chordata > Mammalia > Artiodactyla > Cervidae > Cervus > Cervus canadensis. The sequence continues at coordinate 41,882,676 of NC_057416.1, read as the reverse complement.
AGAGTCCACCTGCAATGCAGGAGACCCTGGGTTGGTTTCTGGGTCGGGAAGACCCCCTGGAGAAGGGGTAGGCTACACACTGCAGCATTCTCGGGCTTCCCTGGTGGCTCAGACTGTAAAGAATCTGCCTACCATGCAGGAGATTTGGGTTCAATCCCTGGGTTGGGAAGAGTCCCCAGATGAGGGCACGACAACCCCCAGTATTCTTGCCTGGAGAATCCCATGGACAGAGGAGCCTGGTGGGCTGCAGTCCATGGGTGGCCAACAGTCAGACACGACTGAGTGACTAAGGACAGCACAGCACACAGGGTAAGGAAGAGTGGTCTGCAGAGAATATTCCTTTGTTAGTAAGCCGTGGAGACAGAGCTGGGTCGTTTCTGTGAGCCTGATCACAGGGAGGCAAAAATGAGTTCTTATGTGGCTGAGTGCTTGAAAACTATTATTTTGGGGAAAAAAAAAGTCTAGAATTTCTTTGAAACTGTTTTTAAGCCACTAAACACATTTTCCTCCTGGGTTCTCTCAGTACCTTCTTGAGGTTGAAATGTGTGGAAAGTTCTCCAAAGTTATGCTGAAAAATCACCCCAATTCTGATCTTTTTGGACTTATTCTGCTGTCCTTTCTTGACCTTTTTCAACCCCTATTTTTATTCCAGGGGTGGTTTCTTCTCAGGAAGGCTGTAGCCCATGGAGATTAAATTTGGCTCAATCCTGCCCCTTTACTGAAAATTCACTGTTTCTGTTCCAAGTCCGATTCTTGAGGCTACCTCAAGCATAAGCAGGATGAGAAGTCATACTTGAATTAGAGCCAGATGAAAATATCCAGAATAACCAGTTATTCTCTGTAATGGAAGCATCATTTCCAGAGGACTTGGTCTGGATGCAAACATGTTCCTTCATTCAGGAAACACTTATTGAGTGCTTCTCTGAGCCTTGCACTATGCCAGAAGGGCTAAATCACATGCCCACTGGCAACTAACAGTACCGAACACCTAGCTTTTACCTTTGATCACATCCGCCATCATGGTGCACAGTTGAGCATCCGCTTCAGAGAACAGGACTTGAGGTCTGAGATTTACAAAAGGTCTCCTGCCAAGATGTGATTAGCCCAGAAGGAATTAGAGGAGTGGTGGATACGACCTTACAACACGGAATCCTGCGTATATAGGGCAGTAGAGCAGGGACACCCAAAGAAAGTTATTCCTAGTTGCATGTTTGACCTCACGCTGAGGCTCCACTCTGCGCCACAAGCGGAGGGTATATTCTTTCTTACATCTGGTTAGGTCCAGCTGCAGTGGCTGCATGCAAACATCCATCCTGAACATCACAGAGGACTGTCTATGCCAGTGGAACCTGTAAATGCTACATTTTTAGTAATTGAAAGGTCCTAAAAGTACATGCAGCTGGCAGGATGTTGGGAGTTTCCGTACAAGGTCAGGACAGCCCACCCTCACTTGGGAGGACAAAATCATGCAAAGGGGAGGATCTTGCAAAAGGAAAGGAAAAACTTCCCTTCCTTCTAGATTTTCATTGCCAACAAAAGAAAGGGGGAATATCAATATCATTTCAGCTGGCTGACAAAGGGTGAAACGTCCCAGGCAGGGAGCTGTGCAGCTCAAGGAGAATTAATTTTGTAGTTTGCTGCCAATTTTCTCCTTGCCCACAGGTCCCCCACGGAAATGCTTAAGTCTTACTCACATACTGGATGGATGAAGTGAACAAATAAGCTGCTGGGGTCAGCTGGGATTGTGGTCATCTGCTTTGGAAGGCAGTCAAGGAGTAATTAGGCATGGGTCTCTCCCCGTCCAGTCTGACAATCTGGAAGGTTGGTGGCAGCAGGAGGAGCCAGCAGAGGCCCTTGGGTAGCAGGGAGCATTTGCAAGGCCGTGAGCCTTCCCAAGTTAGATGTCTGGTATTATTTTTCTGGTATTATTTGTCTGATCACTTGCTTCCTGTAGCTCCTACATCAGTGCTGCTAAAATCTGGCTGATGATCAGAGTCATAGGGGGAACATTTTTTTTAAACTGTGTGTGTGTGTGTTGTCAACCTCCACCGTAGATTGTGAATAAGAATTTCTCATGGTGGTTATCAATAGCATATAGTTTCAGAAACGTTGCTCAGGCATTTCTAATGATCATCCACGTTTTGCCTCCACAATCTAAGATGGGATGATAGGGCTTTAACTAGAGAGGTTGCCCACTGAGGGGTAAAGCCATGGGAAAGGAAATGTTTTTCTGTTGCTGCATGCATACCTGGAGGGTTCTAGATTAAATGCGAAAGTTAGTCTTCTTTACTTTCTTCAGAGTGCCAGCCATCCAGCCACACACCACCACTGGCAGTTGCCTTGGTTACAGCAGACTCTTCTGTGAAATCCACTGGATGTAGATGGATGGGCCTCCCTTTGCCAGTTTGGCAGAGCTCCGTCCCAGACCACGGTTATAAGGGAACATCTTCCACCAGAAACACTGCAATCGGCAGGCTGTTGTATATACAGATGGAAACGTCAGTAGGTTAATATTTAACACACTTTTTGCAGTTTTACTAAGAAATGATTACCGCACATTATCACATAGCTTACGGTATAACACTTAAAGGTTCGATTTACACATGCTGTAAAATGATGACCACAGTAGGTGGGCTTCCCTGGTGGCCCAGGAGGTGAAGAATCTGCCTTCAGAGGAATTGAGACCTGGGCTCAATATCTGGGTCAGAACTGGAGAAGGGAATGGCAACCCACTCCAGTATTCTCGCCTGGAGAATTCCATGGACAGAGGAGCCTGGCTGGCTACAATCAAGGGGGACACAAAGAGTTGAACACATTGAGTGACTAACACTTTCACTTTTGTCATCTCATATAGATAAAATATTAAGGTTTTTCTTACATATCATACAGCAATGTTAACTATATTCAGTGTTGTACATTATATCCCTAGTACTTATTTATCTTATAACTGAAAGTCTGTACCTTTTAAATAATTACCTTCAAATCCCCCTTTCCCCAAATCTTGCCTGCAATCTGATCTCTTTTTCTATTAATTTGAAGTGGGGTTTTTGTTTGCTTCTTTTTTAGAATTCACAAACAGGTGAATAACAATACTAAATTTTTACCTATAAATAATTATTTTCACATAAATGGATAAAATTTTCTAATCAAAAGACACAGATGGCTGAAGGGATAAAAAAATAATCAATGATATGCTGCCTACAGAAGACTCACTTTGGTCTTAAACGCACATATTGACTGAGAGTGATGGAATGGAAAAAGATATTTCTTACTTTGTCTTAGACTTTTGACAACTTAATTATGATGTGTCTCAGTGCAGACTTATTTTGATTAAATCTATGTGCTATCATTTGAGCTGCATAGGTCTGAATGCCCATGTCTCTCCCCAGGTTTGGAAGTTTTCAGCCATTGTTACTTTAAGTATACTTTATCTTTCTCTCCTTTTGGAATTCCCAGAATGCAGGTATCATTTCTTCTCATGGAGTTCTGCAAGCTTTCCTCACTTAACCTTTGCTCTTCTGACTACATAATTCCCACGTCCTGCCGCCCAGGTCCCCGTTTCTTCTGCATAGTGAAGTAGTCTGCTTTGAAAGTTTCTGTTGAATTCTTCAATTCAGTTACTGTGCTTTTCAACTCTAGAATTTCTCTTTGGGTCATTTCAATGGTTTTCATTTCTTTCTTGAACTTCTCATTTCTTGTTCATGCATCATATTCCCAATGTCATCTAGAGGACTGTATCTGTGTTCTTGCAGTTTGCTAAACTTTCTTACGAGGATTATTCTGAATTCTTTGCCTGATGGTATATAGATTTTTTTTTTTTTTTAACTTTAGAGTCAGTTATTGGCCCTTTGCTAGTTTTCTTCAGTGATGTCGTATTGATCTGATTTTTTTGACTCTGATTCCTTGGGTTGATTAGTAAAGTTCAGTTCAGTTTGGGTTTCTGGGCAAGCGGGGGCTCTCATTATGGCCTCTCTGGGGTGAGGCAGCTGTCTGAGCAGAGGCCTGGGCTGGCCAGTGTTCTGGCTGAGGACAGCCGCCCAGGACCGCCGGCTTGACTCCCTGGACGAGTGACGCTGTAAGATGGGCTCGCTCCCTGGTCGGTGTTTCGGGTGGCTGGGGCTGTGTACTCTACTGAGTACATGAACTGGTTTCCCTCATTCATGAGCTAGGGCCATGAACTAGTTTCCCTGCCTTGGCTGGGCAGAAGAGTGGGATCTGGGGCCTATACGGCTTGCATTTGAGCCGCTCAATCAGGCAAGAGTGTGCGCTGAGCTCCCTGGTCAGGCAAAGTCGCTGGTTCTGCTCTGCAAGCGGGGAAGCCGCGGGCTAAGCTCCCCTCCCAAGTGTCACTTTAAACGGGGCTGTGGGGCGGACTCACCCCTTCTCACAGGCTACATGCATCCCGGTCGAGCAGGAGAACAGCTTCGAGTCCCCGTGTGTGTGTGCGCAGCGGTGGAAGCAGCTCCAAGCCAGGAAAAGCCTTGGGTGTTGTCCTGACTCAGGCTGACTCGCACCCCGCGTTCCTTGGCTGATCAGGACCGCTGACTTTGCTCTTCAGACCGTCGGCTCTGCCTGCCTACTGCTTCAGTACTGCTGTTAAACATAACTTCCAAGTTTGGGTTTTTTCCTACCCCTTCTGGCCAGATGGAGCTTGGAGGCACTTGCAACAGTTTGAGCTGTCTTGGTTCCCTTGCCTTGGCTGGATGGGGAGGGGGCGCACCAGGTTTCTGCCAAGCTCTCCCAAACAAGTTTCTGGCTGGAGGAGTTGCAGATACCCTCGGTCTGAGCTATCAACCTCCTTGCTGGGACATAGCAAGGGAACCCTGTCCTGGATCTATTCTGGAGTGACAAGCTCCACCTGGCCACCTCTCAGCTTGAACATTGCTGGTTACACAGCTTCCAGAAACTCTTACCAGTCCTTTGAGTCCAATGGGGTCCCCACAGTCAGAATGGGTGGTGTTAGTTTCAGCTCATGTGCCTAGGCAGAATAGGGAAAAGCCGATTGTCCTCAAGCAGGCTTTCTCTTTGGAAGAGGCCGGGAGCTACCTTAAGCCTTGGCTATGAATCATTCCTCCTGAGCGTAGTGGGGGGACCACCCACACCCGGCATTGCCTTTGCGTTCCGGGGGCTCAGCTTCACCTGCCAGCATCTCAGCTTGAATGTTGCTGGACTTCAGAGCTTCCTGGCATCCTGGCCGCGGCTCTGGCCATGTGGGGGGCAGGCCTCTCTCCACAGTGGGTGGGACTACGGCACCGGCAAGCCAGGCTCTGGGGCCCGCGGAACTATTCGAGGACCACCGTCAGGCAGCCCTGCGCCTCCGTGAGTCCCCCGGGCAGGATGCGCCACCCACTCGGTTGTCCAGATGGACAAAGCCGCCGGTGGTCACTGCACTGGAGCCCTGCAGGGATGGATTCAGCCGGCCAGGACCCGCGTGCTGATACACGCCGCTGCCCCGGCGCACCACGGTCATCCCCGCAGCTGAGCCCAGATCGCCCTGCCGCTACGCTGAGCAAGACCAGGCCAGGCCTTGCATGAAGAGACTCGCGATGCTGCGGCGCCTGTGTCTCCCCGGGGCTGTGTTTTCCCACTGGAGATGTTAGGCCCTCGCGGGGGGAGTCTCAGGGAGGAGGCGCATCCTGGGACGGGCTGTGTTGTCAGGCGCCCTTGCTTCCCTCCCTCGGAGGCGGTGCGCTCCGTGTCCGTGGGGCAGGGGCCGGCCTCCCCCTCCGCTGTGTCCCGGGGTCGCTCCGTGACTCAGGGTGGCTGTGAGGCCTTCTCCTTGCAAAGGGGGGAGATCGGCGGCAACCTGTGGGGCCGTCCTGGGAACGTCATCTCTCTGAGAATATTTATGTCCATCCTTTGAGTAAAGCAGATTCTCCTCCATGATGCCCACAGGCTTCATCCAATCAGGCCTCACGAGCGAACCCCGAGGGTCCCCCAAAAGGAAGTAATTCTTCCTCCAGACTGTAACCTAAAAATTCTACCTAATTTTCTAGCTTTCAGACTCAAAACTACAATACTGTGGGGAAGGAAAAATAATTTTCCCTGTACCATTCCAGATTCTTGGCTAAAAGGCCCCTGTAAAAAAAGACAGATAAACAGGAGAAAAACAAGCAGAGGTTAGTAACATGCATTCCTCTTGCATGTACGATAGCATAAGAAAACTGAAGAACTCTTTAAAATGGCCCACACCACCACCTTGAATACCATCTTCAGCTGAAGACAAAAGATGTTGAAAAGGGGGTAGCCAGTTATGGGAGATATTTGGCAAAGCACAGCAAATGAGGGTGTGGTTATCACGCAGACTTAACATAGCGCCTTCTCTATTGATAAGAATTCTAGGGATTTGGTCATTCTCCCTTCCTGACAGACCAAATGACCATTCCTGATAGAGGGAGACACCCTTAAAAAGAGAGGTTCCCATTAAATATATAAATGTCTCTAACAGAAGAGTAAGTTCTCAATTTTCATGGCCTTTTCTATGCTTATAGTTTCTTTAAAATAACCAGCTCAAAATAAACACTATGCCCCAAAGGCATGTTCTAAGGTGGTATGTTCAGCTCCTTTTCAGTTCTCACCTGTGAAATTTTCAGTAAAGTGTTTCGCAGTCCAGAACCAAACAGCGAGATGCAGCACATCTCACTGAACCGGTCTCCCAGTCCTGAGAGTCAGTCATCCCAGCTAGGCAGCTGTGTCTCTCATTTCAGGAGGCAGACTTGCAGGTGAGCTTTTCAACTTAGGCCTGTCTGGTGTGAGCAGTGGGGATTTCATAAGAGGCCTTTCCATGGAAATACAACTCAGAGAAAGGTTAATTGTCAGGAAAGGCTATATGTGAAATCTGAGTCTTGGGAACTGCTAGTCCAAACGATCTCCAGATGTGATCAGAGCATCTTTTAATGCTTCTGATGGTGTCATCATATGCTCAGGTGAACTTTCTGAGTGGGCCGCATAGCAACAGGCATGAGGATTTTCTAAAAATAAGCTAACATCTCTGAAATTTATATCAAGTCATTCTCATTCAATTTTCAAGGCTTCAAGGAAAAGGACAGTTTTTGTTCTTAGTGACTCCAAGTCCAAAGTTGGGGAGAAAATAGGAGGTGTTAGTTTGAAGATCCATAGATGTTTAAGGAAATTAGAATTTAGGATCCAGTCCAGTTTATGGGTAGAAAACAAAACTTCAAAGATGGTAACAGCACTAGAATTTAATATCTATCAAGGAACAAACATACTGTGTTTTCTCTCTCTCTCTCAAATCACCCACATTTCTACCAAAGATAATCATGGTAAAAACTAATTTGTTTGCAAATTATGTCTAGTTTCAATAAACTTGACCTGGTTATTTATGTAAGTGCAGCAAGAATAACTGTTGACCATATGTGCTAAGTGGCTTCAGTTATGCTATGTCCGACTCTTTACGACCCCATGGACTGTAGTCCAGCAGGCTCCTCTGTCCATGGAATTCTCCAGGCAAGAATACTGGAGTGCGTTGCATTTCCTTCTCCAGGGGATCTTCCCGGCCCAGGGATAGAACACGTATCTCTTACATCTCCTGCATTGTAGGTGGGTTCTTTACACTAGTACCACCTAGGAAGTCCATATAGAATATATCAACCGTATAGACTCTTTTAAATGAGCCTTGATGAAACTTTGAATAAGGAATCTCAGACTGAACATTTGAAAGTGCTAAAGGCTAGGAAGCCAAGACAAGGCAAGTCTCGCCCTCTGATTTTGCCTATAATATTTAAAGATTTGGGTAAATTCCTCTCTTATTTAGGTCCACAAAACATCTCAAAATTCCTGGGCTGCCAGGAAGTGAGCTTTTTAGTCAACTGGTAAGGCTACCATGAACCCTGTAAGCAAGATATCAGGATGTTTTCCCAAGAGGCTTTATTGGCTCTGTAAAGTCAACTTGAGTCCCTTAAAGCTGCCTGGTTATATCTAAGTCTATGTACATCATTCTCAAATACAACATTCCAGTCAAAGTCTTGGAAATATAACCAACATTTCCAACTGTGTCCTGTTACAAGAGGGCAAATTCTTATGGGATTTACGTAAATAACTTATGTAAATGCTCACGAGAAGTCTTCAAATTCTGGAGGGAATAGGCAGGGAGAAAAATTAAATGTTTTATCTTAGTTCGCAAAGATAAAATTTACCAGATTGCTGTAAAATATAGCTTAAGAGAAAGTTTTCTTAAATCTGGAAAAACACAATATTAAAGAAGCAGCAATAGCTTCAACTGAAACTCATGTACATTATAGTCACCCTTATCAGTTTATTCAACCCCATGAAATTAATTCTTGTTGATTCTTATCTTTTGTTAGCAATTTTATGAATCCAGTTTTTTCATAAAAGTCTTATAAATTTCTTACTCAGTTCAATTTTATGATTTAAAGATTTTCAGAAACCTGTATCTAGAGTACTTTTTCGAGTCCTTTCTATGAATCTCTCTGAAGATGAAACACTTTCACAAAAGCATCTGAATTCAAAAAAAAAAAAAAAAAAACATGTCTATGAATGACAAAAATACTTAAAAATGCTCATGGTTAAAATCTGATTAGAGTTTATTACAATGCAGTTGACAAAGAAATTTGCTTATGCCCGTGACACATATTTTAAGATAATAAACAGAATTATGACTGATAACTTTATACCAGGACATGTATTAATTTTATGTGTTACATATAACAATTTATGGAATACATAATATATACCAATAAAAATACAACTTAAAGAAGGCTTAGTATTACTTCTTCTTTGACAATGATTTCCGTATAATTTAACACAGTAAATAAGCCTAATTAGTTAATATACCTCTCTTCTTTTTTAATAAGAAGAGAGAACAAATCTTTTGAGATGTTTTAGGGACCCTGTGGAAAATCCCAAAATTAATTCAATGTCAACCAGAATTCATTTAAAATTTGATTTTGGAGGTTTATCAAAAATAGCAATAGTTTTAGGCATTGACTAAAAAGGATCACACATCATTTAAAAATAATATTTAATGACAGTAAGTTTTCAAAGGAAAACACAAAAGATTAATAGCTGTGAGCAAAATTTAGCTGTTAATATTAAGACTCAGTTTTCCTGAATAGTCAAATCTGATAAAGTGCAGGAAATTATTTTGATAAAACAGAAATATTTTGCTTTCTATATAGATTACTTCAAAGCTAAAGAAAAAGTTTTTATAACTCCTTTTCAAGAGTAGAGCAATAGTCCAACAAAACTTTGTTATTTTAGCATGTATAAAAAAATTAAGCTTTAGTTTTACGAAAGTAGTGTTTATACTAAAGTTTCCTTTAAAAACTTATAATACACTCATTAAGTTTTTGCCAGCTTGGTCACACAGGAGAAATTCTCTCCCTCTCCTCTCTCTTTCTCCCCAGCCCCCAATATACTGATTCTGTCCTTTATTACCCCTTTCCTACTCAGAAACAGCTTCTTTTATTGTAGGACAAAATTACTTCCATTTCACTTAACAAAAATACATTTCCATATCTCATAGGTTTTCCTACTCTAAAACATATTCTACTTTCTTTATATACAGAGCTGCTTCACTTATTATTTCCAGTAGTTTGAATTATACATATTAATTAGAATTACTAACCTATAGGACAAATAGATGAAGGGAATTAAGAGGTACAAACTTCCAGGTATAAAATAAATAATGAACAGGTATGTAATGTACAGCCTTGTCTTATTCCTTTCCCAAATTTGAAGCAGTCAGTTGTTCCATGTAAGGTTCTAACTGTGGTTCTTGACCCACAGACAGGTTTCTCTGGAGACAGGTAAGGTGGTCTGGTATTCCCATCTCTTTAAAATCAGTTTCTTGTGATCCACTCTGCAGTGGCCATAGGACTGGAAAAAGTCACTTTTCATTCCAATCCCAAAGAAGAGCAATGCCAAAAAATATTCAAACTACTGCACAATTGTGCTCATTTCACATGCTAGCAAGGTAATACTCAAAATCCTTCAAGCTGAGTTTCAGTGGCACATGAACAAAGAACTTTCAGATGTACAAGCTGGATTTAGACACAGAAATACAGAACAGACTTTTGAACTCTGTGGGAGAATATGAGGGTGGGATATTTCAAAAGAACAGCATGTATGCTATCTATGGTGAAACAGATCACCAGCCCAGGTGGGATGCATGAGACAAGTGCTCGGGCCTGGTGCACTGGGAAGACCCAAAGGAATCGGGTGGAGAGGGAGGTGGGAGGGGGGATCAGGATGGGGAATACGTGTAAATCTATGGCTGATTCATATCAGTGTATGACAAAACCCACTGAAATGTTGTGAAGTAATTAGCCTCCAACTAATAAAAAAAAAAAAAAAAGGCAGAGGAACCAGAGGTCAAATTGTCAACATCCATTGAATCATAGAAAAAAACAAGAGAATTCCAGAAAAACATCTACTTCTGCTTCGTTGACTACGCTAAAGCCTTGAACTTTAATACAAAACTCACTATTTTATATTATATATAACAGTCAGATTCAAATTGTGTTTCTGGCGTTTTACCCTTACAGATGGCCAAAGTTTTTTCTTAATGATTGTTAAGGAGAAACTAGTTTTTCATTAGCTGAGTTCCCCAAAAGCTCTTTTGTTTTTCTCATGAAAATCACTTCCCTAAAGTTTACATTTGAAAGAAGTGGCTCTTAGATCCCAAAGAAGATGGCATAGAAAAATCTATATCACAAAGGCACAAAAATAGTATACAAACTTTCTCCTAGGAGTTTTCAGGGTATATTTGCAAATAATCAGATGTCTAGAATAATTGCTATTTAAATGTTTCCTTCCCTTTCTTAAGTGTGAGATCATTCTGTTTCCAACATCCTGAAACTTGTAGGAACATTGAGAGAAACAGTTCAGGGTTTGGGGTTGGTAAAAGGAGAGTCAGGCTTTGCTTCTCCAGCCACATTTCTTAATTTGTAAAGATTTGTAAGGAAATATAGTTGTTTTTAATTCCTCTAGTAATTGGATTGCAGCCTTAATGATGTCATGGGGCTGACTTGCGCATCCAAGTACATTATCTTCAATTTGCTTCTTTATGTCAAGGAGAAGACTTTCAACTAAAGTGGAAATCAAAAGATTCCTGTTCTAGAGCTTTAGGGTTTAATGAGGTATGGCTTTATAAGATCTGTGTAAAGCATTCAACAGCAGCCTTTGAACGCTCTCCTCTTTCTGACTGTACAGTTCAAACCCAGATCAATCCATCTTAGGGGGAAAGGTCTCTACTGTTTCTCCAATCAGACCTGAACCTTGGTTTTAAGGGGATCCATTTTCTGATCATTTGCAGGAGGGCCTGGAGGAAATTATAGTCATTTTTTTCTTCTTTGAGGGAAAATCCCAGGGGCTGTGTGGCTTGTCTGATAATTACAGTACAATCACGGGCAGGAAGAACATCGCTTAGAAGCAAGCAGGACCTCTGTCCATGGGGTCCATGTCAACTGTGAGCGGCCATTGATCTAGCTCCTCTCTGCATGTAGAGACTATAGTGGAGGCAAGAAGGGCTTTCTGATTTCATCCTGTTAGGGAAGTCCCTGAGGCCAGCTGCCATGCTCCTTTAAGTCTTCTTTTCTATTTAATCTTTCCATTGGTACCAATAAGGCAATTGTTCAGAATGAGTAGCCTGTATTTTTTTAATATAGAAGTGTTTTCAATTCAAAAGAGCCATCATCTGGCCATTGATGAGTAGGATCTTATATTAATCAAAGTAGTGACTCAAACCACCAAGCCTTTCTATGGCTACAACCGTGGCTATAAGAGATATCCCCGAAGACACAGCCCACACTAGATCCAGAACGTTCACTCATGAACTTAGCCTGTAAGAGCAAAAACCTTCGCTGTCACAGGCAGGGTGAGTGGCGTCATGGAGACAGTGCCCTCGGGTTCCCATGAGAACATGAGAAATCAGTGATTCCGGTTTCCCACAAGAAGATGAGGCACCTCCAATTACGTACCAGTAATCTGTGGCAGCAGGCGGGTGCTACTGGAATGGAACTTTTGCAGCACTTATGAGACAACAAAGACCCCCTGTGGACTGAAACCCCTCACAACAAACCCTCCTGAGAGCTTGCACGCTGGGACGAAGAGAACACTACTTCCCAGAGCCACAGCCCACGTGGCTGTCTGCCAGATGCATGCCAGCGACAGGCATCTTCTGATGGGCAGCAACCGGAGAATAGCATCCTGGCCAGGAAGCCAAGCTCTCAAGACAAGAATAAGAGGAAAGGAAAACACATCTGGCTTGTGGGTCTCGTCCTTACGATGAACAACACAAAAGACAAGGGGAAAAACAAAGACCAGCTTTGGGAGGAAGAAGGATCAATAGAAGACTAGACACTAATATTTTCCCCTTCCAATCTGCATTTGGAAAGGAAAAGGCAAGATTAAATTGTTACCTTCCTCTCCCAACTGAGCACTACAGCGTGAGAGCCAGGAGAACTGACTTTGGTAAAAAACGTTCCCCTTTGCCAGCTTCCATGTTTTCCAGGATTCGGTCTGCAGGCTCTGAGGGAATATGTTGCTTTAGCAAGTCACATCATGGGTCGCCAAATTGTAGAGGAGGAACAATAATTTTCCGTCTACCATTCTAGTTTCTATTATTACAGAGATCCCTGTAATAATAGGCAGATAAATTCATAGGAGGGAAACAAGAAAAAGGTTAATAACACATGTACATTTTTTATACGTGGGAGACATCTAGCAAACTGAGTAACTCTCCCAAATGGTCCAAGCCACCACGTTAAACACCATCTTCAGCTAAAGAGAGGAGACGCTGGAGTGGGGGCGGCGGGGGGCGGTGTGAGAGTTTATCAGGCAAAGTACAGTAAGTAAGGATATGGCTGTTCAGGAGACTTAATTCTGTGCCTCCTCTGTCAATAAGTTTCTAGAGATTTGTCATCCTCCTTTTCCTGGTTTAGGGAGGGAGATGTCCGTAAAAAGATTTCCCTTATAAATGTTCTTGTCCCTTACAGAAGGGTCACTTCTGCCTGGTTTTCAGAACCTTTCCTGTGCTGGCTTCTTAAAAACAACCAGCTCAAAATAATTACTGTGCCAACGAAGCATATTTTGGGTGATATTTTCTGCACCCTTTCAATATCAACTCTTGCCAAAATTTCAAACCTGCCTAATGTACTGAGAATTTCAAATTTACCCACAATAGCAAGAGCCAAATCCTTAAAACCCACCCCACTTTCTCTCTCTCCACATCTATATTCTCTCTGGAAAATTCTCATTACTTAAAACAGATGGAACTTCAAATATTAAAAAAATCAGTCCACAGAAGTAACTTCATCATTGAAAAAGATACAGTGTAGGGAATAGGTACATAAAGGAAAAGTGGGATGACTATTCATAAAAATTATATATAAATTTTAAACATACATAGACATACATTTGACTCCTTAAAAGTTATAAAGCATCTGTAATTCCTTTAATCTTCCCAACAAATAAGTAAAAATGCAAAATCACATTGAAACATAATTACTGTAAAAATGAAAACAAAAGACAGTCTTTTATAAGTGTAATATTTGCAATATTTATAAGAAAACCTTTAGGCTGTTAAACAGTGGAAGTTAAGAGCCTGACTAGATAAGTGTTAAAGAGTAAGTACTAATAACATTGTATTAAAAAATGGAAAATCTAATAATAAAGGAACAAATGAAAACAATTTGACATTTTTATGTGTTAAATAAAGATAACAATGATAATATTGTTCATATTAGTGTGTATGTGATATAGGAATTATGGTAGCAACTGAAAATTGGGATGACATTTTTCATATAGTATTATAGTGATATATAGCTTTTTATCTTGAGCAATTTGACAATATATAGCAAGTGTTACAAAATTATTTATAACTTCTATTCCCATAGTAAACATGCTGGACTCTCTTCTAAGAAAATAATGCAATGTATAGAAAACTCTCAGTACACAAAAACTTGATTTTAGTGTTGTAACAGTGAAAAAATATAAATGCTTAATTATGGCAGAATAGTTAATTAATTAATTATGGCACCAACATCTATTGAGATATAATATAGAAATTAAAGTTATGACTATGAAGACACATAAGTCAAGAATATCAAATTTTTAGATTAGAAATAATAAAGAGGTAAACTTTAACATATGGCCTTATTGCCATTTATAAAGAGCATACACATGTGATGAAATACTGGGGAAAATCATTTTGAACCAATTATCTTATTGGTGGGAAGACATTCAGAAGAGTTTGGATAACTTTGCTTTTATCACTATGTTTCAATTTTTTTCCTTTTTTTTTAAATAATTTCATTCTTTCCATTGACACTCTTAAACCTTTTAGTTTTCTCTTTTTCTTTCCTTTTTTTGGGCCATGACACGCAGCATGTGGAATCTTCCCAGACCAGAAATTGAAACTGTGACCCCTGCGTTGGGAGTGTGGAGTCTTAACCACTGGACACCAGGGAAGTCCTGTTTTAAATTTTCTGTACAGGGATTACACATATGTTATTTTTCTTTTCAAAATCATAATTCAGCTATAAACATAAGCAATTTTATTTCAACATATCTTTCTTCAACAGTTTGTTAATGTCCAGCTGTTTTAATTGAGTGCTCTATTTGTGGAAATTATATAAAAATGATTATCTTGTTTTCAATGAAAAATACTTCTATAGTTTATGTCTACTTTTTAGTACACAGGGCCATAATCAAG